>NC_071087.1:59370992-59682867 GCF_027358695.1 Spea bombifrons
GATGATGTGTGTATCCATGTGAAAGCTTATGGTGTTAGAGCGTGTTTGGGTTTTAGTATGTGCTCATGGGGGGATTTATATTAAAATTATATAATTTCCCATAGACTGTGTTTTTATAGTATATTTATTTCATTTAACCATATCTTATATGTGCCTACTTTGTAATGTACTGTTCATTGTCACATACCACTCTGACCCATGACTTCTTAGGTCCAGTTCCAAAAGCAGATTCTCTCACTAGCCTTGTTGCTTAACCCCTTCAGCTCCAGGGGTTTTGGGTACCTTACATCCCAGAGCTATTTTACTGTTTTTTTAACTTATGTGGGTATAATTAAGATTGCCCTTTTTGTGTTTGATGTACCCACACAAAATACATACGGTATATTTTTTCAAAACAAATAGGATGTTTATTTAGCCCTATAAAGGTAAATGAGTGAGGTGTCTTAAATCTCAATAAACAATAAATCTCCCCACTTTAAAGCGACACTTTGTAAGGACTTTCATACTCATTCATTAAACCTAGAAAAGAAATATATACACGCAATACGACTTGACTCACTTGACTCTCGCCTAATATGAGCTTGTTGGAGATCCCATTCCAAAACCGTGGGCATTAGTATGGAGTTAGGCCCTCTCTTTGCAATAGCCTCCGTTCCTTTTTTTTTTTTACAATTTTCTTAGAATTTCTAGACTTTAGATGCCCCTGTTGAACAATGACAGACATACCCCAAAATACATATTTTTTATGTTTAAGATGGTCACATCCCTCACAGAGTACCCTATAGGGTAATATTGTTAATAGTTATGGCTTAACGTGAATGGGGTCAGAGGTTATAATTTTTGCATGTAGAGTGCAATGGGATGTAAGCTTTTTAAAATTATTATTATATTTTGCATGGTTATCGGTGCAATATTCCTCTGAGACCGCTGAAACATTTCCAAAAAACCTAAAGCTGCCATATCCTTATGCAGCTTGCTGTCCAGTGGCCTTAGGCTAGGTTTCCACTTGGGTTTTTGTCCTGCGTTTTTTTTCTTGATGAAAAACGCCAGGAAAAACACCAAGAAAACTGCCACTGCATTTTGGCGTTTTTTCTGGAGTTTTTTCTGGTGTTTTAGCCTTTCTGTGGAAATTGCTTTTTTTGACCTTAGGCAGTTTTTCCAGCCTTTACAAGTTAGATGTTTCACCCAGCTAAAAGGGATTAGGATAAATGGCAAGTATCTGCCCTCTCCTGATGTCATTTTTTTGGTAGAGTTCTACTTAAACGCCCCGGCGGACCCTTTTGTCTCTTTTCTGTGGTTTGTAAGGCATGCTTTATTCTGAATGTCTGCTCCTCTAGGAAGATTGGCCCCAAATGATGGTGCAAATTGTTTGCTGTTGCTTTTGGCACGCAGGATCCAGTTGGGTATGTTTGTTTGTAATGACATGTTTGTTCCAAATGGTGTAAAATTCAATATGAACTTTTGTGTGAAACTGTTTGTTTCCAGCCTTTTTCTCGTAGGACACATAGATACTGGGTCCATCCTCTGCATTGTAACTGTGGAAAAAACGCCATAAAAAACGCCAAGGCAAAAAACCCACATGGCTTTTTCATGGCGTTTTTTCTCTCCCATAGACTTCTATTGGAGAAAAACGCCAAGATTTCCTTGCAAAAAACGCCAGAGTGTCAACATGCTGCGATTTTGAAAAACTGCCACAGAGCCCAAAAAGCAGAAAAATGCCAAAGAGGACTGAAAAAACGCCAAACAGAAAAACGCCAAGTGGATATGGCATTGTGCGATTTCCTATTGAAGAACAGCTAACATCTGGCTGCAGCGTTTTTTCACAAAAAAAACCGCCGTGTGGCTGAATTGGCGTTTTTATGGGCGTTTTTATAAAAAAAAACAAGTGGAAACCTAGCCTTAGGGTGTAACAGTGATTGTAAGGCTTTTATTTCTTGAGATAAAGTATTTTTCAAAGTCAGAATCTGAAATATTAAATGTCATACTTGAAGGCAATGCCACCCTGGGCAGCATGACCCTTGCACTGCCCATACCCAGGAGGTTCCCCAATTCCCCAACCCGAAATAAAAGACAGACACCAGCAGGATTGGATTTAGAAAAGGCCGAGACATTTATTTAACAAATGTCTCGACATAACTTTATTTAACATCTTATACATTATTGTAAAAAACACTTTAATAATAACTTCTGTATAAATACTATACAGTCTTCTGTACACCTGTGTACAAACAATCAGCTGAGGGTTCCCAACCTAAACACAGACAATGGCACACTACCCCTTCCGCCGGATACCACAATCGTCCAAACGACCGCGGGTCGGATAGGGGAGCTCCATCTTTTTTGCTTAATCCTGTACAGGGAGGGCATTAACTCTAACCTCTAACCAAAACAATCAACTCGCCACTCCCTTTATCCTTCAAACTTCTCCAGTGAACTCGTCCGCCATCAGCAAAGAAATATATCCCAAAAAAAAGCAGAAGAAGAGGGAAAGAAAAACACCAGCCAACATGGAAACACACAGCCAAAAAACAAAAGGGGAGAGCGGCCAGGAAACTGCTCCTGTGGTGTTTAGTAATTGCCCCCTGCACATGTGCTTAGAGGGGCTTTATAGCCCTGTCCCCTTCCCCCTACAGTCACGTTCCTTGTGACTTCCTCCCTCGTTCCCTGTGCATTCTCTCCTCGTGCTAACCCTTGCTGGGTTTACCCTTTCCTGTCCTAATACCATGTGCACCGTCCTGTAGTGCTGGCAGGGTCATGTTTTCCTTATGCCTATGACTCCAGGGTTTCTTTATTACTGATGTCTATAGGTAGCTCAAGTCTTTGAATACCCTGCTTCATGCTAAGTCTGTCATCCTAGCCATCTGTTCAAGGGTATCCACAATTGGCAAGTTATTAGCCTAAAAAGGTTATGCTGTACTGAATATCTATACCAAAAACAGAGATCGTATTGAAAGACTCAGAGAGGGGGGGTATCACGCAATTCTTTTCTGGGAGACGTCACTGCTGAAGTCAGCCAGAAGGTCATCGGGTGACAGGATATCCCCTGCAGGGTATGTCTAGGGTTTGATCACTAAAAACTCAAAAAATAAAGTGTGCTTTGTGATGTCATTGTGACACCACTGATGCAAAATTCCTAGAACTGGACAGCAAGCTGCATAAGGATATGGCAGCTTTAAATGAGAAATTAGCATCTAGATAATAGCACAAGTTACAGGTGCCTGGCCTTGGTCTACTGTTTACCAGTGGATCAGCTACACTATGGCCCATTTTTCTAGCATTGTTCACTGTTTAACAGACAGGTTGAGAGACCTGTGCCCGGTTCTTAGTGGGGCTGCTCTGCTAATATTGGTGCTTATCTCTCTTTCACTCTCATTTCATAAGTATGCCCAAATTACCTACTGCTCAAGGTCTTGCTACAGTCTTTTATGAATGAGATTGTGAGACATCATGGATGCCAGATCATTTGCTGTTGAATAGGGGAGCATAGCTTGTCTCATATTTTTGGAAATCATTATAAATGACTATGGGGATGCAGTTACATTTCGCCTATCAGCCACAATCTAATAAACAGACTGAGTGGACTGATCAGACGCTTAAGCAATAGGTTTATTCTGATAATGACAATTTGTTTAGTCTGTTATAATTATAACTTATAACTCATTCTACCGTTCATCCAGTAGATGTTTCCTTGCCTCTTAAAGATATGACCCAAGAAGGCTCCCTGATTAATTTCTTTCCACTGATAGCTCAGTTTCTGGTGCTTGAGTATTGGAGATGACTAGCCATTGGAAATATATCCATGTGCACCTACTTAGAGTAACCAATAAGCACAACAAGGCAGCCTGGTGACCTGCCGGAGTGGGTTGTTTGTGCAGTGTGAACTTACTCTGCCATCTAACTGGGATTAGGCATGTGGCGCAAAAGCAAGGGTTGTCTCTATGATCCGCGACTAGGGGGAAGGCAGGCTAGGTGCTAGATCCAAAAAACTGATAAACAGCGGCACCCTAGTGTGATTCTGTATTAAGTATTTGGCGTATTGATTTCTAAACATTATACTTTGACTCCTGACTTGTCTGATCATTTTCTGCCTAGCCATTTTGTAACTTACTGACCTGACATTTCTGACTACCTGGTTAGTGTACAGAATGCAGCTTTGGTTGACTATCTGTTCTGCCTTTCTATCTGGCATTTACCTGCAGTATTATCTATACAGGTATCCAGCTAATCCTACAGTGCTTTGACTCCTATTCTCATTGCCAGTCCCTATCCTCTTATGTGGGTGCCCAACCACTTGCTAGGTGTTTCAGGGCAAAGAATTTCTGCAGTATGTGCTCCTGGGTGATGGCAGTAAAGACACTTATCCTGTCCTAGTGGAGGGGTAGGAGGCATACATGGTCAACAAGATCATTGATTCCCATTTTGCACATTGCACACTTTTGTATCTTCTTGATTGGAAAGGCTGTGTACTAGAGGATAGCTCATGGGCTCCATCATTTAACTAATGCCTTTTCCCCTAAACCCCACACCTAATCATCTTAAGTCTGCCTTTAGAGTTGCTGACCACGGACTTCTAACATCTGACACAGGTTCTTTCATTAGCCTTGTTGCTTAAATGTTATTTCTCACTGCCAAGGGGTTCGCCCTTTAGATAAGTTTAATTTTAGTTACTTCTTCTTAGGCTCTTAGTACAGCGGGTCTGCTCTTCCACTCTGTTGTTCAAGACACACCCTTGGTTTAGTGCAGTTTAATAATATGACTCCTGGGCTGGTCACAATAGGGTTATTTAGTTAAGTATAGTCATATGTCTTGTGACTTAGGCATAAGGCTTGTTAACACAAATAGCTAATCAGCCAATCACGTGGCAGCACCTCAATGCATTTGCTTATTTATGCATGTATATGTGGTCAAGACAACTTGCTGAAGTTCAAACCGAGCATCAGAATGAGGAAAAAAGGGATTTAAGTGACTCTGAACGTGGCATGGTTGTTGGTGCCAGATGGGCTGGTCTGAGTATTTCAGAAACTGCTGATCTACTGGGATTTTCACACACAACCATCTCTAGGGTTTTCAGGGAATGGTCCGCAAAAAGAGAAAATATCCAGTAAGTGGTACTTGTGTGGACGAAAATGCCTTGTTGATGTCAGAGGAGAGTGGGCAGACTGTTTCGAGATGACAGAAAGGTAACAGTAGCTCAAATAACCACTTGTTACAACCAAGGTATGCAAAATACCATCTCTGAATGCACAGCATGTCGAACCTTGAAGCACATAGGCTACAGCAGCAGAACAAAACACCAGGTGTAAGAACAGGAAACTGAGGCTTCAATTCACACATGCTCACCAAAATTGGTTAATGGAAGACTGGAAGAACGTTGTCTGGTCTGATGAGTCTCAATTCCAGCTGCGGCATTCAGATGGCAGGGTCAGACTTTGGCGTAAACAGCATGAAAGCATGGGTCCATCCTACCTTGTATCAACGGTTCAGGCTAGTTATGGTGGTGTAATGGTGTGGAGGACATTTTCTTGGCACACTTTTGGGCCCCTTAGTACCAATTGAGCATTGTTTAAACACAACAGCCTACCTGAGTATTGTTGCTGACCTTGTCCATCCCACAGTGTACCCATCTTCTGATGGCTACTTCCAGTAGGATAATGCAGCCGGTCACAAAGCTCACATCATCTCAAACTGTTTTCTTGAACATGACAATGAGTTCACTGTACTCCAATGGCCTCCACAGTCACCAGATCTCAATCCAATAGAGCACCTTTGGAATGTGGTGGAACAGGAGAGTCGCATCATGGATCTGCAGCAACTGTGTGATGCCATGATGTCCATATGGACCAAAATCTCTGAGGAATGTTTCCAGCACCTTGTATGAATGAAGGCAGTTCTGAAGGCAAAAAGAGGCCAACTCGGTACTAGCAAGGTGTACCTAATAAAGTGGCCAGTGAGTGTATAATGGTTGTCCCCTGATAAACACATTGCACAAGCTATATTTAGTTTACCCTATATGTATCTTTTACCCTAACAGCAAATTAGTTAGGGTAAAAGCTGTGATGCAAACTATTGTATTTAATGGTAGCCCTGTTTGCTCTCATCCTGTCCACTAGCGATTATCAGCTCCAATTTCCTGCCATCCAATTACCATCTTACTATGGTTAATATTTTTTTTAAATAAAAAAGGCATACACACTGTTCCTTTCTATAAATAAGTGTCTCTCTCCCAATTAGTCATATTCTAGGCTGGCAAGCACTATGCACACTAGAAAAACAGGTTCAGGTGTGTATAGCATAAATATAATTTTGATGAGTTGTGTTGCAATAGTTGTTTTCACTGACTGTTCATTATTTTTATGACCATAATCTATTATGGTTTTGGCAAAGGACTTAATCTCAAATGTATTGTTATTATTATATAAATTAGCTGCCATATTGTTTTCTTAAGCTAAACAGTCACAATGTTATTATTAACTCTTCTGTAAATCCCAGTGGTTGCTGCCATTTTTACTTCACTCATCTGTGACTAAAGTTTAAATCAGTCTGTGATAATTTCTAACTGTCCATTTCATGCTTATCACTTGAGAAAAAGTGCTAAAAAGGAATTGCAACTATTTATACTAAACATGGCAATATTTTTAGTATAGTATTAAACTAGCCAACTAGTATTAAAAGGGAGGTCTAATGGAAAACAAATACCGTGAGCATTAAAAACACCTGTACACACAGTAATTTAGCTTTTAAGAAAAACTGCTTCTATTTCTCTTCTTTGTTGCAACAAACTCACTTTATCTACGGACCTGGAGGCTGACATTTAGATCATTAGCCAAATGGCTAATGATTTAAATAAATAAGAAGAATGGTCAAGAGTAGGGCAGCTGGAGTGGAGTAATTACTTCACGGTGTAACAAGCTGTGTAACAAAGTAGCTACAAATGGGTGCATGGTGGTGAGTTATACTTCTATACACATCATTAGCAGAGAGACGAAGAGGTTTTATTGATCATTCACACACCAGGGCCTTCTTTAACCCTGCTGCTAGGGGCCAAAAGCAGGTGCCCCTTGAGCCCGAGAGGGGAGAGATAAAGTGAAATAGGAGTAGAGATACATTTTTTATAGGAGGAGATATAAATAGAAATGGGAAAACTTTGAAAAAGAGGAGAGATAAAAAGAAAGCGTGAGAGGGGAAAAGGTGAGGTAAACAGAAAGAGGAGGAGAGATAAACCATAAGGGTGGAGAGATAAAGGCAATAAAGATAAAAAGAATGAGGAGAAATGAAGAAAGAGGTAGGGGAAAAAAGGGAGAGAAAAAAAGTAAAATAGAGAAAAAGAGAATCTGGTTGCTGGGCAAGTCCTGTGAATGCAACTGGGTGCTGGGCAAGTTCTATGTGTGCAATCTGCGTGCCAAGGCTCGCCTTTGGGTTTTGCAACTTGTGGTCTTTGCCTGTAATAAATTCCATTCATGATTTATTTGATCTATACCTGCAAGGCTGAATTTGCATGTGATCACTACCTGCACCTACCATTTACTATACAATCAGCGTAGTCTTGTGCTCCAACCCTGCTCTACATGTGGCGTGAGGATGTCTTACATGGAGTCATGCTAGGGTCAGGAGGAGGGAGGTACTCTTTTTTTAGGGTTCAAAAAAGAGGAAATAGTGCAAGCTGAAAGAAATGTCCCTTTTCTAATAAAGTGGGAATACCCCCCAAAAGAAACAAATCAAAATAATAAATACAGGAAAGTAAATAATTGATGAAAAAAAGGACTCTATTGGTCGCCGAAAGGGGCCTCCACTGGCAGCTTCCCTTCAGTGGTTGATGCCAGAGGAGCTCAGTGCCAGTGACCAATAGAGTAGCTGATGCGGACCTTTAACTCCTGATGCTGAAACCAATGAAGGGCAGTTTCAGCTTTAAAGTATCAAAAGGTACAGACACATAAATGCTGTGGTTCTTTGTGTCTTTGGAATGAACTGAAGTGCAGTGAGAAATGTAAGCTCTTGAAAATGTATGGCCGGCAACTAATGCAAAAAAGTCATAATGCACATGCAAAAACATGCAAAAACATACTTGCACTTGTCATCTACTAATTGCTTATGACATAAATACAATGGCATCACGATGTACTCACATTCTCCTTAAACATACTGTTTCTTACTCCACCTTGCAACAACCCCATTGCAAACTACATCTTACATTTTGTTCTTCCATGACCCCTGCAAACCTTATGCAAGCTTTGCTCCCTTTGTCTACTACTAACCAAACTTAGGTGAAGGTATCATATCCCCACAAACCTCCCACCTCTTATCTGTCTCCCTCACTCAGAATAATGGATCCATAAGATTCTCTTAAATAGGGGGAACCATAGTATACATAACATTAATCCGCAATATTATTAAATTATGAGTAAAAGAACCCACCACACATCATGAAGAATTAGCACAACATGCCACCATCCCAGTAGGTACAGGTGAGGGGGGTACAAAAAGTTTCAGCGGCAAGGGCGTCCAAAATGCGGCCCATGGGCCAAATGCGGCCCGCGGCACCTCGAGGTGCGGCTCGTGTGAGACCGGCAGCTGACATCATAAGAGTCCTGCTACTTACCTGTGGGAGGGTCTTTTGTACTGCACAGAGGAAGCGGAACTCAGCAGAGTTCACGTGACATCACATGACTCTGCTCCTGTCCTGCTTCCTCTGTGCAGTACAAGAGAACGCAGAGGGAGGCCGCGCCCCCTGCTGAAGTCTGTGAGCGGCATCGAGAGAGCTGCAGTGCAGGTAAGGGGATGGGGGAGGGTGTTTGAATGAGTATGCGTAATTGAGGGAGTGAATCTGTGAATGAATGAATTAGTGTGTGTGTGATAGCATGGGTGTGTAAGTGCTGCAACCTAGGCATGATGGGACTGTGATTGCTGTTAGCAATCACACTCCTATCATGCCAAGTCAGCCAGTACATGCTGAAACCTGGCTAGCTGCCCCCCTTGTGTATTGATGTTGCCAGCAGCATGGGGTCTGCACATCACTTACAGCCACCCTGTACCAGCATGTACTGGCTGACTTGGCATGAGAGGAGCGTGATTGCTAACAGCAATGATGTGATTGCTAACAGCAATCACAGTCCCATCATGCCTAGCTTCCAGCATTTACTGGTTGCCTGGGTATAAAAGGAGTGTGATTGCTGTTAGCAATCACACTCCTATCGTGCCAAGTCATATTGTTGATTTTTTTGAACAATTTTGGTGTGTTACTTACTTTTAATAAAAGTGTGGGATTTTTTTTATTAAAGGTGGGGGGGTCGTTTCGGCTAAGTGAACCCTGAATTTTCGGTTTTGGTCCAGAATTTTCATTTCGGTGCATCCCTAGGATAAATAGAACTATTTCATTTTTACTTATCCAGAATTCTGAATTTGTAGTCACAAAACTTTATAGGCACAGAAATCAGTGAGAGGAAAAGTAAAGGTTTTGTGTCATTTACTTTATTTTAATCTGCATATTTTATTAAAGGCCATATTTTCTCACAGTGAAAAATGAGTGCGGCCCTGGCACGTATACAATTCTGATAAAGTTGCCCACTGCAGAAAAAACTTGGACACCCCCGGTTTTTCTATTGCTCTTAAGAAAGCCGAACCGGCGGAACGTGTCGAGAAGGATCGTATCGGACTCTTTTAGCAGAATCACCGCGGACTTTTGGCGTCACGAGCGTTTATGCATATAAAGCTGAGCCTATACCAACTGTGAGTGCAACTTAATTCTTTACATCTGCCTTGCCTTAGGATACTGCAGCTTTATAGTCTGCTTTTTTATAGACTCATTATGAAGAATATTAAAAGGATTTTCACTACACGTTGATGGGTCTGATGCATCTATACCATCTGTGAGTGCAATCACATCACACACAGCACTGATTATTGTTTGTACATATTGCACTATTATCATATTATTTTTTTCCCTGTATGTATCTGCGCCCCAATCATCTGTATACTGGTTTATCTACACTTTGAGAAAGAATGTGTCTTTGGGTTGCTGCAGTCATCTGGGAAGATTTTGGGGGGTTGTCTTATAATCAGGGCCATCTTTTAATCGAGCAAATACAGTATTACCTTCTGTTATTAAAGCCTTTTTGATACCTTCTATCCACTGAAGCCCACATTTTTGGATTCTCTATACTTGTTGCAATTCTCCACGCTTTCACATGAAGCTGATTTCGTGAATGCAATCTTATCTCACTTTATTAGGTCAACTGATTAGTACCCACTCCACTATTGTCTTTTATTTTGTTTTGCAGATAATTTTATTATTTTTTGGATTTGCCTTAAGGTATATATTTTTATACCCAAGTTCACACTTTTTTTTATTAGCACACTGGTGTTTCACAGGTTTGTTGGTCATCCTTGCGCGTGTTTTTTCTTGGTGAGCTTACCTAGTCCTTTGGCAAAGATGACCAATGTACTAGCAAAAAAAATGTTAGTCATTCTTTGTAAGCTTGAAGGGAACAACAAAGAATTATTTTTAGTTAGAAGTATACAGCACATGTGGTGGGTTCATACAATCGGACTAGGTTAGCAAACGATTACCTATACGATGGTTTCCTCAATTAAAATGCATTCTTTTTATCCATTATTCATTATATATCTCTGTAAATTTGACTCTCTCGATATCAGATAAGGACTTTTTGTAAAAAAAATTATTTGTGTTTTAATTTACCATTTGTCCACCAGGTGGCTCTGTATTTTTTTTATAGGGATGGTGTCAGTAAAAAAAAATCATTTTTGATTTGTGTTTTGGAATGTGTCTATAAAACTAATTTGAATGATGAGTTGCAGTCTTGTAGCAACACTGTACGCAACCCTGGTGTTCTTACCTGCTCCCACCCTGGCATATTCTCAAACAAACTAAACAACTACCATGCCTCCAAACTAATACCCATTCACTGCAACTCCACTACCCCTGCTCTCGTGCCTTCCAGAATTCATGCTCTGTCCAGCCCAGGTTCCTAGTGAGGGCATCCTTTGCCGTTTGGTGCACCATCAATGCCTCTGTTGGCCATATTTTCCTTATTTTTTTTTTATAGTATAGGAGGCATTAGCAAACATATTTATTACAGGGACTTTGTACATTAGTCCAACCTAATGATTAGTATAGTCCCTTTCAAATAAATTTAAACTAGTACTGGGCCTGTATTTTGAGATGACATACTTACCGACTTTAACAAAGCACACTGCCTTTACACACACCTGCCAATAAACACACATATACAAATGCCCTTACACATATGCACGTGCACTGCCCTTACACATATGCACGTGCACTGCCCTTACACACACACATATATACACGTACACTGCCCTTATACACATACATATACACTGCCCTTACACACATACATATACACATACACTGTCCTTACACACACATATATACACGTACACTGCCCTTACACACACATATACTGCCCTTACACACACCTGCCCTTACACACACACACACCTGCCCTTACACACACACATATACACATACACTGCCCTTACACACATATACACTTCCTTTGCACTCTGAAGCACAGGGAACACATCTAGGGATGCACTGGTAAGGTGGGGGTATAAGGGATTTGTGGAGGCAGAGTGGCATATAGGGTTTAAAAGAGGCATTTCAGGGAGGCAGAGTTGCATATAGGGGTGTATAAGGCATATCTGTGGGGGCAGAGTGGCAAATAGGGGGTTAAAAGACATATCTGGGAGGCAGAGTGGGATATAGGGAGTATAAGGCATATCTGGGGGCAGAGTGGCATATCAGGAAGGCAGAGTGGCATATAAGGGGGTATAAGGCATACCTGGGGGGCAGATGTGCATAACTGGGGTCATTCATTTTTCTCACTCATAGTTTTTATTAAATATGAAAAAATAGTTTACTGGTGAATTAATATTTACTAGTAAAACCTTTTTCCTATAGGGTAGTCTTATATTCCGGCTTTTTCTTTTTTTCCTAAATTAATATTCACATTTTGGGGGGGTCGTCTTATAATCAGGGTCATCTTATAATCAAGCAAATACAGTAATTCATTCACACAATCATTTATTTTCTCACTCATTCACACAAATCATTTACACATATTCATTAATGCATTCTCACAAATTCATTAATTCTCTCACTCATATACACAATACATCCACACATTAATTCATACTCTCACTCATTCAGACAATTCATCCACACATTCATTCATTCTCTCACTCATTCTCATTCGTTATTTCAATATTCTTACTACCCCTTTTCACTATCTACCCCCTCCCCCTCCCTTCTCACTATCTGCCCCCTCTTCCTCCCTTCTCACTATCTGCCCCCTCTCCCTCCCTTCTCACTATCTGCCCCCTCTCCCTCCCTTCTCACTATCTACCCCCTCTCCTTCCCTTCTCACTATCTTACCCCTTCTCCCCCCTTCTCACTATCTACCCCCTTTATGAAAAACAGGATGGTGTAAGAAACATATGGGGAAAAAAAGACATGACCTTAGGATAGTGTATTTGGTACGGTGATATAAACACCCCACCTATTTCTATTTGGAAAGTGTGGGGGGGGGGGGGGCACAGCTTTATTATATAAATAACACAAATTGTATATACACAATGACAGTGACTGCCATTGTATATACCAACAGGACCCGCATCCACCTCAGCCACTTAAAAACCAACCCGACTCGAGGAGTGCGTTGGGGATACCTGTTAAAACATCAAACACATTTCCCAGGAACCATGTCCTTAGATAAATAACATCATAACATATGACATTATTTTTCTTGTAACACCTGCCATAACCAAATTCCTCTTTTTTAGCATACACATGTCAGGGATCATCAGACCATGAACATAGCTTATGACCACTGTGACATTCATGTAGGATTGGTGGTGGAAGGGAGGTATGTTTCTCCTAGATTCCTTTCCTATGTGAAGTAACACCAGTCTTCCACCTGCTAGGTGATTAATTTAGGTGAATGAGAGGGCGGATATAAAAGGGAAGCCAGGAGGGCAGGTAGCTCTTTGGCTGAGGACACAGAAAGCCTGTCCGTGGGAGAGACATGTGAGTAAAGGTTGCTGGACATATTACCGTATTTGCTCGATTATAAGACGACGTTTTTTCCAGAGCAAATGCTCTGAAAAATAACCCTCGTCTTATAATCAGGGTCGTCTTATAATCAGACCTCAAATAGGTCTGATTATGAGACTAAGATCCAGATCCCCCGCAGCGATGCAGGGGACCTGGATCCTCTTGTGTTAACCCCCCCCTCCAACTTACCGGTGCTTCTGAGTCCCCGGTGCTTAGTCCGGGCTGCGTGTAGAGCTCTACACGCTTCCCGGACTAAGCACTGGGGACCCAGATGCAGGGGACCTGGATCCTCCTGTGTTAACCCCCGACCCAATTTACCGGTGCATCTGAGTCCCCGGTGCTTAGTCCGGGCTGTGTGTAGAGCTCTACGCGATATAATCGCGTAGAGCTCTACACGATACAATCGCGTAGAGCGCTACACGATACAATCGCGTAGAACTCTACACGCTGCCCGGACTAAGCACCGGGGACTCAGATGCACCGGTAAGTTGGAGGGGGGGCATAACACAGGAGGATGCAGGGGACCTGCATCCTTCTGTGTTATGCCCCCCCCTCCAATTTACCGGTGCTTCTGAGTCCCCAGTGCTTAGTCCGGGCAGCGTGTAGAGCTCTACGCGATTCGCGTGGAGCTCTACATGCTGCCCGGACTAAGCACCTGGGGCTCAGATGCAGGGGACCTGGACCCTCCTGTGTTATGCGCCCCCCCAACTCAGAAGCACCGGTAAGTTTGGAGGAGGGAGTGTTAAATGGGGGGTGTAAGGCATTTCTGGAGGCAGAGTGCTCTGTGAAATGCCTTTTAACCCCTTTAATGCCACTCTGCCTCCTGAAATGCCTTAAACCTCCCTATATGCCACTCTTCCCCATAATATGCCTTTTAACCCTCTAAGTGCCAGAGTGGCATATAGGGTTAAAAGGCATATCATGGGGCACAGTGGCATATAGGGTTAAAAGGCATATCATTGGGCACAGTGGCATTTAGAGGGTTAAAAGGCATTTCATGGGGCACAGTGGCATATAGGGGGTATAAGGCACTTCTGGGGCAGATATGCATAACTGGGGGGCAGGTTGGAAAATAGAAGGAAATAAAACCAAAATATTTTTCTCAAGCATAGCTTTTATTAAAAAAATTGTTTAAATGAATTAACATTTACTGGTAAAACTTTTTTCCTATAGGGTCATCTTATATTCAGGCTTTTTCTTTTTTTCCTAAATTAATATTAAGATTTGGGGGTCGTCTTATAATCAGGGTCGTCTTATAATCGAGCAAATACGGTATGTTAAGTTGGCAGAGAGAAGCTCTCCAGCTGGTAGTGAGGGACATCCCTTGTATAGTAAGTGCCGGACAGGCAAGGTATTTCTTTTGTTGCTGTGTTGTTATATTTATTTTGTCTTTGCAACCTTTCTAATAAACCTGACCCTGTGTCAGATTGCACGAATTTACTGCAGTTTGCCTGGTTTGAATGAAGATGGGCACTTGTCCCTTGACCTCAGCGAGGGACGATCCCAGACCTATCTCACACCACTTATGAGCTAAGTCTCCTCCACGACCCATACGCCAATTCCATGCAATGCTGAATGGCAGAATTCCAAATATCCAAGCCTATGTCGGTTAGGTGTACGCCATCAGGCATAAAAAGTTGTGAGGCATCCTCAAGCAACATGTGCCTAACTGCTATACCGCCCCGATTATGTACAAACTTGGAAATGGCCCTGTTGATTTTCATGCGGGCTCTGTTAATGACATCCTGGGACCAAGCATGTCGCCACACCAGTCGGGGAACTATTTCAGACAGACAAAGAGTAGGTCTGGAAATAAAAGGAGCAAGTTCAGAATGTCCCTTTTCATGGTCTGAATAAGTGTGTGCATGGGCAAGGTACCCAAGTTGCCCCCTAGATGCACAACCACGGACTTTAAACACCTGAGGTAAGAAGTCACCCCATGAAATACCCCGGGTACCCAACCAACGAACATACATACAAAGGAGAAAAACCAAGCTGTCGTCCATGGGGGGGGGGTGCTTGCTCTATTAGCCGCCCAGTGCACATAGGAGTGTCCCATAATGAAAACCACATATTTCGTAGCACCTAGAAGAAAATATATGCCAGTCATCACTACTATGAAAACGAGAACAGAGTCATGAAAACAGTGGAAAATAGAACAGAACCTTAGTTATAGTATTTTTTTTGTTATTATTTTTGGATCAACAGCAAGAAATTAACAGATATGGGAAAGGCTGAACTTGATGGACGCATGTCTTTTTTCAGCCTATAGAACTATGTAACTATGTATTTTTTGTTTTTTTTCCCGTTTGTTTTTGACAACACTTCTGTCAGTATCCCACCTAAGGACAAGACTTACAATACCAGATAGGGCGCACGTAAGGCTTGTAACGACAAGATTCACAGCGGCCAATGCGTTTCGATCGATATACCTCAGCAGAAAGCTTCAGTTGCGGCACTGATTCTGAATGAATGAGTGCCATAGGAATGGAAAGGCAAACCCAAAATCCGCAAACACTTCCTGAAAACCGCCGAAAACTGAAACCTTGACAAAAAAGAGGAATCACTATGTATTAGCAACGGAGACACAAACGAATTGGGATGGGAATTCAGAAAATGACGATAGAATGCCACACGGCAGGTCACCACACTGAGCATGGCCAGAGCCGGCCTTAAGTGTTCTGGTGCCCTGTGCGGACTACTCCTCTGGCGCCCCATCCCAAAAAAATAGAAAGGAAAAAAATCTCCCCCCTCTGCCTCTTCTCACTATCTATCACCTCTGCCCCTTCTCACTGCCTTTCCCCCTCTGCCCCTTCTCACTATTTACCCCCTCTGCCCCTTCTCACTATCTACCCCCTCTCCCTACTTCTCATTATCCTTACTTACCTGCGGTGGGAGCGGGAGGCATCCGTCTTCCCGCTCTGCCGCGGCACTCAGCATGAAACGCTGCACTGCAACGGAGTCACGAAGAGTGAGGGGCGAGGAGCGATTGCTGAAAACTTCACGAGCGACCGCTCGACGCTCCTGCCCGAGACTTTAAATAAAGTTAAAAAAACTTTATTTAACATGGAGGATGTTAAATAAAGTTAAAAAAACAAACAAACAAAAAAACCCAGATGTTTTAATTTAAATCCCGGGCAGGCACCCCTGTTGCCATGGCGCCCTGTGCAGCCGCATAGGTCGCACACCCCTAAGGCCAGGGCATGGCGTAAAGAGTAACGGGGAAACCCTTACCAGATTGAACAGTTTTTGACATGTGGATAATGAAATACAGTGAATGCCTCTGTAGGTTAATATCTGCCATAAAAAGACCTCCCGCTGTAAACCTATTTGGGCAAACTAAAAAAGAAAAAGTTAATTGAAACAGTAGAATCTCGTAAGGGGAGGAACAAGCGGAATGCAAAGCAGAAAATATATCCGACAGCAGGGCAAATGAAACTGGCCGCCTAGTATCAGGTTTCCTAAAACCTTTCTTCATGGCTTTTAATGTTTGTCTGATAATAAACTCCTTTGTATAATCACGATAACCTCCAGATAATCCCGATAAAACCTTTGTATAATCCCGATAAATTCCAGAAAAAACGCCAAAACGCAGGAAAATGCAGTGGCAGTTTTCTTGGCGTTTTTCATCAAGAAAATAACGCAGGACAAGTGGAAACCTAGCCTTATAGTGATCACAAATAAAAAATATTGAACCTGTTTCTGAAAGCAAATTCTTTTTGATATACCGGCTCATAAAAAGGAGAAAAAATAAAACAAGAAAAAAACATAGTGTAGTATTCCAGAAATCCTTATTAGGGGTAATTTTGCATCAAATGCACTCACATTTGCCCAAAAGAAAGCAGACACTGCTATATCATTCATCCGGGTCACAAATAGAGTTGAAAGAAAATATCTAAGTAAAAAAATTTATATAAAAAGTCTCATCAGAATCAGTGCAGTTTCGCCCTTTCACCGGCTTCTACCCGTGAAAGGGCCTTCACTATAAGCGCATGAATCACTTTTTTGTTTTTTTTTGGTATATATTTGAAGGTGTAACGAGGGGTTACATAGGTTCACATTGCAGCTGGTGAGTTGGTTTAGCGCTGTGTTGTTTTATTTCTTTTTTTTTGGAGTATGTGCTTTGTGTTAAAGGGATACATAACTATGTGATCTAGCATCTGTCATATATATATATTTCATATTTAGTTAAAAGCATGTTGTGCCAAAATAACTAATTACAAATTATATATATATGATATGGTTAAGTGCCTCGCAGCACGAAACACATGAGGCCGCTTATTGTATGGTGCCTTTCTACATTTGATTCCCTTTCTTTATTTTTTCTTATTTTCACATCAATTAGAAACAGATACATTAAAGTTGTCACCTGAGTCTGAAAGCATTACACTTTTTGTAAGTTTTATTATCAAAATAAAAATAAGTAACTGCAGGCATCTTGTACTGAAAGTACCAATCTGGTGACTGAAAACAAAGACACGCGACTAGTGAAAAATTGGCCCTAATCATTGGCAGTGATGCATTAACCCTATCTTTTAGATTACTACCCAGAGCCGGCCTTAGGTGTTCCGGCGCCCTGTGCAAACTACTCCTCTGGCGCCCCCCCTCACTACCCCCCCTCTGCCCCTTCAAGACTCCAAGGCTTACCAAGACTTACCAAGACTCATAGTCAGATTGCATAGATAAAATTTTGTTTTGTTATTTCTCAATTAATCTGTTGACATCAGTTTTTGTTTTCCCATGGGATTTCAACCAAATCTTGAACAAATGACATGAGTGTTTAATTGAAGATAGAAATGTATTGACTTAGCAATTAGCAAACATTCCATTATGAGGTGAGGTTGAATTGAACTGAATAATTAATGCAGCCAAAGGTTTGCATTATAATTTTGGGCTAGATAGAATTGTCTCTTTTTTCAGCCTCAATTACTGTGTAATAATGTGACATTAAATACATGGTTGAGCGGCATAAATGACATCACTGTAAAAGAGGGTTATAATGAAAGGTCAGCTCAGCCTATCTTGCATGAAAAGCACACAGAAGTTGGGCTTTTATCGTGAATATTGATGTTGGAGAATTGGTGCGTACCCTCGTGTGAATATACCCTACAGAACATATTTAGGCAGATTACACTAAATGATTAAGAAGCAGGTAAAACAAGTCTTTCCTTTTGTGCTTACTATACATGCTAGACTTGTGTAAGAAATACTTTAACATGCAGTTGGTGTTAAAATTTCACTTTTTTATTATTTTACACTTCAAATAGATAGATACAAGTTGCTTTAAGTTGCTAGAAAACTCCAGGACACAAAAATGTTAAATTTGTGGATGTTCCTTTTCTAAGAAATCCTCAGCCCTAGTAAACAGTTTTATCAGTTTTTTTTTTATTTGTACCTTATAGTGTATATAATGTGATAGTTTTGTCTGTTTATTACAGATTTCCTGTAGCTAGGGTCCTCTTTGTTGTCTTCATGTCGTGGAGATAATTTTCCCATATCCCTCCATATGAGAGAAAGCATAACTGGACCGTCTTCTAGAAGACCCCCTTCTTATTGCAGATTGAAGCAGCACATTGTTGCTTGTTTTATGAACCTGCAATTGAAAAAAAATACGTCACATATTTATCACAAGTATAGTTCTACATTTACACTAGTTCTTGTATAAAGCCTCAGTTTGTCTTTCTATAAGAGACGTCTAATGTATTACAGCTAAGCACTTTTTTGCATGGCATGAGTGAAGCAAGAAACCACAATTTTCTTCTGGTGAACAAAAACATTGTTTCACTAAAAAGATGCCACTGGTTTAACTTCAGGGCTGGACTGGAGGTTTCCTGGTGGGCTGCCTGTCTAGGAGCCAGACGAGCAGCACTAGGGTCACGCTGACGTGTATGTGGGCCGGCGGCCACCTAACGGGTGCTCGCAGCTTGCTGCTGCTTTTCATTCCTAGTCAGGCCTTGTTTACCTTCCTGGAAGTTGCTGTCAGTCTCCTGAGCTGGCAGCACTGAGAGATCTACTGCACATGTGTTTGCATTCTAACCACACAAACAAGGCCTAAGAGTAGAGTATGTATGGCATATTCCATTATATAACTGCATGTTCTACTGTATGTCATCTGGCAAGCAAAGCAAAAGAGCATTCCCAGAGAACTGTACTGCAAAACACAAATATTACCTCTCTACACTTGCCAATGTGGAGAAAGGTAATTGTTACCGCTCATTGTCAGACTAATTAGAGTTATGGTGAGGAGGGTGATTGGAAATGGCACAAGAGAAACTGGGGAAGCAGTTTATTGTTGTCATGGTAATTAAAAGAGGGAGTGTGGCAAGGTGAAAAGAAAACTTTTTTGGATATTTCATCGAAATTGAATCCAGCAATGGATGTTTGCTACTTCAGTGACTGATTTTAAAATATTTCATCTGTGGTACCTCACAAAATGGTTTTGCCCATATTTGTTTATATCATTTGTGTTTTTGTATGTTAATATCGTAAACTAGTGTGTAATGTTTGCCCTTTTGTGAGTTATAATACACCTCGGTAATTTGCATTTAAGTGTATTCACCTCCCCTTATTTATTAACACGGTAAGAGAGATTTAGCACTCTAGCAACAATATTTAAAAATATATGATATTTATAAAACATTTTGAGCTTTCTATTTTTTTATGTTTTACATAAATATTTAGTTACTTTTAAACATTTTTTTATCTTCACAATCCAAGTCAAAAGTTGCCAGGCCATCACTAGCCAACCTAGAAAATGCTTGAGGAAGGGTATAAGGGTATGAACTCATTTAAAACTGTACTTAGGTTTACAGAGGAAATTATCCTAATTTTCGGGATATAATTATCTTTATCTCTACATATGTTTTCACTATATAGTTGCTGTCTACTAGGTGCCCTGGGTGCATAATATTTGTGTTGCCACTCAATCCTCCATGGGTGGCACCTTAAAACAGCATCCTTATTGCTATGATTTCATGCCTTCTGAGGTATTGGGTTGGAATTCTGCAGATCTGTGTAATCCCTTTCACAATCTTGGCAACTACTAAATCACTTTTTTCACTTTACCAGATTTACCTTAAACTCACTCCCTGATTTAATCAGACTGTGACTTGCAAATGTGTACCAGGGCCGAAAGAACAGAGAAGGAATGCAGTTCACAATTACAGCCAAGAGTAATAATAGCCACATGTATCCACTGCTGATTGTGTTGGCAAATGCACCTGTGATACATAGAATATATGTTAATGCAAATATATCACTGATCATATACTGAATGTATAAGGAAAAAATGAAAAGAAAAAACCACTAACTGCTCATATTAACACGCTTTTTTTGTGTACACAAGCTTTATTGTGTACATTGGAAAAAGTCAGACTATGAAACAAAGCAAGAATCTACTGGAGTTGCTTTTTCAATTCATGGAGTATTCTATTAAAAGTATCTTTCGCAAGACTACATCTCTGATATTCCTATGTTATTGTGTGTAGCATTTTTGTTTCTCAAGCCGAAAGCATCTTTAGGGTCATGGACTACTGGACACTTCTTCCACTATAATGTTTCTAGGGATATATACCTTAATCATTGTATCAAGTTTCACAAATAACAAGTTACAGGTACTTGTATGTACTAGAATCAGTTAAAACACTTTACCTATCTGTTTTTCTTAGTCTGTCAGTTCTAGTTTTGTCATATACATTGAATACATATTGTAAGAAGTGCTGCGTACATTGTTGGCGTAATAGACTTAAAAGATAATAATACTACTAATAATAATACACTTTTGACAGAAAAAGTGAGAAATATACTTTGTAAAATAATAAAATAAGAAAGGCAAAAGCAAAAGAGGGTAAAAATAAAAAAATGAATACATTAATGTAAGAGAAAGCAAAATAAAGACTCCTTGCTTTGTTGTATGCACATATTGGTCATTTCAGGAGCAAAATTGATATCTAAATACTTGTTAGGATGTGCTTCCCTCTTTCTATTTTATTTGCCGAGCTCCAGGTCTTGACCAGAATTCTGCAGTACAAAGAAGGTTTACTAATGCAAAAGAATCTCAGTCGGTTTAAAGTAATGCAGTTACTCCATGTTAAGCAATGCAGCCAAGTTAGAAATACCGTATTTGCTCGATTATAAGACGACCCTGATTATAAGACACCCCAAAATCTGAATATTAACTTAGGAAAAAAAGAAAAAGCCTGAATATAAGACGACCCCAAAGGAAAAAAGTTTTACCAGTAAATGTTAATTCATGTAAACTATTTTTTTTAATAAAAGCTATGATTGAGAAAAATATTTTTTTTGTTTTTATTTCTTGTATTTTCCAACCTGTCCCCCAGTTACGCACATCTGCCCCCAGGCTTGCCACCCCAATATGGCACTGTGGCCCATGATATGCCTTTTAACCCTCTATATGCCACTATGCCCCATGGTATGCCTTTTGACCCCCTATGTGCCACTCTGCCTCCAGAAATGCCTTATACCCCTATATGCCACTCTGGCATTTAGGGGGTTAAAAGGCATATTATGGGGCAGAATGGCATATAGGGAGGTATAAGGCATTTCAGGAGGCAGAGTGCTCTATTAAATGCCCCCTTAACGCCACTCCAGAAATTCCCTATGCCCCCATTTAACACACACACACACACCCTATACCCCCATTTAACTAACACACACACACACACACACACAGTCTCTCTCTCTCTCCCCCCCTTCCCCCTCTCTCACCCCCCTTCCCCCTCTCTCACCCCCCTCTCACCCCTCTCTCCCCCCTCTCTCACCGGTGCTTCCAGCCGGGGCAGCGGGTTGACGTCGCCTTCCGCTGCAGCCGCAAGGAGGTGGAGTTGGCAGCGGGGGTTTGTCTGCGTCCGTCGCGTATACTTTCCCCGGCTGTCAGAGGTCAGAGATCAGAGTTCCTCGCACCGGTGCGGGGAACTCTGGTCTCTGACAGTCGGGGAAGGTCTACGCGAAGGACGCAGACAACCCCCGCTGCTAGCCACACCTCCTTCCGGCTGCAGCGGACGTTGTCTACGCGGATCGCGTAGACGTCAACCCGCTGCCCCGCCAATACAGCAGGAAGCACCGGTAAGTGTGTGTATGATGGGGGGGGGGTGAGACAGGAGGATCCAGGTCCCCTGCAGCGGTGCGGGGGATCTGGATCTTAGTCTCCTAATCAGACCTCTATTTGAGGTCTGATTAGAAGACGACCCCGATTAGAAGACGAGGGGTATTTTTCAGAGCATTTGCTCTGAAAAAAACCTTGTCTTATAATCGAGCAAATACGGTAGATATGACTTCCTGAGATCCAGGTACTGGATGATTTCTTGCTTTAAGGTATGTAAATATTGATCACAGCACAACCCTGGAAACTGCATTGTTTATACTTGCTAGTGTCTTCTTTCCTTTCTTCATTTTTATGTTGTATTATATGGTTGTACTGCCATAATGTAAACCAGACAATGGAATAGAGCATGTCATAGTCAACAATCTGTATAATTACACACATTGTGCTGCAAGGGCAATACATTTTTGTATACAAAGTTCAGATTTGCAAAAGATAACCATTTTCTTATTGAAACACAATATAAGAATATAAATATGTAAGTTATAGAGGAGTGACAAGCTACTATGCCTTACATTTATATTCTTATATAGTGTTCAGTCACTCAAAAGATTTATATTCCATGCATATTATGTAAACCTCATCTAAGTGGCCTTTAAATTCTGAGAAATAGGAGGTGACAATACTTTATAAACCATTATACAAACATATAATAGAGATTTTTTTTGTACAATATGAAGACCAAAAAAACATTCTTTTAAATATGGAAAACAAGTTGTTGCCTGTTATCGCAGCACTTGCCAGTTTAGAGCATAATACCATCTCTGCCCAAACTTGTGTTTTAGAATATTCTTTCAAACTCACAAGATGAAGTTTCAGGATATTGTGCCAGCCTGTAATTTGAATGAGCATTTACAGGGCATCCAGTGATATACACATTAAAGAGCACTAGAACATATTCTGTAACTTCTTAACATAGTCACTACAGAAAATTATATTACCAAGAAAGTTGAAATCAAATATGGAGGTAAAATATGCAGATGGTGTCCCAGTCAAATATGAAATGAGAAAGTACCAGCCAAGGCCTGTTGCAAGAGAAAGAACTGCAAACACAGACCATGAGGAAAACTGGATAGCAGCCTGTGGAGAAAATAAAAATGCTCAAATCAAGCAATACTTTTGCTTAACTTTATGTAGATTTTTGTAAACACTTGCCTAATTGTTCCATAAAAAATTTGAATAATATCAAATACTAACAAGCTTAATTTAACTGCAACAAGTAAAACAAGTATTAACATGCCATAACTAAGTGCTAGCTAAAATGCAAAATGCACTAGACGGGGTTGCATTGTCCTACTAATCCCTGTTAATGATATTATAATAGACTTAAATAAACAGAAATGCATAATTTGCAAAAGTTTTCTTTATGACTTCTTATTTTTATTAGGTAAAGCATTCCTTCCTCATAAGGTTAGATACTCTTAGTGTTGCTCTTGCATGATGAATGTGTGATCTATTATGCCTTCATGGACTCCTTAAGCAGACTACTTATTCCCATCATCCTACAGAAATATATATATATATATATATATATATATATATATATATATATATATATATACAAATTATGTGGTTTGCATGACCTCCAATTAACCAGAAGAGAGCCAATGGGTACAATTCTCTTGATTCCCATAACCAGACACATATACCCATTACTCTGTACATTGTGAAGCACCCATTACCATTGGTCCCTTCTCTGCAATGTGTATCTTATGTAATAATAGACCAAACATATGGCCCTTCCATACCCCTAGACTTTAAATGTCACCTTTAGTATAACGGGTTTTATTTACTAAAACAGGAGTTTGTAGGAGAGTTGAACATTTTATCTTCCTGATGCATTAAAAAGGGCCATTCACATTGAGCTTCATCAGCATGAAGATCTTCCATTGGGCATCTATAATTTATAGTTTATAGATAAGTAAGTGTTCTTAAAAGTCACTTCACTAATTGAACTATGTTAATAGATACAGAGTCAGCTCTGCTCTTTCATAACTGAAACTTGCAAGGTTTAGCCTCTACAATGCATAGTTAAGTGAGGGGACCAAAACACACGTCTCCTACTAATTCTCCTTTACCCCCCTATAAAGGGAACTCCACCCCTAACCACAGTGTGCTTTTTTCTGTACTTTGGACATATTGGGACAGGTGGTGGTCTCTGTGTGAGACCTTGTGTTAGCTTGCTAACCTTTATTTTACTTTTTTTCAGGTGCCCTCCTGTTTGGATTGTGTATCCTACTTTTATCTGCTGCCCTGCTGTGCTGCAGGACGGCCTCATTTCACCCAGCATTATCTGTGTGTTTTTGCTGGATCTATACCTGACTGGTTTGGATGTCTCCTCCCAGCTGCTGATCTTCATGTCTGCTGATCTAGTCTGTGATGTTCTGGAGTTTCTCTATGCCTCCCCTGTACTCGTTTTAGCTGCTGAGGGGGAGGAATCCATTTTTTTCCCCTCAGCAGCAGTAGTAATCGCTTACTTGGATTCCTGATTTGGTTTTGTGGCGTCTGACGTCACTTCCGGGGGCGTGGCCTCCCATTTTGGCTCTCTGCCAGTGTATATTAACCTGTTAGTGTCCTTGGTACAGCTATTAAGTTAGCCTTCCTAGAGTCTCCTGTCTATCTTTGGCTTTGTGTGTTATCCTTCCCTTGCATTTCAGTCTCAGGGTAGGTATAACTAAGAAGATTTTTATGTTTAATAAAACTCTTTATATTATTTTGGTCATCTCTTTTGCAGATGTCATCCCGTACTCCAGAGGATCCTGCTCCTGAGGGGCGCAAGTCCACTGCCAAGCGCAGGCATTTTACCTGCCACGGGTGTGATACACCTCTAGAGGATGCTTACCCTAATAGTCGCTGCTCAAGTTGCAGAGATCCCCCTGAGGCAGAACCCAATATACGTGATATGATGATTTGGGTTAAAGATTTTGTTGGATCCTCTATCAAGAGATTTGAGGATACACTCCAGATAAAGAGACCTAGGGCCCAGTCCCCTCCTAGGGTGGTCCCTATGTCTGAAGACGTTTGTAGATGAGCTTGACTCTTCTGAAGAAGAAGAACCTGCTTCATCGTTCTGGTTTCCCATTGAGAAAACCCAACGGTTACCAAAGTCCATCCGGTCAGGGGACCAGGATGTTGACCCTACGGAAGCTCCAGAAATCACCTCTAGAGGGCAAAGGGCCTTCAAAGTGGATGAGTCTCTCATTAAGTTAATGGAGACTGAATGGAAATTCACGGAAAAAGGTCTGGTTATCACCAAGCGGTTCAAATCTATGTTTCCGCTTAATGTAGACCAGCAGCGCCCATGGGGTCCTCCCCCTAAAGTCGATATGGCCATCGCCAAGATGTAAACCACAAAAACAGAGATCCAAATTCCACGTGTGAAGTGTAAATAACAATAATTAAATGAATACTCCCCAAGATAGCAGCTTCCAAAAAACACTCTTCCTCAAGGTGTTCAACGATACAACAAGACAACCAAGGAGCGCATATACATGAGGAGAAAAACAAAAACAACACCAATAGTGTAATATGTATGTAAAAATAAAAAATAAAAAAGGGTGTAAGATCCACTCACAAACTTGCTGAATAAGTCAGGCTCATCAGGGTTCAATAGTAGCAGAATTTTAATATCTTCTAAAACTCTATAAAAATAGAAAAAGACCACAAATGGTCAAATAAATCAGATTTATGCGGATTTTTGAACTTTCGAACTTTTCTCCTGAGGAAGCCAGTATAGCACTGGCGAAACGCGTCGAGAGAGAGCTGACATAACCCCGAGAGAGCATTTTATACAGAGGATCTGGGACTTCATTCTATATGCGTTTTTGCACACTATGATATAGCTGTGCCTGCAATAATTGTAAGTGTATCCAGACCTTCCTCTCTGTGGATTTGTTTTAGATACTGCACCATTTGTGGTCTTTTTCTATTTTTATAGAGTTTTAGAAGATATTAAAATTCTGCTACTATTGAACCCTGATGAGCCTGACTTATTCAGCAAGTTTGTGAGTGGATCTTACACCCTTTTTTTATTTTTTATTTTTACATACATATTACACTATTGGTGTTGTTTTTGTTTTTCTCCTCATGTATATGCGCTCCTTGGTTGTCTTGTTGCATCGCCAAGATGTCCAAGAGAACCGTGGTACCGGCGGATGATGGATCTTCTTTACAGGATGCCATGGATAGGCGCGCAGAGTGTTCCTTGCGCCGCAATTATGCGGCTGCTTCTGCCTCAGCTTCTGTGGGTATTGCCTCTAGTGAGGTTACTAATTTTCTGCGCACCAGAATGTCTCAAATCCAGTCGGATATTGATGCAGGTGTTCCAAGAGACGATATCTTGAAGCAGTTTAAAACAGCTCAACTGGCTGTGGAATTCCTTTCGGAGGTGGCGCCTCAACATCTGAAGCTAGCCTCCAAATCTATGGCGCTATATGCTGCTGCAAGGAGATCCCTATGGTTAAAACCCTGGAAAGCGGCCAACGCCTCCAAATTTTCGCTTCGTGGGTTGCCTTACGAACCTGGCAAGCTGTTTGGCAGTGAGCTGGAAGGATCATGGAGGGCCTTTCTGACAAGAAAGGCAAATCCCTCCCCCAGCAGGCTTCTAGAGGGAGGGGCAGACAGTCCAAAGGATCCAGGTCCCAGGGACCTTCTAGATCCCAATGGCGTCAGGGGACTCAGAAGAGAGGAGCAGGTCGCCCCCGCGGGTCCTATGAGAAGAGAAAGGACCTTTGTCGCCGAGAGTCTGGCGCCAGAGAGTCCGGAGGTAACCCCTCCTCCAGTGCTTGACCCCCCGGTGGGAGGTCGTCTATCTTTTTTTCCGGAGGCTTGGGAGAGGTCCATACCAGAACCTTTTGTTTCCCTACCTCCTCTGAATTTTGTTCTGACAAGGATTCTCGCGCGCGAGAGGCTAAGAGTCCTAGAGGCTTCTATCCACGCCTATATACAGGAGACTGGCGGATGATCATAGATCTTCGCTATTTGAACAATTTCATAACAAGAAAGAAATTCCGCATGGAGTCCATCCGCTCTGTAATAAATACCTTACTCCGGGAGACGGGATGGTCTCTATAGACTTGAAGGACGCTTACCTTCATGTTTCTGTTTGCCAAGTCCACAGGAAGTATCTGCGTGTGACTGTATCCCTTTGTGGCGAAGTGAAACGCCTTCAGTTTGCTGCCCTTCCCTTCGGAATCTCCTCTGCTCCTCATACCTTTACCAAGGTTGTAGCTGCCGTGGTAGCAGTCTTGAGACTAGAAGGCCTAGAAATCGTCCCATATTTAGACGATTGGCTTCTAAAAGTTACTTCTACAGAAATTCTGTATTCTCATCTTCAGCAGGCTCTGGCTTTTCTCCACCATTTAGGGTGGATAGTAAACTACCAAAAGTCCAAGTTGGTTCCATCCACTTCCAGGAAGTTTCTGGGGTTCATAATCGACTCGACCTGGATGACTCTTTCTCTGTCTCTCGACAGACACAATCGGGTTGTCAAAGCCACCAGTTCTCTAAGGACCACTCAGTCGGTGTCCATCAGAACGCTTATGAAGATGTTATGGCACATATCAGCGACTGCGGATGCAGTCCCTTGGCCCCTTTGGAACCTACGCCCTCTCCGATCAGAAGTTTTGGGCATTTGGAATCGCAACCCATTAAGGTTGAACAAAATGTGCACCCTGTCTCCTCAAGTCAGTTGGTGAAAGCATCTGAAAGATGGGAGGTCCTTGATTCAGCCAGCCTGGATTCTGTTGACCACGGACGCATCCCTTCTAGGTTGGGGAGCCCATCTAGAGGACATTCCAGTACGAGGTACTTGGTCCCGTCCAGAGAGCCTTATGGCTTTGAACTTCAGAGAGCTCAGAGCAATCAGATTGGCGCTCCTTCACTTTGCTCCTCAAATCCGCGGGAAAGTGGTGAGAGTTTGTTCAGACAACATGACGGCGGTTTATTACATCAACAAACAGGGTGGCACGAGATCTCAACCTCTTCTCAAGGAAGTGGGAATGATCCTATCATGGGCAGAGCAGAACCTCTCCCACCTCTCTGCAGTCCACGTTCAAGGATCTCTCAATGTGGTAGCGGACCGTCTGAGTCAGGGTCTCTGTTCCAGGCGTATGGTCACTAAACCAGGAAGTATTTCATCAAATTACTCTTCGGTGGGGAATGCCAGAAATCGACTTAATGGCTACGAGGTTCAACGCCACGGTGAAGATCTTCTGCTCCCTATACAGGGAGAACAATCCTTGGGCGATAGATGCTCTGTCCATCCCTTGGAGGTTCGGGCTGGCTTTCATCTTCCCTCCAATTTCCATGATACCAAGGGTACTGATGAACATCAGACAGGACCAGACCTCGATTATTGCGATAATTCCATTCTGGCCTAAGAGCTCTTGGTTCACCCAGCTCATGGGGATGAGTCAGGGTCTGTACTGGAAGCTTCCAATATCAGAGAACCCTGTGTTTCAGGGCACAGGTTCTCGCCTAGATCTGAGAATTCTCAATCTGACAGCCTGGAGATTGACAGCTCCCCATTGAAGGATAGTGGACTTTCTTCTGGGGTCTTGAGGACTTTGTCTCATTCGAGAGCGGAGTCTACTAATAGAGCTTACAACCGGATTAGACGCTCTTTTTCATTATGGTGTGCGAAGAACAAGCGGGTTTCTCAGATCCCCCTATATCCTCCATATTACAGTTCCTCCAAGATAGAAACATAGAAACATAGAAAGTGACGGCAGATAAGAGCCAGAAGGCCCATCCAGTCTGCCCAACCTCTGAGTACTCTCCTTTAGTACTTGCCCTTATCCTATATCTAGCTTGGCATTATGCCTATCCCATGCTTGCTTAAATGACTTTACTGTATTAACATCTACCACTTCCACTGGGAGGCTATTCCATGCGTCCACTACCCTTTCCGTAAAGTAATATTTTCTGATGTTACCATTAAACCTTTGCCCCTCTAGTTTATGCTTGTGTCCTCTTGTTGCGGTTTTATTTCTTCTTTTAAATAAACTTTCTTCCTTTACTTTGTTGATTCCCTTTAAGTATTTAAATGTTTCTATCATATCCCCCCTGTCCCGTCTTTTTTCCAGGCTATATAGGTTAAGATCCTTTAACCTGTCCTGGTAAGGTTTATTTTGTAATCCATAAACCATTTTAGTAGATAAAGGCCTGGCTCCCTCTACACTCAGAGTGCACACCTCAGCCATATCGGGTTTTTTTAGGGAAACCTCTGCCCCAAGAACCCCTTATCAGGAGGTTCCTTAAAGGAGCCGAAAGGTTAAAACCTAAGATCCTGAGACCAGTCCCTCAATGAGATCTTACTGTCTTGCTCAGGGGGTTATGCTCTCCCCCCTTCGAGCCATTGGAAAGCGTGGACATGAAGTACCTTTCCTGGAAGGCCGCCTTCCTAGTGGCGATCACCTCTGCCAAGAGAATTGGTGAGTTGCAAGCTCTGTGTGCCTTTGAGCCTTACACCCTATTCCTGCCTAATAGGGTTCTCCTAAGGTTCCTGCCAGCTTTTTTACCGAAGATTCCTTCGTTTCAGAACATTAACCAGGTCATTTCTCTACCTGTTTTTCACCCAGATCCTTCAACAGAAGAGGAATCTCTTCTACATACTCTTACGTCTCCAGATGTCTGCAGATCTATCTACAAAGATCCGGTGTCTTCAGGAAAGATGAAAATCTCTTTCTACAGTTTTTTGGCAGGAACAAAGGATCTAAAGCTTCTACACCATCCCTGGGCAGGTGGATAAGGAAGCCATCAGAGAATCCTTCTCAGCTCAAGGCTTGCCTCCTCCCACCTTTGTCCGTGCTCACTCTACCAGAGCGGTAGCTACCTCGGCTGCTGAGAGGTGCCTCATGCCTCTTGAACATATTTGTGCTGCAGCCTCCTGGAGTTCTAACTCCACTTTTATAAGCCATCATAGGCTAAGTTCGGAAGACACTCCCTCATAGGTAATCTTCTAGCTACTTCCCCTCTTGTGCTGCCAGTTAGGACGTAAGGGAATCGTTAATTTCTAGCGATAATTTGTTTTCCCTTAGTCCTAACGGCAGCACACTAATATCCCTCCCTCTTATATTTTTTATTATTCTTGTTATAGCACACTGTGGTTAGGGGTGGAGTTCCCTTTATGGGGGGGGTAAAGGGGGTTAATTGTTTATTTAATTGTGTAAATCATTAATTGTTCACAGGGGCAGTAATACCCCTCTTGTGCTGCCGTTAGTACTAAGGGAAAACAAATTATCGTTAGAAATTAACGATTCTTGGATCAAACAAAATATACAAGATAAATATTCTACTTTTGTTCGCAAGAACATTACCTCAGCCAAAACAGCAAATATTCCAATAGTGTTCACAGTAGAGACAAAAACCTGATAATCAAATATGCCCTTAGGGCCAGCAGAGTCAATGAAGGCTCCATAGGGAATGAAGAACATAACCAAGGAGGTATATATTCCATAGATGGCGTAAAGCAGGATTCTCTTGCCACGGCGTCGGTCTCTTTGACCTTCAATGTATAATTCTGGGTGCAGAAGGCTAGTCTTGATGTCCACATCCTATACACAGATATACAAAACAACCAAGCTAAATTGAATAAATGTGTAACTTGTATTATATTCCCAGGCCAGTTAATTTTCTAAGTATAAGAATATAATTGTATTTATATTTTCCTTCCTGAATACATCAAGTAACCTGAAGATATCATTCCCTCCATACCTTAACATGGATGATCAGAAGAGGGTAAGGCAATCCCCTCAGGGTTCTCAGGGAACTCTTAGTTTGAACATACCTTATCCATTAATCCAATATAAAGTGATCCAGCCAAAGTATAGAAGATGGCGTTGAAAAGCAGGAACCAGGTATCCCACATTGACTGGAAGAATGAAATTGCATTAATATTGTGCTAAGCCTGAAAATATTAAGGAGTGTCTGATTAGTGAATTATGCCCAGCTACATAAAAAGTTTGCCATTCCCATTCAATAGAGTCAGATACACTTGTCCAGTTGGGTCATGTGCATCTTCTTCAATAGCTAGTAAATAAATAGATAATTTTGACTTGGCTGAACTCTTAGTTATGTGAATCCATTTATTGGTGTATTTCATTGTTCTATAGGACTCCTATCAAACCTACCAGAGCAGTAAATCCATTGTAGAACGCAAACCAGAAATTGGACATCAGGCTGGCAAATGTCTTGTAGATGTAATAACTTAAATACTTTGTCAGGCGAAAATAAGACAAACGTCCATGCACAAAGAGCAATCGCCGAAGAAAGGAGAATTGGGCCAAGGAATAGTCACTGGCAAGAGCAGCCTGTGGACCCTCATTTCCATAGATTCCCACCCCGATGTGAGCAGCTGAAACAAAGAACATTTAATGTCAAACTGACTGATTTAAAATACTTTTCATTATTGTAGATTAAGTAAAAAATGAAATTGTGAACAAATGAATGTGAACAAAAGAAGATGATGTTCTCAGCTGTGTTTTTCTCTTTGATGCTACCCTAGGCCTGACCCAGGGCAGTGATTCCAGCCATCTCCTCTGTGGCTGTCATCTTCACTTCAGGGTGCTGAATCAGATATCTCCCCTGTAATGGCGCATTGAGCAGCAGCATACCAGGGGACCTGATAACTTGAAATCTGCCCCCCGATTCTACAACAGGGTGCTGCTGGCCCCTGGACCTGCCACCATACGTCTTGGCCAGGATATGTCACTGAATGTTCTAATCCGGTCTGTGCAAAATACATTTATAGAAAGGGCACATGACCCAGTTGTTGTATAGATGTAGCATACAGTGTTTGTTACTGTAAACACCACAGTAATTATGTGTTTAATTTCAACTATAAACACCTTCAGGTGATAGTGAAAAATCTTTAAAATGATTCCACTCTGAGTACAATTTTTCCCCTGTCCTTGACATCAGGGCTGCCTTGAACTTTTAGATGCAGTCTAAAGAAGCCTCTGGGAATGTACTTAGAAGTAGTTTAAGTAATAATGTAGGCTAAAGTAGCCTTTGGGGCTGGCACCTATATTTTTGCCATGCCTTGATGTGGCCAGTTTAAAAGACACTTACCTTAAACATTAGCAAGCCTTACAGTACACCTCTATAGGGACATTAGGTTGCATCAAAATGCCTGTGTGTATGGATACTTAGTAACCTATCCACCAGAAAGCTGGCCAATACCTACTCCTGGTGATATGTGTTTCCTTCCTGCAAACCATCATGCACATTCAGGCCTGGTGATACCATATCATACCAATTCATACCCAGTCCAACCATGTATACATTTGCACTTTACCTCCAACCCCCCGCAGTGTAACACCAACCACAGAGATTCGATTCAAATGTTATACTGATCTTCACCTTCTTTAGATATATACAGCACTTCTTCCATTCTACCTAACAATAAGTACCGGTATATATAGAGACATTTTTTGTGGTTTCTTACTTTTAATCATGTTAACATCATTTCCACCATCTCCTATGCTAAGAGTGGTGACGTTCAGATTACGTTTCACCAGCTGAACGATACCAGCTTTCTGTTTGGGTGTTACTCTACAACAGATGACAGATCGGCACCGGCTTGCCAATTCCACCAGGGCCCTCCCTTTAAGGTTCCGATTTGCATTTATATCTTTCCTTTTTAGAGCCAACCACAGCTTCTTCCACAAGGTGACTGTAGGCTCCTCATCACAAGAATCCAACAGTTTACTCTGTAAAAGAGACATTTTTGTTGTTGTAATCAGTGATATAAGGTACTGGGAAAATGGATGTAGCAAAAAACTATGATACTCTGAGTAAGAAAATGTTAAAAACAACGTTTTTTGCTGTGCAACAGTTGGAGTCCCCAAGTTGACTCATGAAGGAGTCATCACAAGTTTGTGTTATAAAACAAAGTACCATGCCAGGACTTCTTTAAGTCTTCTTTTAATTTACGTAGGTACATTGGCAAAACTGGAGCACATCATGCAAATTATTCTCCCATTTCCCATGATTATGTATTTTTGAAGATTATAGAAAGGTCTGCAACAGGGCAGACATTCCTCCTGAAATAAGCCATATGGCCAATGCATTAAGCAAATTAGAAGAATGATGAAAGGCATGGCAGCTGTAGTATAATGCTGATAAATGTAAAATGCACTTGGAACTTAAACAGCCAATGACAAAATATAGCATTGAGGGTACTGCCCTGTCAGTGACATCAACTAATTAAAAGGTAAGCAGACAAGGCAATAAAGCATTGTAAAAAGCAAACAGGCTGCCAATTTGTATTGCTGAGGCATTGGTAGAAGAAAGAGGAAGTGGTTATGGCACATAACAGATGTCTGGTCAAACTCCTGTTAGAGTATTGTGTACAGTATTGGAGATCCTATTTCCAAAAGGATATTGAGATTCTGGGTAAGGTTCAGAGGAGGGCTACAAAATGTTGAATGGATTACAGGATAAAAATAAGTAGGAAAGTTTAAAGGATCTTAATATGTATAGTTTGGATAGAGAAGGGAGAGAGTAGATTTGATCATTTAAATACATAAAGGCAATTTAACAAAGTACAATTGGTTGATGCCAGAGGAGGCCCCTGCAGGCGACCAATAGAGTTGTTTGCACGGCCCTTTAACTCCTGGCGAACCTATGGATTTCTGCTCCCGTTAACCCCCACGGTACTGCGTAGATAAGGTAGGCTAGATGGAGAAGGGACCAGGGAGATTAGTAAACGAAGATGAAGACGAATACGAAGATTCTTTGTGTTGCGTGTCTTCGTCTACGTTTTGCCGCCGCCATGTTAGTTTATTTGGTATTCGGGTTGAACAACGAAAACGCACCCTTCGAGTTTGTTTTCATGTTCGCCCAAATATGAATGTACAAGTCTAGTTTAAACATACATTTAGAGGATAGGTAGCAATAAGGGATGAATGTAATTCTGCAAAATAATTTTATGTCTAGTAACATATCTAGATGTTAAACCAGGGCTTGACAAATTTATTGTGAATCTAGGCGCCAGGTAAAAAAGTTAGGAGCCAGGATTTTTTTAAACTAACAGTTGGTCAGGAGTGATCTGATCATCATCAGGCCACTTACTAAACTCACAGCATTTGACCTGGAAGCACCCTGGACTTTCAGGTCAGTGCTGTTTTTTTTTTTTTAATATTTTTTTTTTAACCTTTTCAATGCTGATGTTCCACTGGAGCACAGCATTGACTGATATTTAGTCCCCACAAGCTTGTGGGGACAAATGTTAACCCCTGCAATGCCACGAATGTGTCATACACAATTGTGGCATTGAAGGGGTTAACACTGCACTGTCGCTCTCAGGGAGCGATCAGGCAGCAGGGCAGTGTTGGGGCTGCTCTCCACACTCATGGGGAGACCAAAGAACCCTCTCCCCTGTCCCTGAAGCTGCCTCTGGCACCTGGGACTCAAATTGCTGGTCTATAGACCAGCCATTGCAGGGGGAGTCTCTCTGATGACTACTGTAGGCTTCCATGTCTACAGGAATCATCAAAGGGCTTGTGGGGGCTCGTTTTTGCTGTTGCTGGTCTGCCTGGGCTTCCAGGCAGACCACCAGCAGCAGAGCCCCTTACAAAACAGGAATTAACCCCTAAATGCCGCGATCGCGGCATTGAAGGGGTTAACGCTGCACTGTCGCTCTCATGGAGCGATCAGGCAGCTGGGGGGTGTTGTGTCAGGAAACCACACTTGTGTGGGGACCCAATCAACACACAACTCCCTTCCCTGATGCTGCCTGTGGCAGCTGAAAACGCGATTGCTGGTTTTGCAGCAACCGCGTTTTCAGCCTACAGGCTCACTCCGTGGGAGTGATCTCAGGCTCGGGGGCGGGCTCGGAGTGGCTGTGGTGTCTGCCCAGACTCCTGGGCCAATAGCAGCAGCAGCGCCCCGTGTGGTGACTCAGCCTCTTACATCCACAATTTTTTCTGGATGTAAGAGGCTGACAAAACCTAGGCGCCAGGACAAAATTCTCTGTCGCCATGGCGACCTGGCGCCTGGGATTTGTCAAGCCCTGTGTTAAACTATATAGTATAACGTATAACGTACTTTATCCGTTGTCTTTCCAGCTTTGATACATTCTTAACATTTTCACAGCTGACCTTTATATTAAACTCTGCTTATTATTTTATTTACCAAGTGGTCTCCAGTAAGGAGGAGTGCTTTTTTGTCCCAAGAACTTCCAGTGTTCAGAAAATCTATTCCTCTCCACCTCATCTGGCCATCTTCTCCAATCTCCAGCAAGTTGTCCATATGAGACCTTACACAAAACAATAAGTGATTTTTATCTTTCTATAGCAGAAATACTAATGCAATGGGCACTTCTTATTGATAAATGTAGCTAGTGCATATTTGAGTGCTGCATTCATAAGTGTGGAAGCAAGTTCATAGTGAATTGCTTTTTCCATCTCTAATCTTCATTGTATTCTATTTTAGCTCTGCTTTAGGCAAGACTTTACCGTGGATCTCCCACTTACTGATTTTGTTATCAATGGAGGAAAGACATACAAAGAGAAATACATTTATGAATTTCACAGATTTATAAAGATTTTTCACTGGGAAAACCCTAATAAAATGCGAATTAGGTGTGTTTTTGGGATAAAAATAGTATCTTTTTACATGTTCCTCCCACCCATTCATAAAATCCCTTAATGCTGCTTGCAGGGGAGTAACTAGAAACCACAGGGCCCTAGTGCAAAAATGGCCCTGGGGCTCCCGACTTCACCAACATTTCCCACAGTGACACCTTTGACCTAAACAGCTTGTGAGCACCACCTTTGCCCCAAACAACTTTTGAGTGTCTTTGCCCCAAGCAGCTTATCAGTGTCATCCTAACCCCCAAACATCTTTGCCCCAGTTTCTCAGTTCCATCATTGCCCTCAAACAACATTGCCACTTGCCCCCCTTAGAACATACACAAACAAAGGTGTCTTTTTATGAGCAAGTCCTGAAATTAGCACTGTATCTTCCCAAAACTCCTGGCATGGAAAAAGTTTAAATACTACCCATCTGGTGTCAATATGGTTTGATGGGGTAAATTGAATTTGCTGGGCTCAAAGATGTCCCAAAGAGGACATGGGCTCATACTGATGTCACAATGAACCATATGGCCTTTTAGCCCAAACATAACCTGAAAAACCCATGCATGGGGGTATCACTGTACTCAGAAGATGTTGCTGAACATATATTATGGTGTTGTTTTGAAGTGAGGTATACCAAGAGCTGTACAAAATAAATTACTACCACAAAGTTTGACACTTTGTGAAAGACTGGTAGTAAAATTAGTGCATGGAAAGTTTTTAACTACCAGCATTTAAAATACCTTGTGGTATCTAGTTTTAAAAAAATATATGATTTTATGGGGCCAGTTTAAAAGATGTCCCAAATAGGACACGGGGACCAGATTTTTTTTTTTTAATTGCTCCATAACTTGCAAACAGAACCAAAAAACATAAAAACATTGGGTATTTCTAAACTCAGGACAAATATTAGACTCTATTTAGTAGATTTTTTCCATTAGGTTTTATAGATGACTTACATATTTTTCAAGTAAAAGTTCGGGGGGTGAAGCCATGACAAACATTTAGTATTAGGGTGGATGAAGGTGAAGTTTAAGTCTGTGGATGGCAGAGATTCAGAGAAATGGCCCTCTGAAGTGGATTGTGAGAACGGCAAACAGACTGGCAGTTGGAATAAAGGAGTTACTTAAATAAAAGAAATAGACATACGCTAGATGCAGGTGTTGTATACATTTCATATCTTGTTATAGATTGTTTCATAGCAAGACAGAGCTCAAAAGTTTGCATAAAATGTCTTTTATTAAAGGCTAGTGAAGACATTTATTCTTTTTAACCCCTTAATGACAAAGCCCGTACATGTACGGGCTCAAAATGCATTGTTTTCAATGGGTTTAGGGACCGCCCATTGTCCTTAAGGGGTTAACAGATATCACCCAAATGGCCTTGATCGAAAGTTTACATACCCTTGAATGTTTGGCCTTGTTACAGACACACAAGGTGACACCTGTGGCTTTTTAAATTGCAAATAGTGTCTGTGTATAAATAGTCAGTGTCAGCTCTTCTGTGTATGCACTGAACAGGCTAGATACTGACAAAAGACCTGCATAACAAGGTAATGGAACTTTATGAAGAAGGAAAAGGATATAAAAGTGTATCCAAAGAGATTTCCGCCGTAACTGCCAGAAGCATTGTTCAAGATACAAAGAAAAAGCTGTGCATGGGACGCTCTTGGACTTTCCAGCACAATAATTACCCTAATCAGAAGGCCAAGTTGACCCTCCAGTGGTTAAAGCAGAAAGAGGTGCACGCTCTGGAGCGGTCATCTCCTGACCTTAATATCATCGAGCGACTGTGGGAAGATCTCAAACGTGCGGTTCATGCAAGACGCCCAAAGACTTTGCATGACCTGGAGGCATTTTGCCATGACAAATGGACAGATATACCAGCTGCAAAGTTTTGGGGCCTCATTGACAACTATGAGTGGTGTCTCCAGCTTTCATATTTAGGGGGGGCACATGGGGGGACAGGGACCAAAGAAGAGGGAGCAATTATAAAACGCCACATATACACTATCTATCTATCTATCTTTCTATCTATATGCGTTAGACATACATAATATGTACTTATCTCTTTGAAGGAAAGTCCTTGATTGAAATATGATTTCAAAATAACAGCTGAACTGGCAGTTATTTTTCATTCTTTAATATTAGACCCTGCTGCCTATATATATATTAATATTAGACCCTGCTGCCGATATATATTAATATTATCCCCTGCTGCCAATATATATAAATATTAGATAAATATTTGCCCCTGCTGCCAATATATATAAATATTAGAAAAAAAAATTGGATCCTACCCGAGCATTTTCTTGATGTCATATTCAGGCACTCAACATGAAATGCCGAGACCAAGCCAGAAGCCTCGCAGAGGAGAGGCGTCTCTCTCTCTCCTTCGGCAGCACCAAAAAACCAAATGTGGTTTCAATTGGGGGGGGCACACGGGGGGGCACAGCATGATGTAGGGGGCCATGGCCCCCTCTGCCCCCCCCTGCCGACGCCACTGACAACTATTAAAAAAAACTGCACACATGGGCATAGGAACCAGGCGGGATGCGGGGACAGATCCCCCAGAAAATCATGAGCAGGGATCCGATAATGAAGAAATCCCCCCAGGGGATCAGCAGCTCCAGCCTGCCCCCTTAATCTCAACGGCATACAGGCAGAGGAGAGAGAGCGGCGGCGAGCGGTTGCTCATGAAAGAGTTTTCAGCAACCTCTCGACGCCCCACTGTCTCCTCTGCTCCACATGCCACCCGCCTTCGCACTGCCCTGACTGCAGTTGTGGGAGCGCAAGGTGTCTATCTCGGTGCCTGTGTTTCATGCTAAGCGCCGGAATATGATGTTATACTCTGGGGCTCAGCAGTGAAGCCATGCACACGGCAGCAGAGCAGCGAGGAGGAGGCCTTGCGCTCCCACCACAAGACTTCAGCAAGGTAAGTGAACTACAAAGGGGCAGAACGGGAGTAGATAGTGAGATGGAGTAGATAGTGAGAAGGAGTGAGACATAGTGAGAAGTAAGGAGAGAGAATGAAAGAATTGTGTGAATCAGTAAGAGAATGAATGAATTAATGTGTGGATGAATTGTATGAATGAGTGAGAGAATGAATTAATGTGAGGATGAATTGCTTGAATGATAATCTGGGTGCTGGTCAGGTTCTATGTGGGGAATGTGGATGCCAGGGCTAGCCTTTGGGGTGTGCAAGCTATGATCTTTGCCTGTAATTTAGGGGGTTTTAGCTATACCTTTAATGCAGAGTTTACATGTGATTTCTAGTTTATTTATGCAAGCAAAGCTGAATTCGTGTGTTATTCTGTTGATCTGTATCTGTTATGCTATGTTTCCATACATTATTTATGTATACCTGCAAATACAGGGTTTGTATGTCTTATTCAGTTGAGTTATACTTGCAGTGCTGTTTCCATGTTTTGTTTATTGGATCTATACCCTCAGTGCTGAGCTTACATGAGACTTCCAGTTGATCTATACCTGCAAATGTGTGTTATTCTGTTGATCTATATCTGCTATGCTATGTTTCCATACATTGTTATTTTATACCTGCAAATCCAAGATTTGTATGTTGGATTCTGTTTATTTGATCTATATCTTCAATCCTGAGTTCACATGTGAATTTCAAATGATCTAGCTGGGTTTGTGTGTTAATGTGTTGATCTATACCTGCTATGCTATGTTTCCATACATTATTTATGTATACCTGCAAATATAGGGTTTGTATGTCTTATTCAATTGAGCTATACATGCAAGTGCTGTTTACATTATGTTGTTTATTTGATCTATACCTGAACTTCACATAGGAACAAAAGAGAACATTTGGAAACCCATGTCTGCCTTGAAATGTATGCCTGGGAGAGACCTTGTTAACGCAGTATAACTATATTGTGTCTTGTTGCTGTGGTCAGTCTTGCCATGGTGTGTGACTTTTGAGGTTAAATTGTCTTCAGCAACCTAACTTTGGTAGTGAGTTTGGCTGTTCCTCACCCAGTTTTATTCCTCCTACAGAGCTGTTTCTGTTCAAGGTAATGATTGTGTTTCAACCTACATACTAAATTGCTGATCATAGTACCTGTTTGGTATAATTGTTTAATCACACCTAATTATATAAGTCTACAGAAAACGTGTACCTAGAATAATTAATTATGTTTTGAAGGCAAAGGGAGGTCACACCAAACATTATTATATTATAATTATACATTATTAACATATCTATTTTTGAAAGCATTTTTTTCACATCTGCCTAAAACACGTGCACAGCACTGATGAAGCCTACATCAGACACAGATGCAGGGGGCAAAATCAGAGAGACTGTGGAAGGGAGAGTTTGAGAAGTTTCCCTGTTCTCCCAGAGCCTGGCTTAGCTGGGTCTGACAGATAAACATAGTTAGTGTGTGTTTAGATTGGTCAGTCTGGGACAGCAAAATATAGCCAAAAAGGGTTCTGATGGGGTTCTATTTTTTTTGGGGGGGGGTACTTTGTTTTGTGCACCAGCACAAGTAAATCACAGTTCACTGCAAATCAGTTTTTCTGGGCCTTGTTGCCCTAGAGGGCTGTGCTTAAGATCTCTAAAAGTGACATTTATGACCCTCATGTTACAGGGTTTGTCACAATATATAACTAGAATATGCTTTTGGGGGGGGGCTGAAATTGGAATGAAGAATAGCATTGATAACTGTGCAAGGATGACATGGAAAATCATGAAGCATTGTTTTAACCTTACTGAGTGGGTGGATGTGTAAGTGGGACAGCTTACCAACAGAAGTGGTAGTGGTTAACGCAGTAACAGAAATTAAACATGTATTTTCCTAGTATGTATACCTGCATTCCAGAAATAAACCATCTGTTCTCCTGACTTTTGTGACCTCCACACCACTGACTTCTCTACATGACCCTTGGCACATTCAAACCAACTCATGCCCAAACGGTCAATTCCCTTTTGTCACTATTCCTCAAACAATTTAATAGATTGTACACCGACTGGAGAATTACCTTCTTTAACTTCTTTACATGATCCTTGATAACAGGTGTTCATGTCTTGCCAATTTTAATGTTATTTTTAATTGTCAATCCCCCTATTGTAAAAGTGCTATGGGTTCTATATAAAGAATGCATGTAACATAATGGCAAGACAGATAAGGAAGAAGTAATAGGCTTACAGTTACCTCGCCTATACCACAATATTTTTAGTTTTCTGGGATTAGTCTTCATTTATATACATGCTATTTTAATAATGTTATATTGCTAATATATTCAAATATCTAGCACTAACATGAAAGATAAATGGAACAAAATCTCTATACCGTATCTCACTTTCATCCATTATCTCCATATCATTGCTGAAGAGGTTACAGGAATATCCTATATTCACCGCTGTTTCTGTAAGAAATTATGATCAGTGTTTTAGGTTACAATTCATCTGTATCATGCACGTAGCTATTAGATAAAATAAAGGTACATTTGAAAATACATACCAAGAAGTTTTTATTTTCCGGGGAGGGATATGGATTAAGATGGGATGGTAATGTAAATACTTAATTTGCGCGTAGATAAATTCACATTTGAAAAAGTAGGCTAAAAAAGATAAAAGGTTTGTTTGCCGTCTACAGCATTTTTAGTCAATAAATTTAACTTTACCCTGCTTATCACCAGTCAGCATCCAAACCTTCATATTGCCCTCTCTCAGACACTTAATTGTCTCTGGTACGCCCTCTTGTAGCTTGTCTTCTATGCCTGTAGCACCCAGTAGCTGCAGAACAAAGGTTTGTTCAAATGAATAATACCAATCATATAAATAGTAAAATCCAGAGTTATCTGGATATTAGACATTTGCAAATGGGTCAAAAATAAATTTTTGGCCCATTCATTTTTGTACAATAAATTCCGTTGGCTGCCTGTTTCCGGATGAAAATTGGGGGCCATTTTAATTTCAGGAATTTGTCCAATGACCATATTTACTTTCACACTCTCATTTCTTTCACTCTCTCTCTTCCTGCCTTCTCTGCCGACCACTTATGTGTCTCACAGCTCTGCTTCCATGTCTTGCATTTTATTGTTCTCCTCTCTTCTGTCTTCTCTTTTCTCTCTTCATCTGCCTCTCCGTGGGCATAACCTCCTGGGGAACTTCCGCCAAAATGGCAGAGCTTCTGGTGACGTCCTGTCCCCCTCGAACCTCCAATACGGGGAGAGGATGTCACCAGAAGCACCTCCATTTTGGCACAAGTCTAAATTATTTTAAACAACTACTATTAAATTATATCTCTTTCCATAGAAGTTTAACCCCGGCAGAGTCCATGAAAATTAAAGGTATGCAAATTCCTACAAAGTTCACACTCTCATTCTTGTTCATTCTCTCTCTCTCTCTCTCTCTCTCTCACACGCTCTAAATGTTTCCCTACCTCCTCTGGCGACCACTTCTGCTTCTGTCGCTTTTTCTTGATCTTTATCGTCTATCTTTTATCTTCATGCACATCTTCGTGGACATAACCCAGAAGGAAATTCCTCCAATATGGTGGCACTTCCGGTGACATCTCATCCCCGATCCTCCAAATGGGGGAGAGGATGTCAATGAAAGTTGCGTCTTTTTGCCCTAACGTGAACTGTGGGTGATATGGCGATCCTCCTGTCGGGTTATGTCCGTGGAGATACAAAATAGCAGATAAAGATGCGGAAGTGGTCGGCAGAGAAGGTAGGCACACATTTAGAGAGAGTGAATGAAAGTGTGAGAGTTAATGAGAGCCCACAAATTTTGTTAAAAAATTCTGAGCTCTTTGCTTTTTTTTTCTTTTGGTTCGCTGAATTTACCAAAATTCAGTAAATCTGCAATTTGTATGAATAGGAATGCACAAGTCTACTATATAGTCTGCAATTTTGTGTAAAATATGGCAGGAAACCATGCAAATGAAGTTACATAATATAAAGAACAGCAAATTGATTTTTTTTTTTAATAATGGGCTTCCCTTGTATGCTTCAAATCTCTCATGGGCTGGTTGGGAAATCTGCCTTGAATCCAACTTATTTATGTAATCTTTGTAGAGCTCTCATATATTTTCTGCACTACATACGGTTCAATGCAGGATATAATACCATATTGTGGGGATCTGCTCCAATAAAGTGCCCAGGGTAGGAGAAGGACACCCACAACACAAAACAATAGCTGATGTTACCTCCAGGTTATTTTCCATAATATTGTACACTTCTTCCAGACATGCCTCCCTATCTTGCAGTGTGATAGAAGCTTCTTGGTGCTTTAACTTCCACTGTTCGTAGACAGGCTCTTCTACCTCCTTGTAAGCCAGGCATAGTGTTCTCAATGTATCTTCTGAAAAAATCTAAAGGAGGAATGTGAAATAGTTCTTACGTAACATATTATATCAAACCATGCAAGATTAAGCAGTAGCGTACCGAGCGGGGGGTGGCGGTCCGCCCCGGGTGCCGCTCGTCAGGGGGGTGCCACGGGCTAGGGTGACCACATGTCCGGATCCCAGGCAGCATTGTCACTTTTTTGTTTACACAGAGGAGAGAGAGGGGCGCCGATGCTGCTGGGGATAGGGGACATGTGGTCACCCTAGCCCGTGGCAACGCCCCCCGCTAACTGCATCACGGTGCCGGCATGTCATGCTGAGCGCCGAAATATGACTTCATATTTCGGCGCTCAGCAGTGAAGCAGCGGCAGAGCAGGAAGACGGAGGCGTCGTGCTCCCACCGCAGGACTTCTGAATGGTAAGTCCAAAACCTTTAACTACAAAGGGGGAGAGGGTAGATAGTGGGGAGGGGGGTAGATAGTGGATAGGGAGGGGGGGAGAGGGGGTAGATAGTGGGGGGGTAGATAGTGAGGAAGGAGGGAGAGGGGTAGATAGTGAGGAGGGAGGGGGGTAGATAGTGAGGAGGAAGGGAGAGGGGGTAGATAGTGAGACGGGGAAGATAGGTAGATAGTGGGAATGAGTGAGAGAATTAATGAATGTGTGGATGAATTGTCTGAATAAGGGAGATAATTAATGAGTTTGTGAGAATGCATTAATGAATGTGTAAATTTGTGTGAATGAGAGACAGAATAAATGATTGTGTGAATTATGTGAATGAAAGTGTGAATTAGTGAGTGACTGTTAAAGTGTTTGTGTGTATGATAGATGTATAATTGATGTAGAGCAGGATGTTTGAGCCTTGGGGACCAAGATGACACAGGCAGGGTGTTTATGGGACAAAGGTGGCACAGACTGGGCTGTTTGGAGACAAAGTTGACTCATGCTGGGCTGTTTGGGGACAAAGATGGTAAATCCTATGTGTGTAATCTGGGTGCTGGTCAGGTTCTATGTGGGCAGTGTGGACGCCAGAGCTGGCTTTGGGTTGTGCAACCTATCATCTATGCCTGTAGTTTTATCTCTTGCTATGTTTCCATACATTATTATTGTATACCTGCAAATACGGGATTTGTATGTCTGATTCTATGCCTCTAGTGCTGAGTTCACATGTGAACAATAATAATAACAATATGTATATATATATGATTGCTAACAGCAATCACACTCCTATCATGCCAAGTCAGCTAGTACATGCTGGAATCTGGGTATGCCTGGGATCTGGGTATGACAGGAGTGTGATTGCTATTAACAATCATATATATATATATATTTATATATATATATATATATATATATATATATATATATATAATATATTAATATTGTTATTGCATTTTTTTGTCCTATTTTGCTATGTTACTAAATAAAAGTGTGAGATTTTTTATGGTGGGGGGTCATATTTGGTTTCAGACAGGTAAATGCTGGATTTTCGGTTTCAGTCCAGAATTTTCGTTTCGGTGCATAGGGGTTATGCTGCACTATTATCAGTGTCTGGCTCAATGTATAGTGATAGGGATTACGCTGTACTACCGTCAATGTCTACCTCAGTATATAGTGATAGGTGTTATGCTCTACCACAGTCAATGTCTGCCTCAGTATATAATGATAACAGTAATGCTGTACCACCTTCAATGTCTGCGCCAGTATATAACGATAGAAGCTATGCAGTTTTAAAGTGTGTGTGGGGGGGTGCCACATACAGGATCCGCCTCAGGTGCAAAATACTCTAGGTACGCCCCTGAGATTAAGTGATACAATACAGTTTTTTTTTTGGTTGTGCTGCAAATTTAACACTTCTCCACAGTTTAGTAAGGCTAGAGTTCCTGAATTATTTGACACAGCAGTCAAATAAACTAAAAACTAAACTAAAAGTTTATTTTCTGTGAAAAAGAAATTGTCGGAAGTTGTAGAAGAAAGAGTGAAACTTATGAATATGAACTATAAAATGTATATAATGCAGAACTAATTGCTAAACACGTGTCAGTCTGATTACATTCTTGTTTGTGTCCTATTTCTCTGGTATTTAGGGGGCACAAGTTTAATGATTCCAGTAGTAAAGGGTCTACACTACTTTACCTGATATTAGTATATTACTACTTACATTCAGGGCATCCACAAGGCTATCAGATGAACAATTGGTATGCAATCGCTGTAGAACAACATTGTCTGCACCCTTAGTATATAGTTTTATCCTGCCTTCTTGATCACGGACTGTTAAAAAAACATAACCTTAATGCAACTGGCAAATTAGTATCATTAGCACCAAATGAACTATTATCAATGTATTTTAACAATCACTTTAAATGCTTTAGCATTTTATGGATCACCTATATTGTTTTCTAACTATTGGTAAATACAATTTAATAACTATATTTTGTTAAATTATTTTAAATAAAAAACAGCTCTCTCTATTTACTACTCCTTTGATCCAGTATGCACCTACCTAAAATGGACATCCTCTTGCGCACACTGTTAAAGTCCATGACTGCTAAAAGATCATAAGTTCTTATTATTCCTAGTTCACTGATCGTAATTGTATTTTGACTGCGTGAGAGGAATACATATCCAAAATTCCTAGCAGCCGTTACAAGGGCCTCCTCATCAGGGGAAGCAGCCATATAAGTCATGTTTCCTAAAAATAAACATTAAAATATATGAAGTGCGCAATATTAATCAATAAGATCACAACATTGACATCAGACATGAGAGCACATTATGACGGAAGAAAATGTAGATGTTATCTAACTTCTAAAATAACTACTTACCTTCCTTCTCATCCACCATAACAGTATGGCAAATGGCTATGAGCCTGAAGAATTCCCGTATAAAAGGATCTTCATCTTTACACACTTCATCTACTAGAGACTGATCATAGAATCGGAATTTCGTATCTGCATATTTATTCCAAGCAAAACTCACCGCCTGTTACAAAAGTGAAGAATGTGTAGATTTGATGTAACTATAATTTCTCCAGGGTTATCATAAACACAAAGTATTAAAATACACGCACCAGTGGTTTCTTATGGCCTCTTGCAAGCGTGTCATTTAATGCCAAGTTGTTAGTATCTGTATTTACCTTTCAAATTATAGGTTTAAAAGGTATGTATGCGATTATATTTGCAAGCAGTGGACAGGGCAGGACACCTCTCCTTGTGTCTAGAGATGTATACGGTTCTCTAGGTGGCATTGCAATACATTGGCATACATATGACGCTCATCCAGAAAGCTTATTGGCAGGAAGGGTTTGCAAGAGGTCTGCAATTGCCCCTCAGCAACCACCCAAATTTAGGATTTAAGTCCATTTTCATCTACCAAAGGTAACCACCAAATATATTCAGCATTTACACCATAACTGGGTTATTTTTGTCCTCCTATGCAGTTCTAGATAGTTAATGTATGTTACCAGGATGACATATTGTTCATTGTGTGTTGTATTTCAAATGTTCTTTTTCCCACTCAATTACCATGCCAATAGGCTAGGCTTGCCCCCTGGGCTGAAAGTTGCATTTTAACTTTTAACAAAGTAGAAATACAGACACATGAAAAATGGCAGCATAAGGGGTCAGCTTCACAGAGTATGACATTCGAAGTTTTTGGTCATATCTTGGGAAATTTGTTGGCTTGTTCTGGATAGTGCTTTGCAAACAGTTTGATGCTGAAGTGTATTCAGCTACTTGTACCATACCTTATAGTTTCCCTCTGTATCTGATGTTGTGCCTAAAATGTAAACAATAACAAAACCTAAATATGTTTTAATTCACTCCATGAAAAATGTAGCTTTTCAGAGCTTTTTGGCAGAGAATGGGAGTTCTTAATCATAAATATTCTTAATTAAATACAATGTGCCGATGAAGCTACGCAACACACCATGTAGTAAATACTAAAATAGAGTCATGATGAAACAATAATCTCCAAGTTAAATAGACGGTGATAAATATAGCTGTGCAGTGCATTAAACAACCGGCCCCTGGTATGGAAAATATATGGAAACACAAATCCTGTTGTGTAACACCTATATGGTATGAATGTATTATCATTTATTGATTTACGTAGCATCATCATGTTCTGCATAAACGGATTAAAACATAATCATCAAAAGCAAAGCTCATTATAGGTAATATATGTCTCGATCAACCTGAAATACGCCTAGGCCAACCTGGGGTGTGAGACCTACTACTTATATAAACAAATAGGAAATAGAGAACTTGGTAGAGACCAAATGAGTATTAAGTACTTGTCAACAGAAGTAAACTCCAAAATCTCAGTAATTTTGGAAAGACCCAAACTGTTTCTATAATCCAAGTAGAAAAAAAAATATTATTAATATTATTATCATGAATAATAATAACAGTGCATATGTATGTGCTGTTACATCAAAACTTGTAAAGAAAGCACACATTTTATTCACATAATTTACCAAATATTTTCTTTGCAATGCAGCATTTCTTGAAGGTCATGACGTTCTGAGTGAGAGTTCCAGTTTTGTCAGTGAAGATATACTCTACCTGCCCCAGCAGGTCATTAAGACGAGCAGCTCTTGCATGAGCAGGGACATCAGTCATGGCATAGTACATTCCTATGTCATTGTTGATGAAATTATTGTGGACAGTATGAATAATTTCCAGCCTACAACATGAACATATCTTAATTTAGTACTTCACACCTTATACATTTTAGAAACGTACATAAATATATATACATGTAAAGATGTAATATATATGTAAATGTTTTCAAAAACATGCACTCACGAGATGTAAAGGATAAAAGGTACCAAGGTGCTTGTCAAAACCATATAGCCCCAAAATAATAAGAACCCAAAGAAAATTGATGATATCTGAGGATGACCAGGAATATAATTGTGCTTCTCTAAATATTTGTGATCCCAGACTCCAGCCAGAATACCCATAACAGATGACATAATGATCACCGTCACAGCAGTCTGTAAACCATAACAAAATAGAAATGGAATGAGTGATGATGATTAACTCTCAAAATTCAAAATACAATAAGAATAAATGAAGAGTCCTTACACAGAAGACAATTTTATTGATGAGGAATTCTAGTTTGGTCTTCTTTAATGTCACTTTGCCAGAATTCTTCATTATTTTGGTATCAAACCCTGGAGAAGAAATGATGGTCACATCATGGTCACCACGATATTATATCACCACTTAAATACAGTCTTGGTCATCATCTTTTAAAAATAATTGGTAAGTAGAACAAAAAAAACTTAACATTAAAGTCACCTGGAATCAGAACATGTCTTATAGCAAACATGTATGCTCATTTGACAATTTAAACTCAAAAAAGGTTATTAGGTAGGCATCCATAAGATCAGGGTTTATACTAAATATACCCTGATTTATAGACTTTGCCCAATATATGGCTGAAGATCAGGTTGAATGAATCTCCGATTCAGATTTAGGTACCTTGTGAGCTACTCAATAAGATTTTCTGGTTGTGTCAATATTCTTAGGTCCAGCACAGGAGAGGGCTCACACGTTTTGGCCAGAGGTGTAAGGGGGCAAGTGAAGCTGGACCCCCCTGTAACTTACATATGCACTAGAACAATCATTCCCACACCAACGCACCGTCACTCTAAGCACACATTTTACAAGTTTGCCTTACCACGATGGTTGCCATTAAAAACACGTCTTTGGTGTCAGACACTCCAATCATCTCTTAAAAAGGCTCCAAGGGGATGTCCATCAGGTTGTTCAAGACCAAGTTTAGGTACTGGGAGACGAGCTAGGCTTTAGCTGAAAAGAAGCTTGCAGAAAGCAACTAATGGATGATACAGGGCTAGTCTTGCATATTTGAACACATCAAGGGCTACCAACATAACCTTCAATAAATATAGTCCCAGTCAAAACAATTCTGTGGAAAATCCAATTTTTTTAAAAATTGCCTCAGAAGGAGTGAGACCTGAATCCAAATACTAGATAGAGAAAACCTTCCAGAGCTTGCAGTATGTTTAGGTTGAGAAAAGTCTTGCGTCCATCAAGCTCAGCCTTTTTCCTATTCCTTGTTTACCGCTGTCAGCAATTTTGAATTGTGCTTTCAATGGGGAAAGAATTCCTTATATGTATGGATTTATTTCTCATTTGCACCACAATTTATGAGATAAAATATAAAAAAAGTCATGTTTTTAATATTTTTTCATACTAAATTGTGGATTATATAGATGAATATGGTTTAAAAAGGAAGCTCTACTCGTCCTGAAAAAATAAATAAATAATTTGTGTGGATTTGTTCAATGAGAAACAGGGAAATTATGGATGAACAAGAACATAGCAGAAATAATGAAAATGATGTCATCCATAAGGGCAAAACTGCCTTTGTATTTAGAAGTTAACATACGTAGATGAAAATGTAAACCAGTTGGGGATAAGCTTGAAAAATAGGGCTAAATATTTGTTAGCTAAGATAAATATGCAATATTATAAAATGATATACCGTATTGGCTCGATTATAGGCCACACCCAATTATAGGCTGCACCCTAAAAGTTTAGTGCTATTTTAAAGAAAAATTGCTTTTTAAACAAAAAATACACATTTGTGGAAAGGTAAAACAGTATTTTATCTAATGAACAGGAAACTGCATGTCCCGGGTGCCGGGCGATAAGAATTGCACATCCTTGAGCTAAACCTGGATTATAGGCCGCATCCCCACTTTAAAGACTCAAAGTGGGGGAAAAAAGGCAAATATTCTGGCAAATACGGTGACTGCAGGTATATGTTTGATCAAACAATAAATCTGACGTTAATGTTTTGCAGAAAAAAGTCATTATAGATTGTAATTTATGTATTTTATCAACCCTAATTACTAATTAAAGGTCTCTTGCACCAGGGGTGTAACTAGAAACCACAGGGCCCTGGTGTGAAAATTTCCCCATCCCCCCAACTTCACCAAGCAACATGTCCCACAGGGCCAACTTTGCCCTAAACAACTTGTGAGCACCACATTTGCCCCAAACAGCTTGTGACTGATTTTGCCTCCAAGTAGCTTATCAGTGCCATCCTAACCGAACAGCCTGTTTGTCATAATTACTCACCCACACTCCATCTCTCTCCCCACTTACAAATACATGCACACAAAATTACAGATCCATGCTCACACACACACAATGACACATTCATGCTCACATACATACATAAATACAAACAAACTTACTTTTCATCGCTCAACCTGCCACCGCTCCTGCAGCTTGCTCTCCAACTGCTTACACACTGTGCAGACAGCCTCTGTTTCACTGCAGGGTCACGTGACATCACGTGACCCTGAGATGCTCCTGTCTCGGTTCAAAATAGTTTAGAACTATTTTGAATCGGTATGAGACAGGAACAAGGGGTCACAGGGGTCGCACCCTACAGTTACACCACTGCCTTGCACTTCATCTCATGAAAATTTAGAGTAAAACAGGATGAGCAGCGACAAAAAAGTTACAGTGTGCGGCAGCTGGCTGGATACATGAAAGCTTAAATATGTCATTTGAGCCATTTAGTCATCCTCAGCTTGGCCCTGGGTTAAAAAGAACCAGTAGTATATTGTAGGAAAATGTAATTTAACAGACAGTTGGTCTGGGTATATCAATCTCAAGTTTGTGACAAACATTTAGCAAGAAGAAATAATAATAGAAATAGTAAATCTTTACTGATCTGATATATCCAATAGATCTATAAATAATTTATAACTAGTCTACTTTTAATCACCTGCATAAATTACAAGGCCATAGCATTTTTCTGTGTTACGGATTCTGTAGTCTCGTAGAAGTATGTTTTCATTAGTAAGGGGGTAAACTTGGCCTTTCCATTCCAGGTTACCAACAAACTGATGCAGCCGAATATTTGGTGCCTCGCATGTGACCAAACCTGCAATGCAATTTATCAGATATATAAAACCTAATACACACTGGTAACGATCTCAATCACACATGGCCAGAAATGTTACTCACCATCAAACTCGGACAATGCTGTTTCTGTCTGTAGGGCACAGTGTGTAACCATCAAGGACTGCCTGAGTTTAAGGTTAGTTTCTCTAATAAAATATAAAGTGAATGTTGTGAGATTTTTGTAATGTTAAAAAATAAAGTAAAAAACAATCAATGTAAGGGTACCAAAACACATAGTTTCACAACATGTTTCTAATAATAATAATAATCCAGCAGTGTTAGGTTTTATGGGGTTTGAAGTCAAACAAAAATGAAGTGGATATATAGATTGGGCACATTAACAACTCTTGGCCAACTTATGGGTTTCAGAGGAAAGGATTTTGTAACTAGCGGGATGTTCCAAAACACACAAAAGAAATGGGTTGATACATAATTATTAGATTAAAGAAGCAAACGCGAATTCAAAAGTAAGCCCGGACAAAGATAGCAAATTGAAGATGGATGAGAAAAGATAAGCTAGAAGATGTGAAAAAGAGTGGGAGTAAAAGTGGGCCCACGTAACTCAGACAACAATTCAGAGCTTTTTACTTCATTTTCACCCGATTCATGGGGGGTCTGGCCTCGTTTTCCGTGGCTTTGTACGAATCGCTGAATTTACCACAATTTCTAGTTATCCTTTATGCTATCCCCTCTAACCCATCCTATCTTGTCCCAAGGCTAACTCACATCTTCAATCTTTACCTCTCTACTGAATCCTTCCCATCCTGTCTCAAGCATGCTACCATAGCTTCAAAACGCCCTCCCTGAACCCCAGCAATCTGTCAGACTTCTACCCAACCTCTTCTCCTCAAACCCCTCACAACCTTGGCTTCTGTGAAACTGCTCTATACTAGTTCACATCCTATCTTTCTGATGAAACCTTCACTGTCTGCCTTTCTAGTAACTCTTCCTTTCAGCTTCTCCTCCCAGCTAATGTACCCCAAGGCTCAGTATTTGTACTTGTTCATACCCTCTTTATCTCACAACTTTACTACTGTCACTATCTTAGCTGGTCTCTCAATACACATCTTGCCCCCTTAGAGTCCATCATGAATGCGGCCAGCAGACGTATCTTTCTTACCCTTCGCTTTACTAAAACCTCTCCCCTCTATCAATCTCTACACTGTTTGCCCATACACTTCAAGATTCAAGTTAAACTACTCACTCTCACTTTCATAGCCCTTCATAGCAGTTCCCCCACTTACAACTCCTCACTAATCTTGAAATGTACTCCTACTTGGTCTCTCTGCTTATCTGCAATGATCTCCGATGCATGCCTAAAAGGTTTCTCAAGGGTTACCCTCAACCTCTGGAATGCCTTTCCCTTGCCTATCCAACTCATCTGGTGCCTTATCTTTGCCCCCAAATAGCACACATAAGGAATATGAGTTTCTCAGGTCCAACACCCTCTAAGCAATGTATTGTTTTATATAATGCATGTGACACATTAAAATAATAATCAATTACTATGCTGCGTAGTTTTGATTTATATAGATCTTTAAATTAAGATTTCATGTTTTTTTTTGTTTTATTGATATGGAGATATTTTGTGTTTGAAATCATATATATGAACAATAATTGATTAACATTCAAAAATAGTTTGACATGAAAACTGTAGACTGGAATGTTTTACATTTTGGAATTAAATAAGAGTTAAAATTTAAATACCAAGTATTATTTTTTTCTAGTTTTAGTGAATTGTTTTGTATCCCCACAGCTGTCACAATGAGACAAAATCCTGGTAATTAATAGACCCTAGGGCCCCAGAACATTTTGGAAAACAGCAATACGCCTGCACTTCCACCTTTGTGTTCTCTATTTCACAGACACCTGTAAGTGACTTGGCAACAATCAAACCATCCTCAGCAGTCACTGGTGCCAGATTAGGACCCCCAGGGCGCTTTAGGAGTGTGCTCCTGCATCCCAGCTATAGTAGCCTGTACAATGTAGCTACTGCTACACAGCTTCTGGCAGTGCAGATTATCAATTTGTGAGCTGAGCCACCTCAGAATTCAAGGGCCCCTAGGCATGTGCCAAATGGATAATCTGCCATTGATACCCTTTCTGTTACAATCCCTCTCAATCTCCCATTAGACTATAACATCTTTCTTCCCCTTCTTTATCAGTATATCTCATGACAGAGAGAGAATCAAGTGTACCACCAAGGCAACAAACTTGATCTGTTGAGTTAATTGAGGAATTCCGAAGATTGCTTGACATATCAAGAATTGTGGACGATGGATGAATTACCAGAAGCTCAGTCTTGCCATGACATGATTCCAGAAAAACAGTAAGGCAAGTTATAAAAAAAACAAGTTAGAAGTGTGGTGAAAACCCTTCCCTACACGCAGGGCACGATTTTAATGGATTTAATCAATTCTTGTGGGGGCAGGAAGGGGGAAAGTGCAACTGCATACATGGTTGGCTCATGTGGGCCATGTTTCCAGCCATGCATTACATACAGTACATGCTTGGCACTGAAAGGTTTAATGATGAGAAGATTGTTAATAATTTAGATGAGGAAGAGCATTGCAGGCAAAAACAACATAACTGCAAAGAGTAGCTTGCAAAGACAATTGAATGAACACATCATCTTTTTATTTCAAGATACATACCATATTTCACATATTGCGGACCCAAAGAGGTAATGTGCTGCTTTGCTTTACATGAGATGTATAACTCAGTAACCAAGTCCTTTCTATGGGTTCATACATCCCACATACTGCATTTTAAATGTTTCCCACTCAAAAGCATGTGAAATGTAAAGTATATGTGTCCAGAGCAGTAGCTAGCTCCTTTTGCGTCCAAGGCAAGAATGGAAAACTGTGCCCCCCCAGCTATTTTTACAGAGGTTATTTTATTTACACTGCCCTTACACACACTTGCCCATTAACACGCATATATATATATGCATACACTGCCCTTACACACGACTGCCCACAAACACACACATATACACATACACTGCCCTTACACACACCTGCCCATTAATACGCATATACACATACACTGCCCTTACACACGACTCCCCACAAACACACACATGCCTCTCTCGCCTCACCCTTCCTACGGCCCTGTATGTGTCCTTGAAAAATTGGCTTCAGTGGCCACCCTATAAAACAGTAGACTTAACCATAACCCATGTTATCAATAAACCTTACCCATCAATGCCTGTGGTTTCCACATAACAATAGCTGTTTGGCTCTGTACTGGATAAAAGGACCATGTCTGCCTGTTAAAAAAGGCAGACACTTAATTATTACGACCCCACACCTCCCTGAATTTTGAGAATGCAAGGTAAAGGTCAGTGACTCAATTAACATTAAAGGCTTTTACCTGGTCAGATTGCTACATGGAAATTTCATGAATTCAAGATTTGTACACCAATTAACTCTATCCAGACTCTTCATATATTCTTCTGAATGATATGCAGCCATGTAAATGAAAGAATTGAATATCACTGGTATCCAGTACTTACTGGCACAAAGTCATCTTTCTGCAAGCATACTATTTCACCCAACCGAATATCTTTCCACTTCTTGTTCTTTAAACTGAGGAGGAAAGAAAGTTGTGTACTTTAAATTCATTGATTTGCATCTACAAATAGCTTGAACTGGCTTTTTTCATCAATGTAATTGTTTCACTCTACTGATATAAATATGCCTTATGAAGTTCCTAATGCAAGAAGGGGCAAACTGGCCATGCTTAATGCGGAGTTAAACCATTACATCTGACCTCAAATAACATAACCTGAACTGTTTAGTGAAATAATCTTATTATGAAATTTTACACAAACAATATGTATGTTCTTTACAAACACACACTTTAACAGACTTCTAACAAATTACTGAGGATTTAATAAATTGAATAATTGAAAATAAATTACGTGACTGTTCTCTTAAGAGCAAGGTGTGGCTGTTACTCTGCTTGTCAGGTTTTATTATATAAAACATCAGATCAATATATATATATATATTCAGAATCCCTCTATTACACATGAACATCCAAACATCACATCAAACAAGTCTCCACCTGTAAGAAAAATCATAGCTATCTTCTATAGCTTCTTCTATACCCTTTATATTTTTAGTATCATATGCTGACACCAACACAAGGATACATGTGTTATATAACCACGAAGCATGATTGGTAAAGGCTTTTCAACAAATGCTGAGGTTCATATTGCTGAATTAAAGGAAGAAATTGTAATAATTCAGTACCAAATTAGCTGTTTTAAATATAAGTTAAAAATACCACGTTGTCTCAACAGAATGATTAGTATGCAGGCCCGGACTGACCATCAGGCACACCGGGCATTTTCCCGGTGGGCCGGGCTGCCCAGGGCCGGATTGACGTAGGGGCTGATGGAGCTGCAGCTCCAGGCCCCTACCTTAAAATAGGCTCAATCAGGACCGGACTGACTGGGCCTTATACGGCCTTAGGGGTGTGCGACCGCACAGGGCTTAAATTAAAACATCGGGATTTTTTTTGTTTGTTTTTTTCAACTTTATTTAACATCCTCCATGTTAAATAAAGTTGTTTCAACTTTATTTAACATCCTCCATGTTAAATAAAGTTTTTTAACTTTATTTAACACGGAGGATGTTAAATAAAGTGAAAAAACCCCCAATGTTTTAATTTAAGTCCCGGGCAGGGGCGCCGAGCGGTCGCTCGTGAAGTTTTCAGCCCCTCACTCTCTGTGACTCCGTTGCGGTGCCGGCATTTCATGCTGAGCGCCGGAATATATCCCGGCGCTCAGCTGTGAAGTGCGCACCGCGGCAGAGCGGGAAGATGGACGCCTCGCGCCCCCACCGCAGGACTCCGGCAACAAGGTAAGTAGGGTGAGGGGGGTGCAGTGAAAAGTGGCAGAGGTGGTAGATAGTGAGGGGGGGAGGGGTTAGATAGTGAGAAAGGGGGAGAGGGGTTAGACAGTGAAAATGGGGGAGAGGGGATAGATAGTGAGAGAGGGTACATATTGAGAAGTGGGTACATAGTGAGAAAGGGGGAAGGCAGTGAGGAGGGGGTACATGGTGATAAGGGGGAACATAGTGAGAAGGGGCAGATAAGAAGGGTAGATGGGGAGAGGGGGTAGTGTGAATGCGTTTGAGAATGAATGAATTAATGTGTGGATGAATTGTGTGAATGCGTACGAGAATTAATTAATGTGTGGATGAATTGCTTGAATGATTTGGGAAAATGCAAAGATGGTACATGAAGGGTGAGCTGTTTGCCGACAAAGATGTCTTACACTGGGCTGTTAGGGGACAAAGTTGGCTCAGGCTGGGCTGTAATATGTGTGTAATTTGGGTGCTAATCAGGTTCTATGTGGGCGATGTGGACGCCAGGGCTGGCTTTGGGGTGTGCAACCTGTGATCTATGCTGTAATTTAGGGGGTTATCTATACCTTTTAATGCTGAGTTTATTAGTGAATTCCAATTGATTTATACATGCAAAGCTGGGTGTGTAATATTCTGTTGATCTGTATTTGGTACGCTCTGTTTCCATACATTATTATTGTATACTTACAAATAGAGGGTTTGTATGTCTCATTCTGTTTATTTGATCTATACCTTCAACGCTGAGTTAACATGTGATTTTCAATTGATCTATACCTGCAAATATAGGGTTTGTATGTGATCTCTACATGCAAGTGCTGTTTATATGTGTTTGATCTATAGTTCACAGGGAGGAAGGAAAGGAGAGGTATGGCTTAGTGAATGAAGGACAAAGGGACTGGGAATGTTTCAGGGGAGAGGACCTCTCAAAGTCATGGTCAGGGTGAGAAGGGGGGGAAGACTGCACTGACTCTCACAGTCTTCCCCTAATCTGCAGTCAGTGTGGCAATTTTTTTTTGGTGTGGTAGCGGAGGGAGTGATTACATGGTAGGGAGAGTGGAGCAGGGCCCAAGGAAATGTCGGTGTGGCAGAGCCTGTCCTGGTGTGTGTGTTTGGGTGTCGGTGTGGCCAGGGCCGGCCTTAGGGGTGTGCGACCTGTGCAACCGCACAGGGCGCCAAGGTTGCAGGGGCGCCTGCCCGGGACTTAACTTAAAACATCGTTTTTTTTTGTTTGTTTTTTAAACTTTATTTAACATCATTCATGTTAAATAAAGTTTTTTTTTCTTTTAAAATGATGCTTTAATCTAAGTCCCGGGCAGGGGCGGCGAGCGGTTGCTCGTGAAGTTCTCAGCAACCGCTCGGCGCCCCTTACTCTCCGTGACTCCGTCGCGGTGCCGCCATCTCATGTTGAGCGCCGGACTATTCCGGCGCTCAACATGAAATGCCAGCACCGCGGCAGAGAAGGGGCAGAGGGGGGGTGTAGTTTGAAGGGGCAGAGGGGGGGTAGTTTGAAGGGGCAGAGGGGAGGGGTAGTTTGAGGGGGGGTAGTTTGAAGGGGCAGAGGGGGGGTAGTTTGAAGGGGCAGAGAGGGGGGTAGTGAGGAAGGGCGCCAGAGGAGTAGTCCGCACAGGGCGCCACAACGCCTAAGGCCGGCTCTGGTTGTGGCAGAGCCTGTCCTATTTATGTAATGCTAATTGATTACAGTGACAAAAGCATGCTGAAATATAACTAATAGACAACAAGAAATGGTATATTAAATTTGTCAGCATTTGGTTTAACAAAAAAATAAATAAATAAATAAAAATGGGCTGCTCAGTCTTAAATGCCCGGGCCTATTTTTTGTCCCAGTCCGGGTCTGTTAGTATGTATTGCTTTATATCACTACATTCTATTTTGCAGCACTGTACATTGGGGTCATGATGTTCTTTAGTCCAGCTGTTGATCCTCCCAGGTGGGTAAATGGCAGGGTCCAAAGTTGCTGTTAGTAAGCTGAGAAATGAAAGTCGTAGGGATATGCAGAAGTCTAAAACAACGAGGACCACGCCAGGCAAGCCTTCACCTATTTCACGGTACATGCCACAGATTCTCACGGTAAACAGCAAAGAACAAAACATAAAAGCGTTAAATTAAAAATCCAAACTCCCAACAATAATAATTGTTTTTGATTAAATGCTGATACGTATAAAATAATAAATTATTGAAGCAATTATAATCATCGGGAGATTGGATTTTTAATTATACAGTATGCAGGAGTCTACTTGTACGTATAAAACTGTGGAAAGGGGTTTCTTGACATGTTTTTCCTGGTTATGGGTAATGTCTGGCTTCATGGAGACTGTATCTAGGAAGTTTAAGTAGACAGCCCTGCACACGTGCAAAAATAAAGTATGCATCATTTTAACTACATCATCTTATAACAATAGTAGAACATAATATTTAAAAGGATACTAAAATGGATTTCAAAAATGTAAAAGCAAACTTGTTATACTTGAAAAATGACTAACATTTTCAATGGATCTAGTGCAAAGCCTTAAATCCTCTATAGAAGCTTACCTCTGTCCCTTTAGTACCATGCAAGGCTTATTGTTAATCAAGCTATCATTTCGATAATGAGCCTGTAAAATAATGGTAAAATAGTAAAGGCTTTCTTCTATATAGAAACACAGACACTAATTCAGGAACATTGCTCACAATTTCCAAATAAAGTTTAAAGTACCCAGCATCTGATGAAGACAATGGAGACTTAAAGTTGCCATTCCATTCTTTGCAAAGGATCAACTTCCCTCTCTAACATCAAATGAACAAATTTCATACAATCAACACAGATATTTTGAGAAGCATTTTCAGTGCCTTTATGTCGTACGACATTTAAGTTTTCCTGCCACAAATTCTGTATGGGGAAAATATTTACCTAATGAAGGAATTATTTCTGGGAAGGGGTTGGGCATTTGATGCTTTCTAATGGGTTTCTAATGCTTTTTCATTCCACCACCATCACTCAGAATTATATTTATTAGCATTACCCTGCCAATCACTTAACACACAGGCAGTTTAGATCTGCCCCACAAGAATAAATATAAAAGACCACAAAGACCCACAACGAGGGTACTGCGAATAACTATATTAATTGCTTAAAGCCACAACACCACGAGGGAGGAGACAGCAAAGGCAGGGAACGAGTAATACATTTTTAAGCTACACAGAGCTCATAATTTTTGGACCCTCTCTGTCTCCTTTGACGTCGCTGTCTGCTTTCATCCGACTGTTTGTTTCTTTATGAAATTAATAAATTAATATAATTCATATATATGAATCCAAATAGGGGACATACCAGGATATTTTGGACAATGCCATGCTTCCAACTTTGTGGGAACAATTTGGGGAAGGCATTTTTCTATTCCAGTATGACTGTGCCCCAGTGCGCAAAGGTACATACTGACATGGTTGGATGAGTTGGGTGTGGAAGAACTTGTCTGGCTCGCACAGAGCCTTGACCTCAACCCTGTTGAACACCTTTGGAATGATCTGGAACAGGGATTGTGAGCTAAACCTTCTTGTCCAACATCAGTTCCTGACTACACAAATGCTCTACTGGGTGAATGGGCAAACATTCCCATGGAAACACTCTAAACTCCTTTCACACACAACCATCTTTAGGGTTTACACAAAATGGTACGCAAAAGAGAAGATATCTGGTGAGTGGCAGTTGTGTGGATGAAAATGCCTTGTTGATGTCAGAGGTCAGTGGAGAATGGGCAGACTGGTTCGAGATGACAGAGAGGCAACAGTAACTCAAAAAAACCACTTGTTACACCAATGCAGAATACCATCTCTGAATGCACAACACGTCGAACCTTGAAGCAGATGGACTACAGCAGCAGAAGACCACACCGGGTACCACTCCTTTCAGCTAAGAATAGGAAATGTGGCTACCATTCACACAGGCTCACCAAAATTGGACAATGGAAGACTGGAAGAATAGTGCCTGGTTTGATAAGGCTCAATTCCAGCTGTGAAATTCAGATGACAGGGTCAGACTTTGGCGTTACCAACAAGAAAGCATGGATTAATGCTGCCTTGTATCAACGGTTGTCAGGGTACCGGGTGCTGAATCAGGTAGGAGTCTTGGTGCAGGGGTTGTAGGCAGGCTGCTGTACCAAGTGCAGGGCTTTGCTCCACTTTAGCCCTAGGCTTTCTCTTCGGCACCATCTCTAGGTGTTCTGAGCACGAGCAGGATATAACCTTGGGGTGACAAGCTCAGTACAGGTAGGAAACTGGAAGCGCACCGCCCAGGGAAAAGGTAGGAGCACAGTTGGGAGCCCTCTGGCAGGGCACACGGCAGGAAGCCCACTGGGAGGGCACATGGCAGGGCACACGGCAGGAGCACAGCTTGGTATACAAGGCCAGTAACACAATGCTCTAGCCCTGAGGTTAGGGTAATGCCCGGTTTACATTGGGCCTTAATTCATGGAACAAGGGGCAGGTGTGTCAAGAGAGAACAGGAATACCATGGCCAAAGAGAGAGAAAAGATACACATGGTGGAGTAGTGGATAAATGATTCACCTGGGTTCCACAAGGTTGCAGGTTTGAATCCCTGTGGTTCCTGACTAGTGGCTAGTGGTGGTAGTTTAGTGGTGTGGGGGACATTTTCTTGGCACACTTTAGGCCCCTTAGTACCAATTGACAGCCTGACTGAGTATTGTTGCTTATTATGTCCATCCCTTTATGGACCAAAATCTCTGAGAAATGTTTCCAGCACCTTGTAGAAAATATGCCACAAAGAATAGAGGCAGTTCTTAAGGCAAAAAAGGGTCCAACCCGGTACTAGCAAGGTGTTCCTAATATATAAGTGACCAGTGAGTGTATATACTTGTAGTTTGTATAAATTGTATGTACAATTTTGGTAAATTCAGTGATTTGTACGAAACCACGAAAATGAGGCCAGACCCCCACTAATACGATGGAAATAAAGCAAAAAGCTCAAATTTTTCGTCCGAAATACGTGGAGCTCACTCACATTTATGCTAACTCCCTCATTCTCATTCTCACACGCTCTCTAAATGTTTACCTCCCTTCTCTGCTCACCACTTCTGCCTATCACTTTCACACCTTCTTCTTTATATTCTATCTTTTATCTTCTATCGTTGGAGGAGGATTGGAGGATCAGGGAGAGGACGTCACTGCAAGTGTCACCATATTGCCCTAAGTTCACCTTACGGCAAAATAACAGCGCTTACGGTGATGCCCTCTACCCAGACTGGAGGACTACTGATAGGACGTCACCGGAAGCGCTGTCATTTTGGCAGAAGTTCCCATGGCATTATGTCTGCGGAGATCTTGACAAAGATAGAAGATTGAACACAGAAGATAAACATTAGAAGATGACGAAGATGATGCGGAAGCGGGAAGTGGACAAGAATGTGAGAGGGTGGGTGAGAGTGTATGTTGGCACTGGGCAACAAATTTCATTCCCATATTAAAAATGCCTGTGAATTTTTGGCCCTACCAAATGGGCAGGAAACGCAATTTGTTGCCAGAAAAGGAATGGGTAAAAAATGAACCATATCATTCTTATGAATTGTTTTTGGCCCAATTACACATATCTACTAAAGATATATATATATATATATATATATATATATATATATATATATATAAAATGTATATACAGTGTATAAACAAACAAACAGGACGATTGATCTGTCCTCCTTTTCAAACCCACAATTGTCTACCTTTGCAACTAAGCCATTCTCATGTAAACTATTGAAGATGAGAAATAAGGATGCTTCTCCATGGATCTTAAATAAGTTATGTCATCCAGGTAGACCATGGTGACATTAACATATCCCTGAAAACATAACTCATGAAGACAGCCAGGGCAAAGCATACACTAAATGGTATGATCAGATGTTAAATGCTTTTTCCATTTGTTGCATTTTTTATTTGAAATTGTAATTCAAGTGTAATTTAGTAAAGACTGTAGCTCCATTTAGTTGATCACACAGTTTGGTGATTATATGTAGAGTATATATATTATTCAAAGTAGTCTTGTTTAACCACCTATAATCATTGCAGGGAAAAAGGGAGCCCTCCTTCTTACTGACAAAGAAGATGTCAACACCAGCCAGAGATGAAGAATAAAACCCCTTCCTAGACTTCCTTGGATATATTACTCCAAGGTCTGGTCTTCAGGAACCTACAAGGGATGAACAAATAAAACCTCTTCCTAGTCTTTCCTGGATATATTACTCCAAGGTCTGGTCTTCAGGAACCTACAAGGGATGAACAAACACCTTGGGGAGGGGGGCAAGGTACTGGGTATAAAGTCCATGATGGTGTGCGAGGGGGTAAAGGTTTGACATTTAAAAACAAAAAAACGAAATCCAAACATTCCCATTAATGAGAGGGTATCAGTTTGTGAGGATCTACAGAAGGAATCTCAAACATACAAGCAACAAGGTAATAGGATACAAGACTGATTTGATTATGTTGAATGTAGTTGTAGTCCTTTCTTTATATAAACCTCTAACCCAGCACCCAAGCGAGAAGCTATCCACTGAAGCATTATGAAAAGGAACAGATTATTTTAGGAGGGGGCGTCCTCTCTCGCGTCCAATTTTCATTGGTGAAGAGACTGGCAGCACCAGAGTCCACACTCGCCTTGGTATGATATGTCTTGTTATTCCTCTGGAGACAAAGAGGAAAAAGGCATAGGTATAAATACACTTAGAGAAACTTCTCTGGCTTTGTAACGGTACATCCCGAAAGGCTGGTCTGGAACCCAATTAAAAGGAGCGACAAACGAAAAAGTCCAAGAGTGTCAAATCCAAAGGGAACAATAAAAGCCGTAGTCAGACAGTCCGAATTCGGGGCAGGCAGCAGAGTAGCAATGGATCAGACAACAAGCTAAGGGTCAATAAGCCTGGAGTCCAAAAGGGGGTACAGGAATACAGGGACATGAAACAGGAATACAGGGACATGAAACAGGATAGCAGAAGCAAAAGCTGGACTGCAAAATAATCTGGCACTGAGCTGTAGGTGCTCTGGGGCCTTGCCCCTGTTGCCAGATTAACAAAGGAGGCTTCTCACCAGCCCCAGCAGTGTGATCTGGATCTATGGCGTGGCCTCCTGGTTCCCGCTTAATGTGCATGTCAGGAAGAGTATGCCGACCCCCTGCCACGGTCAGCTGGGACACAGGAGGTGCCCCAGACCTGGCCAAGCTGTGACAGACTTCTCCTAAGTGCTGTAGTTTCTCTGCATTTTAATTAACAAGGGGCACTGTTTAAACAAGTGTCCCTTTTGGTCACAATACATACAGAGACCCAGTGATCTTCCCATCTCCATGGGTTCCTTGTTAAGAAGGGGTAGGATTAAATATAGGACCTGTAGAAGTTGGTGGCTCCCAGGAACGAAAGTATCTTGATCTCTCTCTTGCTGCTTGATGTTCATGGAATCTACTTTGCGATGCAATAAATTATTCCATTTTCCTTGGGAGTTTATGAAATGTTAAGGCATCTTTGATGTAGTCCTGAAGTCTCTTCCAAGAGCCTTCTGATTCCAATTAGTCTTGTAGGCAAGAATGCAAAAGTCTAAGGCGTACTGGTCAGCTATACGGTTCGCTTGTCTCAGCTCCAACAACAAAGCTTCAGCTGACCTGTGATGTAAAACACTTGGATGATGAAAAAGAGCCTGAATTATCCAGGAGAGAAGAGGGCCCTTGGACTGAGTCTCTGTTAATGGTAAGGTATTCACCTACAACAGCCACCTTTCCCCTTTGGCTGAGCCTCCTGGCAGTCACTTACCTCTGGGACTTTGCTGCTGTAGTAGAAATAGGGTCTTTCAGCAGATACCAAATTAAAAGGAGACCTTGTCTAAGGCTCTGTCTTGTATGAAGAGAGATAAGGATGTTGTTTGTTACAGAAATGTAACAAACCTTCATATTCTTTAAATGTATGAAAATAGCCCCAAGGTGCTTGAAACAGCCAGCTTGTACAAATAAAGCCCAACCCTTTTCAGATAAAGGTATGAAAGGTTTGAGAAGATGTTTAACTGTAGAGCTTGCATATTACTGCTATGTAAGCTGCACACTCTCTTCCTATATAAATATTCTTCGTTTTTTAACAAAAGTTCACTCATTACCGGGTGCACTTTATTATGGAACGATGAATCAGACAGTTTTGACAAACACTGCTTCCACAAACAAGCTACATAAGTTTGAGGGTAAACAGGTCGAGTAGGAGCCCAGACGCAGGGGATACAAGGGGTTCTGTCTATACCCCAAGATGCATATCTGTCATGCCCCATCAAGGCTGCGGAGTACTGATCTTCTGATTCTTTGATTCTAGTCCTGCTCTTTGTTTCAGCTTCTGTTTCCTTTATAAGTTGTGCCCCACCCATTATGTTTGTCTCAGTCTGCAGTCTACAGGTATGTCTCTCTGATATGTGTTTAGATTCAATGTTTAGTTTGTCTAGTACTTCTGTAGGCAGGGTTTAGCGTTAGGACCCACTGTATATTGGATTACTTTGGCGTAGCATACTGTGTTCATATGATGTGACGGAATCTCCAATTGTTATCTTATAGTCCTAGGCTAGTCCTATTTGGTCCTGTGTACCCTGGGTTCCTAACCGACCTGTTCGTGACAGAATGCAAAGACCCCATAACATCAATGCAAAGGCTCTGCCTGATGGGCAGAGCAGGTTTATATAGGCAGGGTAATCTAGGTAACAAGGTTCAGCTGTTTGCAATAATGAGGTCTGGGTGCTCCAGAGAGAGAAGGGAGGCCACTAGTGGTTGTAGAACAACATGAGCATAAGAAAGTATTGAATACTTCAGGCTGAGTAGGGTGGCACCTGACACTGTGACTGTAACTGTTACACAGACAGGTGGTACAGAAACACAGTTTAGGTAGCGGTAGAATGTAGCATAATTCGATATAGCCAGCGTCAAACATAACAGTAGCAGATAAGACTTCAAAACCAAATAAATATATAATTTTATGGGGTTATTTTGAATCACAGGGAGTGGTAAACAGGTCCAAATGCGACATATGGCCACTAAAGCAAAATGTTAATATTTCGTATTTGGAATTTGTAAAATACACACTCCAACTTTTTAAGAAAACCATAAAAATGCACGTCGGGTATTTCTGTAATCTGGTGAAAGAAGTGCACAAAATTACCTAGGCAGTGGCCAAATAACTGCATGAAAATTGTCCCAATGCTCCTGATAAGATACTCTGGGTTGTCTGCTTTAAAGAAACCCTTACAAAAAAAATACTGCAGTTTTTCTGAAGTAATACTGCAGTTTTTTGGACATGAAAAAACTGCAATACTGCACTTTTACTGCAGTATTACTGCAGATTTACTGCAGTTTTACTGCATTTGTACTTCACTGTACTGCAGTTGTACTGCAGTTATTTTTGTACGGAAGTACAAATGCAATAAAGCTACAGTACTTTGAAGTACAACTGTAGGTTTGCAGTATAAAAAACAAGTGCAGTTAAAGTGCAGTAAATGTGCAGTAATACTGCAGTAAAAGTGCAGTATTGCAGTTTTTTCATGAAAAAACTGCAGTAATTTTTCGTAAGGGAATATATACTTGGGGTATTTTTTGGCTTCTTTCTTAATTGCATACCAAATGTAAAAATTCAACAGTTTTGAAACCATAATGTACACCTTATAATATGTGCCCTATAACTGCTGGAAATTCTATATAAATCAGTTATTTCTGAAATCAAGAGACCTTACTTGATACATTTTGAGGATATTTTCTGTCAATTTAATAAATTTTGTGAGAATGTATATATGAAAAAAAGTGTTTTTCTCTATTTTTATATCGTTTTTGCAAAATTTCTCCTAATTTTTCAGCTAATCATAAAACTATGGTATCAAAAGAAAAACATTATATAGTTTACATGGGTGCACTATTCATAGGAAAAGAGAATAATGGCTGAACCAACATATGTCAAACAAATTGCTTTGGCACTTAAGGTACCAAAATCCCTTGGATATTTACTTATAGAGCAAACATGGAAAATTGTTTTGCTGCCAGTAATCATTTGAAGGAATAGTCTAGTTCCTAATTTTTTCCCCCCTGCTTGTTGGAATCCATGCATTCTTTAACAATGTTGCATTTTCTTGCTTCACTGGCTGCCTACTGAAAACAGGAAGCACTTCATCTTGCATATTAAAGTCACTAAAGCAGCAGCCATTTGCATTAATGCTAGCAAGACACTAGCTGCTCAGCTCCCATTATGCAGAAGAGGAGTTCAACTAATTATGTCAAGAAGCACACTGGGAAATGCACCTTACGTTCGATAGAAAGGGATGAATTTAGATACTCACAATATCGTTTATCAAGTCTCTGATGCATCTTGGTACCAAGATGCATAACAGTGGCACTAGCATCGCGTAGAATGGTGCTGTTGAGACCCCAGGGATGCACTATAACAGAAACATAAAGAGAACTTCATTATTACTTAGAGCAGGGTTATTGCTTATTTGCAACGCCATAACATACTTTTTACACTAAATGTGTCATTTACCTGTTATGTCATGAGTAAAGGTTCTCGTGAGTTTATAAATCATTGTTATAATGGAGTTATAGCATAGGGTAAGTGCAGGATAAACATCCATCCTGATGCATCGCTGCGTAGATTTGAAATTAACTCCAAGAATTCCATATGCAACTAGCCACCACATATGTTTCGCTAGCCTACAAAGGGTCATTGACATCCTATAAGAATAGCCCATAAAGATATACTTGCTGCGTTACCACACAGTGTATGGTAATTTTATGTGGTAATGTGTTGGAAGTTGTAGTGTTCTCTCCTTTTTTCCCTGCGGTTCTGGTTGCCCCTGATGAAACTGTGAAACACACGTCAGGTCTGTGGTTATCGATCCTTTATGTGCTACCATTTATTACATTTATGTGGATTGGTGTTAGTTCAGTTTCCTTCTCACCTAGGATATTTAGGGCTTTTCATCAATTATTATTATGTCATTTTATATAAGTAATATTTCTAACCTTAGGATGTCTTACTGAGATATGCGAGTACCTTATTTGCATTCAACCGCATTACATTGTTACTTTTCCCCACAAATAACTAGAATTCTGCACAAGGCCATTTCGATTTTGGCTTATTCATTTAGTTTTGGAGAAAGTTCAGAAAATAAGTCTCTCCCTGTGTGTACCTTGCCCTCTCCACGGTCCTATCTGTGCCCCCAACATCCCCTATGTCTCTCTCTGTGCCCCCTGCCCTTTTCCCTCTAGTCCTTTCTCTTCCCCTTCCCCAAAGTATTTTCTACCATCCTTTCTCTGTCTGTGCTTTTGCCCTCTCCCTTTGCCTTGTATCTGCCCCGGCATTCAGTAGATCTTCTATCATCGGCAGTGTAAAATGGTCAGGAACAACCCTCTTTATTCATTTTTAATAGTCAACACCTAGCCTAACGGTCCCTTTCTTTTTTCTTACTACTACAATAGGTGAAGCATACTGTCTTTCTCATATCTAACCACAGTCTTACCATAGAGAAATAATAGAGATGATGTGAAGCACACATCAATTATTATATAATGTGATAAAGCAATATAACTAAAAGTAAAGAGCTACCAGGCATATAACACACATCCCACAATGTGTATATAGATCAAAGGAAAACAAAAGGTAAAATAAAAATTAGCTAATGCCGAGCTCAGAATATATAAATGAATACATATGAATACCTATAAACAAAATATTGACAATCAAAGGTAGGGATTACATTGATTCAGATAACTTTCTTGATAGAATGTATATTATCCTTCAGTCATTGCATTTGTTAAAAGTGGCCCTTTTGGCTCAAAATAGTATGAATGAATAGATGAATGTCAAAATACACATATACATATACGTATACATATACGCTACCCCTTACAAATGCTTGCCCATACACACATACATGCCTATTCATGCTTGCCCTTACACACAAACATACTGGCTCACACTTGGCCTTGCAGCCACACACTTACTTGCCCTTAGACACACTTGCCCTAGCATATACACACTTTCACATTACTCCTCCCCTTTTTGTTTATCTCTCTTCTTTCTCCTTATCTCTCCTATTCTTTATTCATCCCTATCTCTCTTATTTTTCATTATCGCTCTTCTTTCTCATTATCTCACTCTTTCTCTTCATCTCTCTTCTTTCTCGTTATCTTTTCCCTCTCTCATTGTCTCTCCCCTTTCTCTTTATCTCTCCTCCTCAATTTTTCTCTCATTTCTCTTTATCTCTTCCCCTTTTCTCTATCATCTGCCGCTTTCTCCCCATCTCTAATCTTTCTACCTCTTCTTTTTTTCTTTAAGACTCAACATTAGGCAAAGCCATATGTTGGTACACATGCAGAGTGGAAGAACCAAACTGTTTCAATGGGCATAGCAAGACTACATATGCCAGTTTAAATAGGGTTTGTAATTAGCTGTAATGCAAGCTAGCCTGCAGGTGAGGCCACCAGGTTGTCAGTATAAAAGTAGGAATTCCAAGAGGCAGATCATGCATGAACTGATAATGAAAACAGGATCCCATACGGCAGAGGACATAAAGGCAGCAGTGAAACAGCACCAGGTCCAAGGTTCTGGTTCTACCAAGGGGGAGTTTAGTGAACCTACAATCACAGGAATTTCCTGTCTGGATGGTAGTGTTCTTGGAGATGATCGTTTACAAAATACTCACAAAACTGCTTGTATATCAAGATACCGGATACCACCACATCCGTGATATTTGGATCTCACCCTTAGCAGTGGCCATTGCAGAACTGCAGCTCTCTGCAGTTGGCTGTAAACTAATCTTCAATAATTGGTAGGCATGTGACATAAACCAGAGTTGACACCAATTTAAATTCAGGGTCATTTAATTCAGCCAGTAATGTTGTTGAGTTTACTGCAAAATAGCCATGGTACACAAAGAATAACGTGTGTCTCTTTCCTAGGTATAGAACTAATATACCTACTTCAAAATATTAAGCAAACTATTATACATCTTGTAATTAGTTAAGTAAAACACAATCCCATTAACTGACAGTGGGTTATACCACTAACACTGAACAATAAAATAAAATCCTTTATTGTATGAATTTTAACACATTTTGTGTAATTCATGCGAATGTCCCAAAAAATGAGGGAACCCAAACAAAACAAATCAGAATGGAAAAAATGGGAATATTCTCTTGAAATGTGTTGTTTGTTGTATGTTAACTCTGTAAAGTGTGGTGCAATTGTGATGATGAAGAGTATTGGATAGAGACGTGTAGAAAAAAATTTGAGCTTATCTGGCGTCAAAAACTGTGAGGCGGAGAGTACCATGTTAATTGACTGGGAATGGTTGCGTGGCAGAGATTGCAAAGAAGCACCGTATAAAAAATCAATATAGGAAACATGGGGCGGCAAAATGAAAGGAAGGTAGAGGGTATGTCCCATGTGAGGTTGTGTGTGCCACTCCCCATGTGTGTTATTGGTGTGACATACTTGGTAGTTCTGGTGGACTAGTCGTTGGTGGGGAATTGCTATGGATGCCAATCCTTGCCCTAGTTGAGGTGTGGGAGATGTGGGAGCTGAAATGTTTGAAAGTAGATGTGAGATTGGTGGAGAAGAGTTCCGCGTGTTGGGGACTTTGGAGAGGATTGTGATGCAGCCAGGTTTTTAATAGTGAATGCAAACATTAGGGAAAGTGCTTGGTTCTTTCTAGAGCTGCTGATGAATGTATCAGGTGAGGACTGTGAGAGACTTTGCAACAAACCTTGTGCACATGTCTAGTATATAAAATAAATTTGTCATCATTTTATAACAAAGCTGTTTCTGTGATTGATCTGACCAGATGTTAAGCTTACCTGCAAAATGAATATTACTGCAAAGTAAATCACTTCACCCCTTTGGAACTGCTCATACAGGTTCATGGGTAAGAAAGTCAGTATGCTGTACCTTGAAGTTTTAATTATATTATCCTAAAGAGGAGAATGAATGAAAAGAACATGAACAAAAATATTATTCACTGCTAAATCCGAGATGTCAACCTAAATAAAGTAATTGGTCACAATTAAGACCCTCTTAAAAAGACAGTTTGATGTCAAAAACAGAATGTTTGGGAAGCGTTTAAGGGAAAAATACAGTATATTTGGGTTGAAATATCAAATGCAAAAGAATAATGTTGCACAACATAGAGCCATAAAATAAAAAATGAATATGAGCTTAAAATAGAGTGAACAGAAAAGATAGTGACAATAATGTACTGTAGTTATAGACTAAATGAAGTTAAACTAAATGGATAAAGCAGACAAAGCTATTATAGCTACAGTTACTTATATGAGAAACAAATGAATAATGTGTATTACGGGAAGATATGCACAAAATATATACAGAAAATAAATGCTGGGAAACATGGCAAGTTGTTTGCCTTGGGAAATAAAAAAAACATTCTTATAGATAATAAGAAACAGATAGCCGTAGAATTACTCAATATTTTTTATTACTAAAAATAATGTTTCCTTTTGGTTTACATAAAAGTACTCTTTTTTTGGTGGCTGCAACTAAGAGTGCTTATGAAGGGGGGTAACTTTTTAATATGCATTCAACATATCAACCTTTATCAAGTGTATGCAGAATTATTCTGAAAGATTACTTTTTGGATTAAAAATGAAAGATGTGAAAACAAATGAAGAAATGAATATTTTGGCATCTTACCTCATGCCCTTTCCTCCGCCAACAAGGGATCCCTTTCTTATTGAGCAAGTCATTGAAACCTTTGTTATTAGCCTGCACCTTCCAATTGTATTCTAAAAAGCAGACCTTTTAATTAAATACTTCCAAAACATTTTATACTAATATTCAATATTGTTTAGATTTTGAAGCTTGCATTAAAATACCAGGAATATTGAGAGTCTATATTTCTTTTTTAATATTACTGACACATATCTGATGTCCAAAGGGAAAATATAGTGTCATAGAAATGACAAAAACTTACCTAAACAATTTACCGAATCACCTGATGTTTTTCCTTTTGTACTCATCCTAGCAAAGATATAACATTACTATTTAGTCTCATGTCTAGATGTTCATGAAGGTAGCACAGATAAACTATAGAGTAATGTGTGTTATAGTGAATCTATGCATAAAGTTCTACAATTTCTGAGAATTTTGAACATAATGAATGGGAGTAAAGTTTCTTATATACCTTTTTCTGTAAAAATACATAATCCAGATTTTTTGAAACATAAACGATTTTAGTCTAACAACCATGTATTTTACTGTTGCAATGCCTTTCCCTTTTTTTCTTGGATCATATTTAACCTGCAAAACAAGCACTAATATTTGACTTTGACAGTGTTGCTTATCAGGTTGCTTATGTTGCATCGTATTAGCTGGTTATTGGTCTGCTGAATCTTTAACCACTTTGTAAACATACCTCAATTTATGACGTCTTTCATGCTAAGAAATATTGAGTCCTTTACTTTAGAGTTAAATACAAATAATAACACAGAATAGTCACTAGGCATCAAATATTTACTACACTCCTTCTGTTTTTAAATCCCAATAATTAGGGCATACAAAGTATATCTTCTTGGCGTGTGCAAGCAAGTTATTACCTTTTTGCCTGGAAGCTCGCTTTCTCTTGAGTCTATCCCAGAGAAGAAGGTTTTGGATTTGAGTGTGTTACAAAAAGGATAGTCCTGTGAATCTCCTCCCTAAATTCCAATAGAATGTCTTGAGCCAGATTTCTGTATTGACAAGAGAAGAGTAAGAGACAGAATTAAGAATGAAACAAGTACAGGTAGAAAAAGGAAAGCAAGTTGTAATAATACTAACAATACTGGAATTAATAATAATAATAATAATTAAGATGTATTGAGTGAGGTTTCCTACTACTTTTATGTAACTAATCAAAATTATAAAAAGAGTGAAAACATACTACAGTTTTCCATATTATTTTTATTATATCTCAGTATATTCATGCCTAGGAACCTTTGGACTTTTACTCAGTGTTTGGGGGTTTTTAGTACAGTCTCAGTGTCTCACGGTGAATAGGCAGATTCTTAGGGTCACAAAGTCTAGTACTGACTATGTTATCATCTATAATCATTTTATTTCATCTGGATTTCCTTACTTGTGGTTTTTCTAACTGGTATAGAAGTGAGAAAATATAATGCTGATCCCTTCCATAAAATAAAATGAATGATTACACTAAAGCGAGTACAACATAATAGATACAAAAGGTCAGTTTTTAATATTAATGCAATTTCTAAAGCTTAGCATAGGATTGTCCAAAATTTCTTGGTATGCATCGTCCAAGACATTTTGAACGATGCCATACTTCCAACTTTGTGGGGACAGTTTAGGGAAGGCCCTTTTCTGTTCCAGCATAACTGTGTCCAGTGCACAAAGCAAGGTCCATAAAGACATGGTTGGATGAGTTTGGTGTAGAACTTGACTAGCCTGCATAGAGCCCTGACCTCAACACCATCGAACACCTATGGGATCGAGCCAATGGTGTATTCTCGCCAAGGATGGCAGTTCTAGGGGCGCTGCATCCCCTTGACAGCATGACTAGCACTATTCCCCTGAGACTGTAGACAGACCCTAGACATACCCTGCAGGGGATATCCTGTCATCCGATGACCTTCTGGCTGACTTCAGCAGTGACGTCTCCCAGAAGAGAATCGCGTGATACCCCCCTCTCTGAGTCTTTCAATACGATCTCTGTTTTTGGTATAGACATTCAGTACTTCATAACCTTTTTAGGCTAATAACTTGCCAATTGGGGATAAATACTTTATCTCAAGAAATAAAAGCCTTACAATCACTGTTACACTCTAAGGCCGCTGCATAAGGATATGGCAGCTTTAAATGAGGAATTAGCATCTAGATAACGGCATAAGTTACAGGTGCCTGGCCTTGGTCTACTGTTTACCAGTGGATCAGCTACACTACGGCTGATCCACTGGCTGATTTCTAGCGTGGTTCTCCGTTTAACAGACAGGTTGAGAGACCTGTGCCCGGTGCTCAGTGGGGCTGCACTGCCAATATTGGTACTTCTCTCTCATTTCATAAGTATGCCCAAATTACCTACTGCTCAAGGTCTTGCTACAGTCTTTTATGAATGAGATTGTGAGACATCATGGATGCCAGATCATTTGCTGTTGAATAGGGGAGCATAGCTTGTCTCACATTTTTGGAAATCATTATAAATGACCATGGGGATGCAGTTACATTTCTCCTCAGCCTATCAGCCACAATCTAATAGACAGACTGAGCAGACTGAGCAGACAGACGCTTAAGCAATACCTTTGAAGGTTTATTCTGATGATGACAATTTGTATAGTCTGTTAGTTACATAGTTATATAGGCTGAAAAAAGACATGCGCCCATCAAGTTCAGCCTTTCCTATATCTGTTAATTTGTTGCTGTTGATCCAAAAGAAGGCAAAAACCCCCAGTTTGGCTCTTTCCAATTTTGCACTAACCAGGGAAAAAAATCCTAAATCTCCTTTCTTTCAGTCCAAACGCCTGACCACGTGTCCTATGCATAGTCCTGTTTATGAACAGATTTCCACACAATGGTTTGTATTGGCCCCGAATATATTTATATAATGTTATCATATCGCCCGCGCCGTTTTTCTAAACTAAACAAATTGAAATTTGTTAACCTTTCTTCATAACTATAGTGCTCCATTACTTTTATCCCGCGAATTGATGCACCTTTTTATACACGACAATACCTTACTGGCCTTAGCAACTGCTGACTGACATTGCACATTGTTGCCTAGTTTGCGGTCTATAACAATTCCCAAATCCTTCTCATTTGTCGTTACCCCTAATTCACTACCGTTTAGGGTGTAGGTTGCTTGTGCACTCCCTACCCCGAAGTGCATAACTTTACATTTATCTACATTGAATTTCATCTACCATTTGTGTGCCCAGTCCCCCAGTCTAGCTAGATCCCTCTGCAGCAGAAGAGAAGACAGGAACAGGCAAATATTCGCGGAATATGAAGATTTTTTTTTCCCGAAGACGAGCACGAAGACAAACATGAAGAGCCCCCTGGTGCCCAAGTCTAATTTAATGGTAGCCCTGTTTGCTCTCATCCTGTCCACTAGCAATTATCAGCTTCAATTTCCTGCTTACTATGGTTAATCTTTTTTGGAATAAAAAAAGCATATACACTATTATTATATATTAATCATATTCTAGGCTGGCAAGCAATATGCAAACTCGAAAAACGGGTTCAGGTGTGTGTTGCATAAATATAATTTTTATGAGTTGTGTTGCAATAACTGTTCACTGACTGTTCATTATTTTTATGACCATAATCTATAATGCTTTTGCCAAAGCTCAACCCGTGGACTTAAGTTCAAATGTATTGTTATTATTATATAAATTAGCTGCCATTTTGTTTTCTTAAGCGAAACAGTCACAATGTTAATATTAACTCTTCTGCCAATTTTAATTCACTCATCTGTGACTAAATAGAGGAAATGGTTGCTGGGCAAGTCCTGTGAATGCAACTGGGTGCTGGGCAAGTTATGTGTGTGGAATCTGGGTGCTGGCCAAGTGCTATATGTGCAATCTGTGTGCCAAGGCTCGCAACCTGTGGTCTATGCCTGTAATAGATTCCATTCATGATTAATTTGATCAATACCTGCAAGGCTGAGTTTGCATGTGATCACTACCTGCACCTACCATTTACTATGCAATCAGCGTATTCTCGTGCTCCAACCCTGCTCTACATGTGACTTGGCCCGGCCAAGTCTTTGTGTTCGTCTTTGTGAAAAAAACCTTTATATTACATGAATATTCGCCATTACCGTGTTCTTTTCGGGCAAATATTTGTGTATGTTCTTAGTGTTCATTTTTTTTTCTTTTTTCTGTTTTTTTTTTCTAGCAGGGGTTAATACGGGGTTAACGCAGTAACAGTACGCAGCAGCTTTAGCGCCAGGATTTTAAAGGTCCGTAAGAGCAACTCTTCATTGGTTGATGCCAGTTGCTCTTACGGACCTTTAACTAATGACGCCAAAGCCATTAGTCTACCCAGGCCAAATTGCTCCAAGGTGTACCTTGCCCTGCACTTTGCCAGGGGAATCAAATCCCCATTCCTCCGAGGCCAAGTCTTAGACTCAAACAACCGCTTTGAGCAACTTGGCTCGGGAGGAACGGGGATTTATGTCTCTGTGGCAAAGAACAGGAAAAGGTACACCATTGAGCAACTTGGCCTGGGGAGACCATTGGTCTCCTGGCTCCAGATGTTTAAGGTCCATGCGAACGACCCAGTTGGTCGCCGGCACTGATTAATGCCAGAAGAGCTATCTGTCAGCAACCAATGGAGTCACACCTTCCTCCAACTCCGTTGGCAGTAAATCCCATACCTTTATTGTCCTTACTATAAAGAATCCCTTCCTTTGACGTCTATGAAATCTCCGCTCTTCTAGTCTCAGAGGGTGACCTCTTGTTCTTTGTACATTTCTGTTAATGAACAGGTCACTGAAGAGCTCTTTATATTGGCCCTGCATAAAGTTATATAATGTTATCATATCCCCTCTAAGACGCCGTTTTTCCAGTGTATATATTTTTAATAACTAGTATCTTCCAATCCCCTTATTAATTTTGTAGCCCTTCTTTGCACTTTTTCTAGTTCCATAATGTCCTTTTTAAGGACCGGTGCCCAGAATTGTACCGCATATTCAAGGTAAGGTCTTACAGTTGACCTGTAAAGAGGCAAAATAATATCCTCCTCCCTTGAATCAATACCTAGTTTTATTCTTGCCAAAACCTTATTGGCCCTCGCAGCTGCTTGCTGGAATTCCACACTGTTGTCAAGTCTGTTGTCTACCATTGTTCTCACTGGAAGTTTTCCCCAAGGATATTCCATTCATAGTATAGGTTGCATTTCTATTATTTTTACCATAACTTATTACTTTGCATTTATCTGTGTTGAATCTCAACTGCCACTTGCACGCCCAGTCCCCAACTCTGTCTAAATCCTCCTGCAAAGAAGAAATGATTAAAGATTAAGATTAAAGAAAAATATTAGTTTGAATCAGACTGATCTGACCTTACAGACCTTTAACTCCTGATGCAGAAACTTGGCCTGGGGATGTTCCAGGAGCTGATCCCCAGGCTAAGTTTCGCATCAGCAGTTAAAAAGGTCTGTACAAAGGACAAAGGCCGAAAGGGGCCTCCACTGGCATCAACCAATGAAGGGCAGCTTCCCTTCAGTGGTTGATCCCAGAGGAGCTCAGTGCTGGTGACCAATAGAGTAGCTGATGTGGACCTTTAACTCCTGATGCTGAAACCAATGAAGGGCAGCTTCAGCTTTAAAGTATCAAAAAGTACAGGAGGGCAAAGTGGCAAGCCTGGGGGCAGATGTGCATAACGGGGGGGGGGCAGGTTGGCAAATAAAATGAAATAAAAACAAAAAATATTTTTCTTATTCATAGCTTTTATTAAATATGAAAAAATAGTTTACATGAATTAATATTTACTAGTAAAAAAAAATTTCCTATAGGGCAGTGATGGCGAACGTGTGGCACGCGTGCCGCCTCTGTGGGCACGCCGTGACTACAGTGTACAGTCGGCTCCTGCGCAGGGCCGGCCTTTGGGGTGTGCGACCTGTGCGACCGCACAGGGCACCACACTCCAGGGGGCGCCGCTGCGGGGTCCGACGCCGCCGCTCATCAGGGGGGTGCCAACTTGCGGCACCCGGCACCCCTCCAGAGACGGACAGTAATGTCCGCCGCTGGAGGAGCAGGCTCGCAAGGGAGCGGTATCGAAGGTCTTTAACAGATCTCCGGCTCCCTTGAGTGATTTTAAAGACCTGTTAAAGACCTCCGATACCGCTCCCTTGTGATCCCACAGCTGCTGTGCGCCGGGGTTTGTTGTCAGAACCCGGCGCACAGCACTGAAGCCGCGCCCACCGCTGTCCGTGCCCTCTGACCCGGAAGAAGACAGAAGAACTGAAGAAGAGGAGCGAAGAGGAGGAAAAGAAGCTGAAAGAAGAAAGGAAAGGTAGGAAAGCATTAAGTGAGAGTGGATTGGTATGTGTGTGGATTAGTATATATGTGTGGATGGGTATATGTGTGGATTAGTATATATGTGTGGATTGGTATATGTGTGGATTAGTATATATGTGTGGTTTGGTGTATATGTGTGGATTGGTATATAGGTGTGGTTTGGTGTATATGTGTGGATTAGTATATAAGTGTGGATTGGTGTATATGTGTGGATTGGTGTATATGTGTGGATTAGTATATATGTGTGGATTGGTATATATGTGTGGTTTGGTATATATGTGTGGTTTGGTATATATGTGTGGATTAGTATATATGTGTGTATTAGTATATATGTGTGGATTGGTGTATATGTGTGGATTGGTGTATATGTGTGGATTAGTATATATGTGTGGATTGGTATATATGTGTGGATTAGTATATATGTGTGGTTTGGTATATATGTGTGGATTGGTATATATGTGTGGATTGGTATATATGTGTGGATTAGTATATATGTGTGGATTGGTGTATATGTGTGGATGAGTATGTGTGTGGATGAGTATGTGTGTAGATGAGTATGTGTGTGGATGAGTATGTATGTGGATGAGTATGTGTGTGGATTGGTAAGTGTGTGAGAGTGATGGGTGTTATGCTGTACAATTTCCAATGTCTTTTTCATGATCTAATTATGCTCTAAAAGTACATCATAACTCCCATCACTCTATACTGTTCCATACAGTGGCAGATCTGGGAGGCAGAGGCCTTGCACCCCCACCGCAGGACTCCTGAAAGGTAAGTGAACTTCAAAGAGGGAGAGGGTAGATAGTTAGGAGGGGGTAGATAGGGAGAAGGGAGAGAGACAGGGGAAAGGGGGTAGATAGGGAGAAGGGAGTGAGAAGGGGTAGATAGGGGAGAAGGGAGGGAGAAGGGGTAGATAGGGCAGAAGGGAGTGAGAAGGGGTAGATAGGGCAATCATACTCCTATCATGCCAAGTCTGTGAGTACATCCTGGAATCTGGATATGCCTGGGCATGATAGGAATGTGATTGCTGTTCCGGCGCTCAGCTGTGAAGCGCGCACCACGGGAAGACGGACGCCTCCCGCTCCCACCGCAGATATTGGAAAGAGCTAATGCTTAATTCTCTGTTGTTATTATTTAAGCTCAATAGTTTGCATCTCTTGTTTCCCACAGTCCTCCGAAATGTCCCCTGGGTCCCACTGCCTTTCCTAAAATAATCTCTTTCTATTAATATGTTATATTGATACATACTGTTGTGTATAGTTGTTTTGTACTGAAAAAACATCCTCTCCATGTTTAATATGCAGTGTTGGCACTTTGAGGTCTGCAACTTGTTTTGATGCACAAAAATGGGCACTCAGGCCCAAAAACATTCGCCATCACTGCTATAGGGTATATTCAGGCTTTCTTTTTTTCCTAAATTAATATTCAGATTTTGGGGGGTTGTCTCATAATCAGGGTCGTCTTATTATAGAGCAAATACGGGATTACCTGCTGTTATTAACCCCGTAATGACAATTGCCGGTTCTGGCACGGCAAAGCTGATTTCGTGAATGCAATCTTATCTCACTTTATTAGGACTACTGATTAGTACCCACTCCACTATTGTCTTTTATTTTGCTTTGCAGATCGTTTTATTATTTTTTGGATCTGCCTTAAGGTATATATTTTCATACCCAAGTAAGTTCACACTTTTTTTTATTAGCACACTGGTGTTTCACAGGTTTGTTGGTCATCCTTGCGGGAGGTTCTTCTTGGTGAGCTTACCTAGTCCTTCGGCAAAGATGTACTAACAAAAAAAAATGTTAGTCATTCTTTGTAAGCATGAAGGGAACAACAATCTTAAATTTTACTCTTCCTAGAGAATTAATTTTTTTTTAGTTAGAAGTATACAGCACATGTGGTGGGTTCATACAATCAGGCTAGGTTAGCAAACGATACCTATACAATGGTTTCCTCAATTAAAATGAGTTCTCTTTATCCATTATTCGTTATATATCTCTGTATATCTCTTGATATCAGATAAGGACTTTTTGTAAACATTGGTTCTTTGTGTTTTAATTTACCATTTGTCCACCAGGTGGCTCTGTATTTTTTTTTAGGGATGGTGTCAGTACAAAAAAAAACATTTTTTATTTGTGTTTTTGAATGTGTCTATAATGCTGATTTGAATGATGAGTTGCAGTCTTGTAGCAACACTGTACGCAACCCTGGTGTTCTTACCTGCTCCCACCCTGGCATATTCTCAAACAAACTAAACAACTACCATGCCTCCAAACTAATACCCATTCACTGCAACTCCACTACCCCTACTCTCGTGCCTTCTGGAATTCATGCTCTGTCCAGCCCAGGTTCCTAGTGAGGGCATCCTTTGCCATTTGGTGCACCATAAATGCCTCTGTTGGCCATATTTTCCTTATTTGTTTATTATAGTATAGGAGGCATTAGCAAACATATTTATTACAGGGACTTTGTACATTAGTCCAACCTAATGATTAGTATAGTCCATTTCAAATAAATTTAAACTAGTACTGGGCCTGTATTTTGAGATGACATACTTACAGACTTTAACAAAGTCTTTTACAAACTTTTATATACAGACTTTTACAAAGACAATATGGCTAATAGGAACTGCTATTGCTACAGTTCCTTAGTCTCAAAAAGTCAAAAAGGACATTATTTGTGTTTTACTTTGTAATTCAAACGTACCTTTTGCATCCTATGGGAAACAAACAGCTGCACTGTATATTTGTTTTCTAGATCTCTTTTGTTAAAGTTAATATTTGAAGATAAAATGAAAAATAGGGTTGAAGAGACAAACAAGCAATTGCACTTTACAATGTGGCACTTGCATTGCCACTTAAAACACGCTTCATTTTTGTCAGCACAGTCATGCATATTAAAAATAACCAACACATTGAATTGAATTCCTATGAGGCTCAGCCAGACATACTACTTCTATGATGCTGGCTGAGCATCATGGGAAGTGCATTTAACAGTAGATAAAGCTGCAGATGTTAGCTGTGAATTACAATTTCCATGATGCTCAGCCAGCCAGGTGTCCACCATAATGCTGGCTGAGTATCGTTGGAAGAGTAGTCAACAGGACCCTTACACACTGCCTTTACACACACCTGCCCATAAACACACATACACATACACTGCCCTTACACATATGTACGTGCACTGCCCTTACACATATGCACGTGCACTGCCCTTACACATATGCACGTGCACTGCCCTTACACACACATATATACACGTACACTGCCCTTATACACACACATATACACTGCCCTTACACACATACATATACACATACACTGTCCTTACACACTCATATATACATGTACACTGCCCTTACACACACATATACTGCCCTTACACACACCTGCCCTTACACACACACACCTGCCCTTACACACACACATATACACATACACTGCCCTTACACACATATACACTTCCTTTGCACTCAGATGTGCATAACTTCATTTTTCTCACTCATAGTTTTTATTAAATATGAAAAAATAGTTTACTGGTGAATTAATATTTACTAGTAAAACCTTTTTCCTATAGGGTAGTCTTATATTCCGGCTTTTTCTTTTTTTCCTAAATTAAAATTAAATTTGGGGGGGGTCGTCTTATATCAGGGTCTTCTTATAATCAAGCAAATACAGTAATTCATTCACACAATCATTTATTGTCTCACTCATTCACACAAATCATTTACACATATTCATTAATGCATTCTCACAAATTCATTAATTCTCTCACTCATATACACAATACATCCACACATTAATTCATACTCTCACTCATTCAGACAATTCATCCACACATTCATTCATTCTCATTCTTTATTTCAATATTCTTACTACCCCCTTCTCACTATCTACCCCCTCCCTTCTCACTATCTGCCCCCTCTCCCTCCCTTCTCACTATCTGCCCCCTCTCCCTCCCTTCTCACTATCTACCCCCTCTCCTTCCCTTCTCACTATCTTACCCCTTCTTCCCCCTTCTCACTATCTACCCCCTCTATGAAAAACAGGATGGTGTAAGAAACATATGGGGAAAAAAAGACATGACCTTAGGATAGTGTATTTGGTACGATGATATAAACACCCCACCTATTTCTATTTGGAAAGTCTGGGGGGGAAGCACAGCTTTATTATATAAATAACACAAATTGTATATACACAATGACAGTGACTGCCATTGTATATACCAACAGGACCCGCATCCACCTCAGACACTTAAAAACCAACCCGACTCGAGGAGTGCGTTGGGGATACCTGTTAAAACATCAAACACATTTCCCAAGAACCATGTCCTTAGAGAAATAACATAACCAGGCTGTGTCCATAGGGGAGGGTGCTTGCTCTATTAGCCGCCCAGTGCACATAGGAGTGTCCCATAATGAAAACCACACATTTCGTAGCACCTAGAAGAAAATACATGCCAGTAATCATTACTATGAAAACGAGAACAGAGTCATGAAAACAGTGGAAAATAGAACAGAACGTTAGTTATAGTATATTTTTTTGTTGTTATTATTTTTGGATCAACAGCAAGAAATTAACAGATATGGGAAAGGCTGAACTTGATGGACTTTTTTCAGCCTATATAACTATGTAACAATGTATTTTTTGTTTTTTTTCCTGTTTGTTTTTGACAACACTTCTGTCAGTATCCCACCTAAGGACAAGACTTACAATACCAGACAGGGCGAACGTAAGGCTTGTAACGACAAGATTCACAGCGGCCAATGCGTTTCGATCGATATACCGCAGCAGGAAGCTTCAGTTGCGGCACTGATTCTGAATGAATGAGTGCCATAGGAATGGAAAGGCAAACCCAAAATCATAGAATCACTATGTATTAGCAACGGAGACACAAACGAATTGGCATGGGAATTCAGAAAATTACGATAGAATGCCACACGGCAGGTAACCACACTGGGCATGGCCAGAGCCGGCCGTTGTGGTGACCTGTGCGGACTACTCCTCTGGCGCCCCATCCCAAAAAATAGAAAGGAAAAAATCTCCCCCCTCTGCCCCTTCTCACTGTCTATCACCTCTGCCCCTTCTCACTGCCTTTCCCCCTCTGCCTCTTCTCACTATCTACCCCCTCTGCCCCTTCTCACTATCACCTCTGCCCCTTCTCACTGCCTTCCCCCCTCTGCCCCTTCTCACTATCTACCCCCTCTGCCCCTTCTCACTATCTACCCCCTCTCCCTACTTCTCATTATCCTTACCTGCGGTGGGAGCGGGAGGCATCCGTCTTCCCGCTCTGCCGCGGCGCTCAGCATGAAACGCTGCACTGCAACGGAGTCACGAAGAGTGAGGGGCGCGGAGTGATTGCTGAAAACTTTACGAGCGACCGATCGACGCTCCTGCCCGGGACTTTAAATAAAGTTAAAAAAACTTTATTTAACATGGAGGATGTTAAATAAAGTTAAAAAAACAAACAAACAAAAAAACCCCGATGTTTTAATTTAAGTCCCGGTCAGGCATGCCATGGCGCCCTGTGTGGCCGCACAGGTCGCACACCCCTAAGGCCAGGGCATGGCGTAAAGAGTAACGGGGAAACCCTTACCAGATTGATCAGTTTTTGACATGTGGATAATGAAATACAGTGAATGCCTCTGTAGGTTAATATCTACCATAAAAAGACCTCCCGCTGTAAACCTATTTGGGCAAACTAGTTCCCCAATACGCATTGGCCCATAAAAAGCCAGAGCAAAAGTTAATTGAAACAGTAGAATCTCGTAAGGGGAGGAACAATCGGAATGCAAAGCAGAAAATATATCCGATAGCAGGGCAAATGAAACTAGCCGCCTATCCGTCCGGATCCACTCCTCGCCATGCTACTATGCTACATATCAGCCATTCCTTTACCGGCTTATATGCACATAAGCCTAACCCCTTTTTATGGAAATCTAATTCCAAAACACTTCCCCTGTCATGTGCCCCTCCACTTAAGCTGTGCTCTGTTATGGGGCTCCTAACCAACTTCTGTCATTAGGGTATGAAAAACCCTTGGTCCTGAAAGGGTTACAGGTTTTAATGTTCTTTTCATGAATATTTATTCTTCACTAGACAGAAGAGTGGAATTTTTTAAAAGTATCTCTTTTTCCCCCAAAAAATCGTTGTAATAGTAGGAGGTGATTTAAGCACACAGTGGCTAGAATGGACTAGAGTGGGCCCTGACAGCGTGGTGAGCAAGGCTAGGGCAGAAATTGGAATATAGTGGAGGAGTTTTTGGTAGGAGGATATTTAAGGTTTGTGGTCACATGGATAAGGAGCAATTTTGTTTAACCTTACCTGTTGTTGTTTGTTTACTCTCTCTTCCCTTTTGTTGTTGAGTTTTTGGTGGTACGATTATTAGTCAGCATAACTGTTGAGAACTTCCTTGCAGAAGTGGTGCTTTTAACCTTAGGTTTTGGATGGGGCATTCCAGGTATGTCCCTTCCCAAAATTGGTGTGTGGTATTGGACCTGGATAACTTGACAATCTAGATTGGTTTTTGGTGAAGCCATTGTCTCATTGTCTTATGTTAACATATCTATGTTTATTATTTCACGAGACAATGACTCTGTTAAATAAAAATGGTTCTGGACTTTTCAAACACATATTGTGTGTAGGTGTTTTTTTTATTGGGTAACTGGGCTGAGCCTGGCATGAGGGTCTAATTTTGTGGTGCTTGGCAAAGGTAGAAAAGGAGAAGATGGGAACTAGAAAGCAGATAGGTCCTCTCATCACTATGTCAAAGTACCCCAAGTTTATTCATGCCACTCATTTTAAAAGGATGTATGAACGCAGTTCAAAACTTTTATCCTGGCTAATGGCCAGTGGAGCCCTCCATTAATTTTATGTTCTCCTCAACTGTTTTTAATCTTCATGATGGGTATTTTAGAGGATAACTTATTCACAGACAATAAACCTTTAAAAACTATGTATTTAACTGTCACTCAGTCTAAAACTAAAAATGGGCTATGAAATATAGATAATTTGATTGTTAATTTAAAGGAGATTAAAACTTTTTAAAAGTAAAAAGATCATTATAAATGCTTGGGCGAAGCACTTTTTAAACGAATATCCCAAATGGAAGACCTAATTTGAAGGACATCTCACAGGATGGAATAGGCTATCCCGATCTTTATAAACTATATGATGCTTGCCAAGTGACACATGCAGTTGCATAGGCTTCAAGAAAAAAATCGGTGCATTGAATTTGGAAACTCAGGGACCTTTAACATACTTACCCAAACTGACACCAATTGAAGTACTTCCTTTTTATATACAAGATCTGAATATTTTACACTGGCTTCTGGGATAGCTTTTACATAGCTTCTGGGATTAATACTCTCACAGACTAAATTGAAGAAGAACAAATCGTCCCATTTGCTGATATCCTTACACGGTTCAACTTAACACAGGACTTGTTGTCATATTTACGGATAAAACATTTTTATTAGCAAATCCAATAAGGACATTAGACATATGGTATAAGCTTTTATAGCTATTCCTCAATTTAACATAATATCTAAAGTGAAAAAACTCCTCACCAGCTGTTCAGCCCCCCAAAAAATCAAAAACTATCCAAAACTGGGAAATAGATTTCCAGTTTGAGGCACAGTTACAAACCTGGTACAAAGCGTGGCATGATACAAGGAGAGTGGTGCATTGCATAAACTTTCAGGAGCAATATGACAAACTGGCACATCGTTGGTATCTTGTATCTTGGTATCTTGTTCCATCTTGTTCCATCTAGAAACCAAAATGATATATTCTGGCGCTTTTTAAAAACCAGAGGGACACATTCTCATATATGGTGGGAATGTCACGTTCTTGATAGACTGAAAGAAAAAGTTGTGACACTATTTAGAGAGATTACAGGTAGTAATATTATCATCACCCTTCAGATGCTTCTGTTTTATATAGATTTACCCTAAATGACTAAACATGAGAGATATTTACTAATAAATATACTACTAGCCTGTAAAACATGCTTTGCCCGATACTGGAAAAAACAGGATATTTCTACCTGGAAAGAAGTTAGTAATCAAATCAATTTTCAGGCTGTCACGGAGCTGGCTAGTCCGACCGACTACCTCCGCTGTCTTGTGCTCCCTTAGCCTGGGACAACACACTTTCCCCGGTTCCCCAGTCACTAGCTGAGACTCAGTGTAGGGTAAAACCAAACGATATATCCAGCACAACACACATTAACCCCTTCATTCCCCTATAGACGTACCGGGACGTCCAAAAAACGCCCACAAAGAAACCCCTATGGACGTCCCGGTACGTCCAGCCCTTCGTGCAGCGTCAGGGACACATCCCTGCCGCTGCACGGGAGACCAGGCTGTCGTTTGACAGCCTGGACTCCCCACTGACAGCAGAAGCCGGCTTTGCCGGCTTTCTGCTGTCCGATCGCCTGTAACAGCTTCCGGCATGAAAGCCGGTAAGCTGTTACCGGTAAACTGCCCGATCGCGCGATCGCGCAGTTGCAAACGCGCGATCGGGCATTCCCTTCCGGGTTGCGTCACTGCTGACGTAACCCGGAAGGTCATCGGAGGACAGGATATCCCCTGCGGGGATATCCTGCCCTCCGATGAGGCACAGAGACGCTAGGATCTCTATGCAGGTCTGTGAGGACCTGCATAGAGATCACAGTGTGATCGGTGCAGGGGGATCGCGGGGAGGGGAGTGAAAGACCATCTCTCTCACTCCCCCTCCCGTCCTGTAAGAGAAAAGCTGAAAAAAAAAAAAGTTAATTCATTTAAAAAATAATATTAAAAAAATCATTAAAATAATAATATAAATAATACAAAAAAAATTTATAATGTAAGCTGTGATGTCACTGTGACATCACTGGCATGTTCAGGAGGTCCCTAGGAGGACCTCCTACCATTACTGTGTAAAAAAAAAATTTAAAAAATACAAAAAAATTTAAAACAATTAAAATAAAAAAAAAATTAAAAAAAAATATATAAAAAAAGATAATAAAAAAATTCTTAAAAAAACCTTACATCCCATTGCCCTAGCATAACATCTAGCCATTATAACCCTCCTGCCCCCGTTCACAACCCCCAAACCCGTTAAGCCATAGGCATAAAAATTATACAAAATTGTACACCTAATAGTATGCTCCCTGGTGCTGGGAAAGTCTGGAAAATCTTTATAAATTAGGTATTTCTGAAATCAGGAAACCTGAATTGATAAACTTGGAGGGGATTTTCCATCACTTTACCTTATTTTGTGAGGATTCAGAGGGAAAATGTAAAAAAAAATTAGTTTATTTTTCTAATCTTCGCTAGTTTTTACTAAATTTCTCATTCTAAATTTTCTGCTAATCATCCAACTATGGTATCAAATGAAAGCTCTATCTCTCCTTGAAAAAACAATATATAGTTTACATATGTACACTATTCACAGGAACAGAGAATAATCGCTAAACCGACATACCCCAAAAATGGCAAAATTGCTCTGGGCTTTGAGGTACCAAAAACCCCTGGGATTGAAGGGGTTAACATAAAACAAGATATTGGGACACAAACCGCCTCCTTAATCTGCCTCCCAGAGACAACAGGGGCAGTAACGAGATTAACAATACAATAGGGGGAGACTGATTTATACAACATTAAACTGAAACAATGGTGGTCACTCCCTGGTGGCAGATCCTGGCTGTCTGCTGGAGATAATCCCCTCAGCCAGTGATGAGATGATACTGCTGGGGGTAGCCACAAAAGCCTTTACAAACCCAGGGCCCATAGTCAATAGGGAGGAGGGTGGCAGTCAGGCTTCTCCAGTGGTCCCAGTGATGGAGGCTTCCGTCACACAGGCCTTCTCTTTTTTCAATAAAGACAAGAATACAAAATAGTTCTATGATAGATTTTGGTCAAACTGGCACAGTTGGTAAGCGTCTGGTCTTGAATAAACCTGATAACCCTTTCTATAATTTTTTTTTTCTCTCTTTATCTGTCTTCCTCTGATTTTTGTTATTTTGCTATTTTTGTAATTTGATCTCATGGTTGATTATGTATTTTATATTTGTTCAATAGCCTAATAAAATACTTAAAAACAGTTAAAGAGAACTGATCATTCTACGAATAAGACTGTTTTATGCATTTTTAGACTTCATTCTCAGTCAGGCCCTGGTGATTATCATTTGATTAATCCTCATCAGCCCTTTTTCCACCCTCTTTCTGGACCAAGCTTAGATATTTTTTTATCCTGGGCAGTCGAAACATGATGAAAAGAAAAGAGAGATTTGCTGGTGAAGTCTGTTGAGGGCTATGAGGTTACTTTATATGGTTCTGGTTGGAGTGTAGGTTTCCACTTGGTGCCTACATCTTCTCATATCAGCTAAGTTCTAGCAGTCATTGTATCCAGAGGCTTAACTGAAATAAGTGGCCTGTTGTAGGCAGAAAACCTGCAGTCTCTTTTTTTAAGTTGTTTAAGACTAACCATAGATGTTATAATTGTTTCTGGATGCCAGTATCAAACTAGTAAGTCACCAGAATTAGGAATCTGCACTCACTCCCCACAGGAACTCAGGTGCTTAGCTGTGCCAGGAAGGGCCAGTTCCCCAGTAAATCAAAAATAGAAGAAGGCTCCAGGCACGCAGGGGTTCCATCAGACAGATTTATTGTAGGAAACAGACAACAACGTTTCGACCTCACAATGAGGTCTTTATCAAGTTAACCACACAAGTAAAAAGTAAAGGTTTAAATAGCACATATCAATCAATGAATAACCAATCAAAAAACCAATCTAATCTGGCACCATGTGTAGTATAATTAATAATCATGTATTAACATAAGTAAATATTCAAAAGTATACATCACATAATACATGATACTTATAGATGTTAAAAGAGACCAGTGACAAATAAAAAAATATATTAAGATCCATATATATTAAATAACCAAAAAAGATATATTAAGAAAATACCCATAAAGTGTGTGCAATCAGTGTTAGTAATGGACACTTACAGAGATTTAACTAGTGCAGTTCCATGTAAACACAATCAGTGTTCATACTCCAAAAAAAATGTGGATTAAATCAAACCAAAACATCAAATCAACAAAAGCAAAAATGTTGATTAAAATAAGAAAAAAGGGCAAGCATTTGTCAGCACTAAAGCGTGGTGACGCTCTGCGCATGCGCAAGCTTACTCCATGCATGCGTTAGAGCATTCTCTTTGATAAAATAGTGCAGGTGTATTCATAAAGTGCAATAGCATTATCAAGTGCATATATCATCAGATCGCCATCTGTTCTCATAAAGATAAGACAAATGTTAAAAACGATCTATTATGAAAAAATAGTTAGTTATGTGACACATATTGTGAATAAAACAATAAAAATATAAAAATCACTGGTTCTTATAATATAGATAAACAAACTTGAATATTTACAAAAACCAAGAAATGGCCAAATCACCATAAATTAGATTAATATACAATGGTATATTATAATGTGACACGATCAAATAAAGTGCAAAGTAGATATAAATGTAACCAATTCTAAAAAAGTTAATAAAGTGCATTGTTAATAAAGGTCAGCAAAAAAGTGTAACACATTCAGTGATGTATTTTAAAAAAAGGAGAACATTTTTATTTTGCACAGAATCCCTTAAAGTGACACAGTGCTATTAAATTATCAATGAGATCATGTGAATTATGAGGGTCTGAAACTAATATAAAACGACATCAGCACATGTAGAGCAGAGAGTAGAGAAGTTGAATCTAAAAAAGAAAAGAAAATAGAAATTGATCATAAAAAATGAAGACTAAAAGAAAAAACATAAATTTTAAATAAAATCAAATAAGAGGCATCAAGTCAAATTCATAATTAAGACCCCTAGGAAAGATGGTATCCAATTCTTTAATCCAAAACGCCTCCCTATATAATAATTTTTTCACCCTATCTCCCCTTCTGATAGATTCTGGCACCATATCAATAATTTGAAACTTTAGTTGTGATATATTATGTCTCTTCTCTTTGAAATGTGCAGGAATGGGGAGATCAGTAAGTCCAGTGCGTATAGTGGATTTATGTTTTGAAAATCTATCTTTAAAACGCTGTGTAGTTTGTCCAACATATACTAAACCACAAGGACATTTTAAAATATATACCACAAAAGTGGAATTACAAGTAACCTGATGTTTAATTGTATACTTTTTACCATCATGAGGGTGAAAAAAATGCTTTCCAAGGATCATTGAATGGCAAGAGACACAATTGTAACAAGGTACATTACCTTTGTGTATTCGTGTGTCTATAGATTCGGTAGTAGAGATGTCAGCCTTGACTAGTTTATCACGCAAGGACGGGCATCTTTTATATGCCATCATCGTGGGCCGACTAAATTCTGGGATATTTGGAAAACTCTCAGAGAGAATATGCCAGTGTTTATAAATTATTTTTTTGATGGAGCAAGATTGTTTACTAAATGTGGTAACGAATGTGAGTCTAGGTTGTGTAACAGTCCTTTTAGAAGGGTTTAAAAGAGATTCTCTTTTCAAATCATTCACTAATAACAGTTGTGACTCTACAATTTCCTCTGGGTAACCTCTTTCATAGAATCTTTGTGACATCTCCTGTAACTGATCATTAACCTGCATTTCCTGGGAGACAATTCTCTTAACCCTAAGGAATTGGCTCTTTGGAAGTGATTTAAGTAAAGCAGGTGGATGAAAACTTGAATAGTGTAATAAGGTGTTCCTGTCAAGAGATTTTCTAAATAAATTAGTCTCCAATCTACCATTCTTTTTATAGATCAAAATATCCAGGTATGTAATAGATATAAAGTCATAAGACATTGTAAACTTGATACTATCAGAACAAGTGTTTAGAAACTCAAAGAACATATCCAAGGATTCCAATGTGCCACCCCACAGCAACAACACGTCATCGATATAGCGCCACCATTTGACGGCACATTGTTTAAAAAGGTCACTGGAGTAAATCAGTTTCTCTTCAAGGTCTGCCATATAGATATTTGCATATGTGGGCGCCACATTGGAACCCATGGAAGTTCCCTGGCACTGTAAATAGAATTTATCCTGAAATAAAAAATAGTTATCAACCATAACCAGTTCAAGTAATCTCATCAGAAAGGAAAGGGTATCACCTGTGTATCCTAGATGTTTGAGTGCAATTTCTGAAGCACCCAATCCTTGACAATGTTTAATAGAAGTATACAAACTAGTTACATCCAAGGTAACCAAGTAAAGATCCTCTATTTCTGACATATTATTCAGTTTGTTCAAGATATCTGAAGTGTCTTTCACATAGGACTTAGTTTCATATACAAAAGGTCTTAATACATGGTCCAGGAATGTAGCAATCGGTGAGAGAATAGAGTCAACTCCAGACACAATTGGTCTACCGGGAGGGTTTTGCAATGATTTATGGACTTTGGGCAGGACATATAAAACAGGGACCACAGGATTAATTTTAAATAAAAACTTACTCAGATCACCGTCAATAATACCCCTCATACAAGCATCCTTAAGTAAAATTTGAACTTTGTTTTGTAAGTCAATAGTAGGATCTTTTGAAAGAATTTTATAGGTGTTACTATCATTCAATTGCCTCAGGATTTCTTGTATATAATCAGTTTTGTTCTGTAACACAATAGCACCCCCTTTGTCCGCTGGTTTAATAACCAGATCACAATTTGTTTGTAATCTTTTGAGTGCTAACCTCTCACCTTTAGTCATGTTAGGGGGTGTATTGTGTACAGGATAGAAAGTACCAACCCTCTGGATATCTTTTTTAACAAGGTTAACAAAAGTTTCCAAAGCATGATCTACTACTATAGGATTAAACACACTCTTATTCTTGAGGCCAAAATGTTTCAGAGTAAGCATAGACCCTGTAACAGATGACTTGTCAGTGCATGGAATTTTTTCAAAAAATACTTTTAGTTTTAAATTACGAAAGAACCTTAATAAATCAATGTCCAAATCTACACGGTTGGAAGTATGTATAGGAGAAAAGGACAAACCTTTACCCAAAAGTGACAGTTCATCAGAAGAGAGTTCAATGTCAGATAAATTTATTATTGGAATTTCTTCCTTTTCGATGCTCCTTTCTTCTGTGTCCATAATGGGGGTAATTTCATGTTTTTTCTTATGTCCTCTGCCCCTTCTGATTCTTCGCTTGATTCCCCCCTGAACAGGGGGGTAGTGCCTAAAAAAGAAGAGGAGGTACTTGGCTGTTCTGAAGTCCTGTTCATACGTGATCCATCCATTCTTTTCATACTAGGTTTCTCTTTGGGGGGATCTCTTCTGAAATGCCGTTTGTTGTGGAGATTATCTTGTATGCCAGTCTGTCTTTGCCATCTATAGACATGCCCACTTTTATAATCCTCAAGGTCTCTCTGGAATTTATCACGTTTTTTATTTTCAGTCTCCCTTCTCAGCATTTGTATATTCCTCTCCAGTTTATTTTTAGCATTTATTAGTTCATCACCTTTTAGGATGGTTGAAAGTTCCGACTCCAGTCTAGTACATTCTTTTTTAGTTTCTGTTATAGTCTCTCTCAGAAATTCAAGATTCAGGAGTATCCAATCAGTTGAGCATTTATTCAGGATACTTTCAAGTCTCTTACAATAGTCCTTGTTATCTCTAAACAATGTTGGCTGGACATTCATCCTCATACCACGAGGAATACGTTGCACTTTAACATATTCAGCTAGGGTAACACTGTGCAAATTATAACTGAGAAGTTTGTTTTGGCATTTCTCCAACATCTTAAAGGTAGCATCAGAACAAGGGGTTTGTAAGAAGGAGAAATTACCTTCAATAGAGGACAGAATTCTCGATGCCTCTTCCTCAGAATATGAGAAAGTGCTAAACGTCGTGTCTCCTTCCATACTGCCAATATATGTTCAAAATCCCACACAGGGATAACTAGAAGTGCAGATGGGGGGTGCAATAAATTCCACGATAGGCCCAAATTAGCAAGTCACCAGAATTAGGAATCTGCACTCACTCCCCACAGGAACTCAGGTGCTTAGCTGTGCCAGGAAGGGCCAGTTCCCCAGTAAATCAAAAATAGAAGAAGGCTCCAGGCACGCAGGGGTTCCATCAGACAGATTTATTGTAGGAAACAGACAACAACGTTTCGACCTCACAATGAGGTCTTTATCAAGTTAACCACACAAGTAAAAAGTAAAGGTTTAAATAGCACATATCAATCAATGAATAACCAATCAAAAAACCAATCTAATCTGGCACCATGTGTAGTATAATTAATAATCATGTATTAACATAAGTAAATATTCAAAAGTATACATCACATAATACATGATACTTATAGATGTTAAAAGAGACCAGTGACAAATAAAAAAATATATTAAGATCCATATATATTAAATAACCAAAAAAGATATATTAAGAAAATACCCATAAAGTGTGTGCAATCAGTGTTAGTAATGGACACTTACAGAGATTTAACTAGTGCAGTTCCATGTAAACACAATCAGTGTTCATACTCCAAAAAAAATGTGGATTAAATCAAACCAAAACATCAAATCAACAAAAGCAAAAATGTTGATTAAAATAAGAAAAAAGGGCAAGCATTTGTCAGCACTAAAGCGTGGTGACGCTCTGCGCATGCGCAAGCTTACTCCATGCATGCGTTAGAGCATTCTCTTTGATAAAATAGTGCAGGTGTATTCATAAAGTGCAATAGCATTATCAAGTGCATATATCATCAGATCGCCATCTGTTCTCATAAAGATAAGACAAATGTTAAAAACGATCTATTATGAAAAAATAGTTAGTTATGTGACACATATTGTGAATAAAACAATAAAAATATAAAAATCACTGGTTCTTATAATATAGATAAACAAACTTGAATATTTACAAAAACCAAGAAATGGCCAAATCACCATAAATTAGATTAATATACAATGGTATATTATAATGTGACACGATCAAATAAAGTGCAAAGTAGATATAAATGTAACCAATTCTAAAAAAGTTAATAAAGTGCATTGTTAATAAAGGTCAGCAAAAAAGTGTAACACATTCAGTGATGTATTTTAAAAAAAGGAGAACATTTTTATTTTGCACAGAATCCCTTAAAGTGACACAGTGCTATTAAATTATCAATGAGATCATGTGAATTATGAGGGTCTGAAACTAATATAAAACGACATCAGCACATGTAGAGCAGAGAGTAGAGAAGTTGAATCTAAAAAAGAAAAGAAAATAGAAATTGATCATAAAAAATGAAGACTAAAAGAAAAAACATAAATTTTAAATAAAATCAAATAAGAGGCATCAAGTCAAATTCATAATTAAGACCCCTAGGAAAGATGGTATCCAATTCTTTAATCCAAAACGCCTCCCTATATAATAATTTTTTCACCCTATCTCCCCTTCTGATAGATTCTGGCACCATATCAATAATTTGAAACTTTAGTTGTGATATATTATGTCTCTTCTCTTTGAAATGTGCAGGAATGGGGAGATCAGTAAGTCCAGTGCGTATAGTGGATTTATGTTTTGAAAATCTATCTTTAAAACGCTGTGTAGTTTGTCCAACATATACTAAACCACAAGGACATTTTAAAATATATACCACAAAAGTGGAATTACAAGTAACCTGATGTTTAATTGTATACTTTTTACCATCATGAGGGTGAAAAAAATGCTTTCCAAGGATCATTGAATGGCAAGAGACACAATTGTAACAAGGTACATTACCTTTGTGTATTCGTGTGTCTATAGATTCGGTAGTAGAGATGTCAGCCTTGACTAGTTTATCACGCAAGGACGGGCATCTTTTATATGCCATCATCGTGGGCCGACTAAATTCTGGGATATTTGGAAAACTCTCAGAGAGAATAGTAGTCATGAAGGCACCACTATTTCTTGTAAGTTACCTGATACTTTCCTTGTTAGTGAATGAACAGTCATTTTTTTCAAACCTAACATCAACTGCAGCCTCATCGTTTCCAACAGTGAGTTTCTATGTGAAATGTCCCCAGGGAGCATACTGGACAGGAACTGGCAGGTTTAATCGGCTAGGTCAGAATGCATCAAAGTGTACACTTGCATTCACACATCTGAAGATACTGCCAGGAAATTGGCAGTAGCTACTGGAAAACATGAATGAGCCCCATTTTTGGAAACTTAACATTACAGCCCATTTAGGTCACTTATAATTAAGGAGAAACTAGAATTTTCGTGATCTCTTTTCAATTCCTCTAGGAAAGTAAATCCCACGGGTCAAGGAGAATATGAACAATGACACTTTTGAGCGATTACTGGGAGCAATTACTGGTTGCAGTTTCTAATATTTTTTTGCTTATAAGCAATTCTACAAATGACTCATTTTATATAATTAGTTATATAATTAATTAATTAGTTATATAATTAATTAATTGTATTGTATGCTCAGTGGAACATCCAAAGCGTGTCATGTGAATTCCCTGCCCCTTATACCTTGGGCATCAAGCATGTGCACTAGGAGGATGGTGGGAGCCGCCCATGGAGGTGCCAAACCATTAAGTGCTATAACTGGTGTCCCTTGTGCTTCAACGCTGGGTTACTGGAGGTATACACCATGGTAGTTTTTTACCGAACTCAGGTATAGAACCCTTCCCAGCAGCCTAAACACGTGTTCAACTTGTTGCCCTGCATTCCTCCCATTTTGCTAGAAGTATTGTTCTAACGTATACCTCTGCATTCCGCTCATCCAATTTGTGAAAATGCTCATAGATTGTTCATTGGCTTTGGCATTTCCGACTTTCAACTGTTTTCTGACTTTACCGTTGATACTGTTTTTGTATTGTCTGATCTTCTTCTTTGACCTTGGATGGTTCTAGCTTAACCTCAGATTTGTTGTAAAGAACCTATTTTACAACACTATAGCATGTCAGAATATTTACCAACTACAGTATATAAAGCATTTACCTACACTGCCAATTTTTTCCTACAGCCTTGTGTCAAAATCACGAGTACCATACTCAGCATTTTACAGCATCTGCTTTCATTTAGAAATATAGAATTAGGCAACCATGAACGTTACATGAACATTCTTGATAGAACGGTTTGCACGGGGTATAGGGAGATATTTTCTGGCACAAAATGCACAATGAATTATGCAATTTTGCTTCAAGTTTAAAATGTGTTACATTGTTATTGGGCTGTAATTAATACATGTAATAAATTATTGTATATTATTTGGTTACTGCATTCCATATCCTTACAAATGATAGTGGACATTAGTTGTTGATACTAGTGAAGGCTTACACGCTTTATACATAAATTCTAGAATGTGGTTAACATAAATGGTTAAACATCCATTCCCATGTTCTCTGTTTCACTCCCTTATTGTTTCCATGTTTTATCGTTCAGATTACCTCTTCCCATTCATGTGTTTTTATTCGTCTTTCAAACCGTTCCTTAGGTAAACAAAAGAATGCAGAAAAAAAAGAAAACTCTAAGACTATATCAAATTCCCTCATTAATTATGTGTGTTGAAATTATCAAAAAATCTTTTCAAACATAATAAAAAGGGTCTTGTTTCAAAGGAATGCTTTGAATAAGAACGTAAGTCTGCCATTGTAGGGAAATACTCATTGCGTGCACAGTGTGCTATATAAAAGGGACAGGTGCAGGTAGAGGATTGTCTAGGGAAACCTGTGGAGAGGCTCGTTGGGTGGAGCTTTGTTAGTGTTAATATCATATATCAGCCCTCCGTATTCTTTATCCTGCAGTTCCTAAGGATTTGATGATAGTTCTTTACAGAGGACTACCACACCACACTCCAGTCAGGTAAGATAGCCCAGAACTATTCATACTGTTAGCGAAAACTAATCCAGATAGATAAAACACAATCACAAACCAGATTTATTTTGTGGCGCTATCACAAATTACAATTATGCAATAATGAATTTCAGACAGAGAGAGAGATTTTTGCAACATCAGAATGGGAATAAAATTGTACCTATTATTTATAAATTGTAAATGTAACTTTGTATTGCTATATATAAAATCTGCCATATTCCTTGGAAATCTGAGCAGCACTCTCAATTCAGCTATCATATGCTATAGCTACAGCAGCAAAACAAATGTTCACATGATTTGTAAAGTGATGTAGTTTTTAATGGGAAAAAGTGCATAATATTGGGACACAAAGGTGTCTAACAACATGTCATTGCATTACATGTGAGAAATCACTGCTATGATGTTTTATGGGAAGAAACCTTGCGGTAACAACAATTAGCACTACAGAAACCATAGGCAACAAATGTTTGTGCCAGCATCATAAGTCCCATCTGTACACCAAGAAGCCTTGGGGGACTGCTTAAGACCTAGAACTCAATTGACCTGCAGGGGTTTACTTAAAGCTAGGCAATCATTGCTTCAATGAAAAAAAATTAATTTCTCAACAGTCAGTAGAGCATGTGTGTGTTGGTACACTCCTAATGCATTTTGCCTAGCATCTGGGCTCAAGGTCTGAACCTGATCAAGACCTACACCAGCCTCCTAGACAAGCTACAGTGTAAACCAGCTACCAAAAACCAGGGCTCAGGAAAGAACACACAGGGACTTCAACATTAGAGCTTTAGGAACAGATATGGCCTTTAATTAATATTACAATGTAGATAGGTCTTAAGGGTTTCTCGGAAAGACTGCATCGAAAATGCATGTTTACCAAATGTGTGCAGGAATGTCATATTAACAGGAACGGTGCTGGAGTCTATACAGTTTAACTGTTGATGTTTAACGTATGAGAATAAACCATAAATTTAAATGAAGAGATCAGCGGATTTTAATGCTCAATAAAAAGGCATTTATTGAAGAAATGTCACTAGGATATCGCAATCTTCCCCTATGTTAAAAACTGTTCAGCCATGTAATGCACATTCAGTGTTTTGTTTAAATTTGAGAAGTTGAAATTGTTAGATGCAGAACAGTAGTAGCCCTACTCAAACTTTTATCCTGAAAAAACAATAGCTGTTAAGTAATGGAATATAACATCCCCACTTCAAACATGAGAATACTTTATTGGTCATTCAGTTTTTAACTGTGATTTTAAGTATCCAAAAATCTGGCTGAGGTGGACCTGTCGTGCACATAGGCAAACATTAAAGTTGAGAAACATTTTGATGCCAACAGCATTGGCTCGCAGCAGGGGAGCAACTAGAAACCACAGGGCTCTGGTGTGAAAATTGAGGAGACAAGGGGTCTCAGGGGTTGCCCCGGGGCACCCTAGAGTCACGAGCCCTTGTGGTCTACAACCACTGGAGTTAGGCCAGTGGCTCACAGTCCTCCAATACTAACTAGGTCTAACTAGACATTGGCCTTGAGGCCAATCCCGCTTCTGAGAGTTTTTCTTCTTGGCTATTTTAACATAACTGCAGGGTAAATATTAAGCCTTGGCAATTATTGTAAATCCAAACTTGTAAGTGAAAACTGAGGTGGAGGGCAAGTTTCAAGTAGAGTTAATAGACTGAAAATAGCGTCATTGGGGCTAATATGTCTGCCAGTGTGTGTGTGTAAAAATGCTGCAGATAAGTTTTTAGATCAGGCTTTGCTGGAGCAGGCTGATTCCTCTAGCAGCCATGTCAGTAGCCTATGAAGAGGACCAAAAGGCTAGGAAGGCTGGACAAGTGGTGGTTAAGAATTCACGGAAGGAAGGTAGACAGGGTAATATGCCAACAAGACCCTACATGCAATACAGTTTGCTTTTTCCTGGGTGCTCAGGTTCAGCATGTTGTTGCCTGGATAAACAGATTGTTGGGAGGGGTTGGTGATGATCCAGCAGTTGTACTACATATTGGTACTAATGACATAACTAAGGATTTTAGGGTACTAGGTAGCTTAGGGCAAAGACATCCAAACTAATATTTTATGAAGTATTACTGGAACTAGTGGATTTTGAGAGAACAAGGAGGACTTTGCTGTCAGTTACCGATTCTACAGTAGTGATGGGCTGCACCCTAATGATAAATGGAATGCTGTATTGGGGGAGAAAATGGCTAGAGGGTTGGAGGAGATTGAACTAGGATGTGTGGGGGGGTGATTGAATTAGAGGGGTACAATTAATTGTAGATTCAACGCAGGGCTTAGCTTTGGAAAATAGTAGAGAAGTGGGATCACAGTGGGATCAGATAAGGAATTATATAAATTAAGCATTTTAAAAGTTGCTTAATATAAAGTGAATTATCAAAGACTGATGGTTTGTTATCATGTTCCATAACACAGGCGTTAAGAAGAACTGTGTGTACCCTACACAAGAAGAAATTTGCCCACACAAATACATCCAACAACTTCCCAAAAACACCCCAAGAAAAATGCCTGTATATACTATTCTTTAAATAAGTGTGAATATATTTTTATATTTAGTAAGCCTCAAAACAAAGGGTTATGTTAAACGCATTTTTCCAAGACCAATGAAACTCCTAAACAGGGTGTTGTGCTTGGGTGCTTTCAAGTTATGCCAAGGGTTAGTGGATCACAGAATCTTTAGAACAGGTTGAGGGCAGTGCTTTAGTAGCTGCTTATAACCAGAACAGGTTTTTTCCCAAACAACAGCTTAATTAACAGACTATGTTCTGAAATAACATAGCCCGCACCTCCTATATTGCAGCCTGGAGAGTTGGACTTTTATAAGGTAAAATTCCCTGGCATTTTACATAATCTGTATCCTTTTTGTATCTGTAAATAATTACTTACTAAAATAGAATTTAAATGCACAGACTTTGTCTCGTGTGTTCCTTTTCTGCAATGTCAGACCTAGCAACATAGGAGGAATCCCTATGTGTAAGGGAAACCATGTATTTTTTTAATCTACTCACTTTGGGTCTTTAAAGTTCCCTCTGCAGCTGATCACACACTCAGGTCTGCATTATCAGTAAATTTTGTAATTTTCTTTAAAATAATGAAAAACAATTCTAAACAATAATAAAAGGTAAATTTAAAACTAAATATGTAAATGTATGATATGAAGGGATGCTCTTCACATTAGGAGAGTAATCCTTGTGATCTATTAAGAGCCCAAGGGGTCTCCCTATACGAAAAAATTACTGCAGTTTTTCTGAAGTAATACTGCAGTTTTTTGGACATGAAAAAACTGCAATACTGCACTTTTACTGCAGTATTACTGCACATTTACTGCAGTTTTACTGCATTTGTACTTCACTGTACTGCAGTTTTACTGCAGTTATTTTTGTATGGAAGTACAAATGCAATAAAGCTGCAGCACATTGAAGTACAACTGTAGGTTTGCAATATAAAAAAAAGTGCAGTAAATATGCAGTAAAACTGCAGTACAGTGAAGTACAAATGCAGTAAAACTGCAGTAAATGTGCAGTAATACTGCAGAAAAAGTGCAGTATTGCAGTTTTTTCATGTCCAAAAAACTGCAGTATTACTTCAGAAAAACTGCAGTAATTTTTTGTAAGGGCGATCTATTCATGTTACGTTAGACCAATGCAAAAAAAAAAAAAAAACATTCCCTCCTAGTAGACTGGGACTGGGAAGTCAGTGGTATATTCTGGCCGAGGACCAGGACAACAGGTCCAGGGGGCAGCAACCCCTCTGCAGCATAATAGGCAGTGAATCACCCTACTGGATGTAGCCTCACTTCTCAACGGACTGTTTAAAGGGGAGGTCACTGATGGTGTGGCACAGCCTTCCAAAGTTACCTTCAGCCAAATATACTTTTAACATTTAGATTACCCACACAAATTCTATATTGTTTTTCTAGGACCAGCTTGCCGGGGGGGGGGGGCCTGCTATGTCCCGGGTGCCACTAATCAGGGGGTGCCACCACACCCGCACCCCTTTCAGAGACAGACACTAATTTAAAATTGTGATGTGTTACTTTTAATAAAAGTGTTTTTTTTTTGTTTGTTTTTAAAGGTGTGGGGGGGGTCATTTTCTGTTTCGGCCAAGTGAGTGCTGAATTTTCAGTTTCGGTCCAGAATTTTCATTTCAGTGCATCCCTATACTTAGCCAGACACTGAAGTGGTAGGCCTACACAACATCAATGTTTGCCTTAGTATATAGTGATAGGGGTTATGCTGCATTATTGTCAATGTCTGGCTCAATGTATAGTGATAGGGATTATGCTGTACCACCGTCAATGTGTGCCTCTGTATATAGTAATAGGTGTAATGCTATACCCCCGCCAATGTTTGCCTCAGTAAATAGTGATAGATGTTATGCTGTAGCACCGTCAATGTTTGCCTCAGTATATAATGATAGCAGTTATGCTGTACCACCGTCAATATTTGCCTCAGTACATAATAATAGTTATGCTGTACCACTGTCAATGTCTGTCTCAGTATATAGTGATAGGTGTTATGCTGTACCCCCATCAATGTCTGCCTCAGTATACAATGATAACAGTTATGCTGTGCCCCTGTCAATGTTTGCCTAACGATAGAAGCTATGCAGGTTTAAAGTGTGTGCGTGGGGGGTGCCACATACAGGATCCGCCCCAGGTGCCAAATACTCAAGATGCTTATACCAATCCTTTTAGCTTTTGATCCAAAAGAAAGTAAAAAACACCATTATCATTGCTTTGTAAAGAAAAAAAGATGATAACCTCCTCCCATCAATCAATACCTTGTTTTATACAAGTAGCGTGCCTAGGGGGGTGGGGGGTTTGTCACCCCAGGTGCCACTCATCCGGGGGGTGCCACCAGGCTGGCATTGGGTGTGCACCCATCCAAAGACGGACTATAATGTCCGCCTCTAGAGGAGCAGGCTTGATTGGGGAGATCAAACATCTCCCTCTAGTGAGTGAGTGAGTGAGAAAGCATTAGTAAGAGTGATGGAAGTTATACTGTACTATTATCAATGTCTTGTTTAGTGTATAGTGGTGGGAGTTATGCTGTACTACTGTCAGTGCCTGGCTCAGTATGTAGTGATGGGGGTTATCCTCTATCCTCCATCACTTTATACTGAGCCAGACATTACATTATATGAATGTATATAGCGCCAGCAGATTCCATCAGTAAATTTAAAAATCACATAACAAACCAACAAAAAAGAAGGGATCTGCTCTTGCAAGCTTACAATCTAGTTGATGGTGGTACAGTATAACTCCTATCACTATATACCACCCTCAATGTCTGTCTCAGGGTGACCACATAGGCCATGTTTTGCAGGACATGTATACGTTTTTCATATTGATGACCAGCACAGGTAAAGTGATGTATAGACTCATGGAAGGGAACCAATTAGTCAATTTTACAATCATTCATACTGGCTCAGTGTATAGGCATAGTAGTTATGCTGTTACACTGTGATGTCTGGTTCAGTATATAGTGATAGGATTTATGCTGTACCACCGTCAATGTCTGCCTTAGTATATAATGATAGCAGTTATGCAGTTTGAAAGTGTGTGTGTCTGTGTGTGGGGGATGCCACATTCAGGATCTGCCCCAGGTGCCAAATTCTCTAGGTATGCCCCGGTTTTATACATGCCAATATCTTATTGACCTTTCCAGCTGCTGACATTACACACTGTTGCAAAGTCTGTTGTCTACAGTTATTCCTAAATCTGTATCATTAGTTGTGTTTCCAGGGAGATACCATTTGAAGTATATGTTGCATTGTTATTATTTTTCCCATAATGCATAACTTTACATTTGTCTGTATTGAACCTCATTTGCCACTTGCCTGCCCAGTTTTAAACTTTGTCTAAATCTCCCTGCAGAGAAGAAAACCCTACTGCACATAATGTTGCGTCAGCATGACTCTCAATGTAACATGGGACATTAATAAACAAATTTTAAAGAGAGGACCCGAAACAGACCACTGAGGTACTCCACTAATACCTTGGTCCAGTTTGATAATTTTACATTTACAACAGCTCTTTGCATTATTTTTGTCAATTTTCTATCTACATACATACATTTGCCTCTGTCTGCTTCTGTCAATTTGTTTAGGAAACTTTTATGGAATCTAATTAGTTCACATCTACCTCCACATCTAGGTCAATATGTTTACTGACTTTTTCATGGAATTGTATTAAGTTGGTTTGCATAAGGGCACCACATCTGCCTTGCACCAGTCTGTTGGCACTATACCTGAACTGAAAGAAAGCTTTGCGATCAGAAATAATGGTCTGGACAGAATTAGGCTTAGCTCCTTAAGTACGTTTGGTTTAAGCACTTTTTCCTGTGTGTGCCAATCCAAAGTTTGTCGTAAATGGTTCTGTAAAATCGGCCAGCAGGGAATCAGCCATCAGTCTTTAGTATAAAAAGAAGAAAACACATATTTAAAATATCTGCTTTCTCTTTGTCTTCACTAACTCAATTTCCCATTTGGATAACAAAGGACCAATATTTTCTACCTTTAGCATTTTTCTATTTATATTTTAGGTCTATGCTACTTAGGAATTAGTTCATTTTTCCAATTGAGCCATTTTAATGGCCTTTTTGCAGACTTTAACGTTGCTTACCCTGGCCTGTCTCCCGTCATTGCTGTATACAGGACAGATTAATTTTCGCTAGCAAAGCTAGACCCCCTTTCCAATCTACTCTAGCTACCAATCCATATCAATCTTTGCCTTCCCTCCCAGAACCTTTTTTTAAAAACCATCCATCTCTCTAGCCATCCTTCTCCTGATACTACAGACCCCTCAACAATTAGGTGCAGTCCATCACTGCTGAAGAGGCTGTACTTGACTGAAAAGGCTAACCAGTGCTCCAAAAACTCAATTCCCTCTTCGTATACCACCTTCTCATTCATACATTGATCTCTCAGAGCTCCTGCTGTCTCCTTGATGTACCGTGTGGTACTTCAGAGAATATTACCTTGGAGGTCCTTTGCTTAAGCTTGTGAACTAGTGCCTTAAAATAATTTTGAAGGCACCCCCACACCAGCTATTAACTTTGTCTTTAGTACCAATGTGTGATAGTCCCTCCCAGCAATCTGTCTACCTGGTCCCGCAACATGCTCTCAGCACCCAGGAGACAACATACTGTTTTGGATTCTGGGTCTTGGTGACAAATTAGTCTACCTACCGTCTTTATAATTAAATCCACTACCATTGGCACCTGTCTAGCCTTCCTAGCATTATTATTTCCAACTGTGCTGGGGAGGCTACTCGCTTGGCTACTAGGAGAACCATCTTGCCTTAGAAATGCCTCTGAGCTAATCTCCCCACCACAAGCTGGCTAACATGTAGGGGTGAACTACAGCCCTGCAGCTGCCATCTTCTTCTAAAACTGCTGTAATATAATATATCATCTTTGTAAATGTTCCTGGTAAATAGAAGATATGTGATCATCAGCCTCCCATATTACCCATGCAAATTGTAAGGAAATTGTAAATACGAAGTCAGGTTGAAAAAAATGTGCACACCTGCTGTATACTACTAGACAGAATATCAAAGAAGCATATCAAGCAGAATACCAGGAATATCGTTAAATATCCATAAATTAGGGTATATTGAGGTTTTAAATGTATAGGAGGACTCCTACAGAGTATTGTGTCTGATGTGAGCCAAGAGAATAGATATTTTATAGGGCCCTTTGTTTTATGGCAGAATGACAGACAAATGAAGTTTACCAAAGAATGTTTTAGAATAGTTGAAGTAGCCAAATCTTTGGATGTGATCCAATGAAAGGAAGATAGATTTTTTAGATAGGAACTGAACTGTACAGATATAATTAAAGGTATATGGATTTAACCCTAAGATTAGCTTATTTTCTTGAGCACTGGCTAGAGAATTCTGTTATAGACAATGTAAGGGAATGTGGATTTTCTATTATTTAGAAACAATTCATAATATCCTACGTTTTTCTTGCTTTTATTTACTAGTGTCAGACGTCCTCTGTTGTCCATTTAGGGAGTGCTATGGGATTAGAATCTAGATATGTAAATCAAGCACATCAGTGTCTTTAATATAAATAATATGTTTTGACAGGTCAGTAACTATGCATGACACTTTATTAAAATGTTTTTATTCCCTAAATAATAATTATTTAATAGTAATTATTTAATGTGTGTGACATGTGGATGTCAGCTTTTATTTTGAACTATATTTTCCCCAATAAATAATGATAATTAAATAAAAAGACATAGGCTGAGTTGGTGCCCGTGCCTCCAGGGGGCCCATTGAGACCCCTGCGACCCCTTCTTCCTATCTTCTCGTAGCGGTTCAAAATTGTTTAGAATTGTTTGGATGCTTACTTGTGTGTGTGTGCATGGAATGTGTACTTTTGTGTATGAACATGGATGTGTACTTGTGTGTGTGTGAGCATGGATGTGTACTTGTGTATGTGTGTGTGTGAGCATGGATGTATAATTGTGTTAGTGTGTGTGAGCATGGATGTGTAATTGTGTGTATGTGTGAGCATAGATGTGTAATTGTGTGTGTGTGAGCATGGATGTGTAATTATGTGTGTATATTAACATGGATGTGTACTTGTGTGTGTGTATGGATGTGTAATTGTGTGTGTGTGAGTATGAATGTGTAATTGTGTGTGTGTGAACATAGATGTGTACTTTTGTGTGTGTGAGCATGGATGTGTACTTTTGTGTGTGTGAGCATGGATGTGTACTTGTGTGTGTGTGTGTGAGCATATATTTGTAATTGTTTTACTATATGAACATGGATGTGTACTTTTGTGTGTGTGAGCATGGATGTGTACTTTTGTGTGTGTGAGCATGGATGTGTACTTGTGTGTGTGTGTGTGTGTGTGAGCATATATTTGTAATTGTTTTACTATATGAACATGGATGTATACTTTTGTGGGTGTGAGCATGGATGTGTAATTATGTGTGAGCATGGATGTGTTAGTGGGTGAGATGGAGTGTGTGTTAGTGAATATGAGTAAGTATGTGGAATTTGTGTTTTATGCTGGAAGGAGGGGGGCAAGGGGGAATGATGGCATAAACAAGCTGAAGTTGGGGGGCCCAGGGGGAATTTTTGCATCAGGGCAAGGTGGTTTCTAGTTACGCCCCTGGAAACACAGCTTTTAAAATAAAAAGAGGGGTAATGGAATTAGTCTGTATTATTTAACCCCTTTGTGACAGTGGGTGATTTTATTTTTGTACCCTTCTTGACAATTCTGAAGTGTTCGTTTTTAGCTGTAATGTTCTTCTTTCTCATTTACTGCACCCACCCACGTTATACATTGTTACATATATTGTTTTTTTCAGGACAAGAACGGCTTATCATTGTTTTGATTGTATCATCTAACTTACTATAAAAAAAAGCTTGTATTCATTTAACTTTTTACATTTTTTTTTCTTATTTTTCTCTTTTTAGTTTATTTTACTAATCACATTGTTATTAGTAAGCTGGGTTCCTTTGACTTGCAGAGTTCTCAGGAGGGTCTGAAGAAACCCTGGAAACATGTTAATTTTTTAAAGGCCGCTGCCATCTTGCGAGAGGCAAAATTTCTCACAGTGGCGCTTGTGACCACTCTCCAGAGCGGTCACAGTGCGTCCTGGGGTGGGTTTTCGGGGTTGCCGAATGCCTCATTATTGATTGTTGCCAGGCACGTCAGTTGTCGCCAACGGGAAGTTTTTGATTGCCATGGCTGGCACGCTAATTGTTGTGAAGGGGTTAAAGCGACACTCTAGCCATCATATGTATGTTAATGCATTTGAGTAGTAGGACTTTCGGTGACATATATTTGATATTTCTAATATATATATATATCAGAAACCTGTTCTAGATCTATGCCAGAAAGTACACACAGTGATCTTGACTAAATGTTGTTTAATATTTTTTTTAATTTTGTTTAGATGCTTACAATGAATCTAAAATGAGTCAAAGAAATAGCATAAGGGCAGAAGTAAATGACAATGAAGGAGAATCAGGTAACAAAGTAAATTGTATTCTGTTTATATTAATTCCGGTGCGTTTTTAATCAATTCAGTGTCTATATTATAAATTTATACATATTTGTGTTTGGGCTAGCAATGATGCCATTTGAAATGTGTTTTAATAATCACTTTCATCCTACTTTTTGGTCCTACCAGTAGTAGAATGGCCATGATTAAGCAGATCAGTTCTTACCGTATATTACAAATTAAGTCATGTATAGATGGCTGTACCCATAGGCTAAAGTGTGCATTTTTGTGATGTGCGATTGGTGTGTCTAATATTTCTGAGTTTCTGTCAATTGTACGTTAGTCCCATTGAAACTTTCTGTGGACTCAAGACAATCATCCGGTAACTCTTCAAGATGTATCAGGCTCTCAAATGTTAACTGGTTATGATATTCCTACTTATATCACTTTTAATGCAGTCATAGTATCAATTTTTCTGAATACTCAAGAAGCCACATACAATTGCACCTAAATAAATACAACAGAGTGTGAGATTCAATATGAATAATTTTCAGTTATTTATGCAGTAAAGGAATGCTAGTTTTCTTTTAACTTAAATTTAACAGCACATCAGGATACTGAATGTAGAATGGAAGTATTGCTCTCATACTCATGGGAACATAAAGTTCTGAAAACATTGCAAAGCATGCTTCATGTAGTTTGCCCCATGAGTCTAAAATAGGGCGTTACAACAAGACACACAACTAATATTAGTACATGTTCACTGTTAGTGTTAAATCATGGCATTGTTCTGTTCCCAGAATACACGTGGCAGGTCAAAGCCAATGACCGACTGTTTCATCACTCCTTTAAAAAGAAGAGGTTTCTCTTTTTCAAGAAAGATAAATATGCTGTAAGTATAAAACAAATAAAAGCTTCCCGATTGGCTGGATTGGCTGCTCATTTTGTCTCAGTTGAAATGTTTTCTGGTTTTTTTTTTTATAACTGGTGCAGAAATCATATACCTACTGTATATTCAGTGAAAAGATTAGTTAAGAGTGTGTTGGATAGTGGGAAAAGGTAAAAACATTGGAAGCCTGAAATAATTCCCTAACCATTTTGAGTTCACAAACAGTTCTACAAAGTGTAAGGACATCTGGAGGGTTTAATTGAACAGTATATTTCTATAACTGCAAAGATGCATATTTTTCATACTGATTGCTAGAAATTATAATTTCAATATGTTAAGGGAACATAGTTAAGGGAACTATCCATCAATGCTGATAGAAGCATTTCCATGGGGGGCAGAATATTGATCCAGTCCAAGGAGTTGGACATAGACAGCATAATAGTGTCATGTCAAGGAATTTCCCAGTGGTGGCCAACTTTTCCCATCTTGTCGATGCTTCATTGACTGTCACATTCCAGATTAATCCCAATCTATTTCAGCTATGGAGATAGAGTACAGGAGATATGTTAAATATGTAGGCTGACAGGCGGATTTCAGTGCAGCCTTTGCTGTATTTCAGCTGCCCAAAGTGGTACATCTTCATGAAAGTGCATCGTTAGAGGGGGCAGGGGAAGCCAGAAGCAGGATCATCCACCTTCCTTACACATGCAGCCATCTTGCTGCGTATTGAAGCAAAATGCCAGTGAATGACATTATATCACAAAGCCCGATTTCAATACCTCGCTTAGTGGTGATGCGGGAGCAGCAGTTGAGGTGCAAAAGCACAAAACTTGATCAATTTCACAGCCCAGTGGGTCAGTCATTGGAGATCCTATGATGTTCCTAACTGCAAAAACATGGCATTGGGGCAGCACTGTCTTCGTTAAAATAAGCACATGGTAGGTATGAAACCATAAATATTGCAAGCAAGATGGTTTTCGTAATAAGTTATGTAAGTTGTGTAATATAGGGTCTTGTTTTCACGGTAATGGAAAAATAGCAAAATGAAATCTCAAACTGTCCCCAATGCTAACATTTTCCTTCACATTTTGTTTTTCAAGGACAACAGCATTAGGACAAGTAAATACAACGTCATTACATTCCTTCCTTTTAATCTGTTCGAACAGTTCCACAGGGTAGCAAACCTGTACTTCCTGTTAATAGTAATCTTACAGGTAAGGGTTCCCCAGTGTGTTATGTGTTTAATGTTTTTACTGATCATTACAACACAAGTATTGTTTGTTCTGCCTGAGGCTTGGTAAAACAAGGAGACCTTGCTAGCATTTATCTTGGTATGGCTCTTGAAAATTAAACACACAGAATGCGTTGTACTGTGCATCACATCTCAAAATTAAGAATAGATAATATAATATGACTCTGAATAAAAAAGAATTTAAGTATACGTAATTTTAGGATTTAATATTTGTAAACTTTTACTTTTATGATGTGCTTAAAACATATGTTATCCATTGCAGTATCTAATTCTGCAATGCATTTGTTTTGCCATTTCATATACAAAGTTTGCTATGGAATGCATCGGAGATACAAAAGGAAACTAGAAACAAAACTATTAATACCAATATTTTCATCATGAAATGTCCTGTCAAGTCTGTATATATGTTTAACCCCTTAAGGACAAGGGGCGGTCCCTAAACCCATTGAAAACAATGCATTTTCCTAATCGATTTTACTAATCGAATGATGCTAGAATGAAATGTTTTATGTATTATGTATATGTTTGTATTGTTATTTATAAATAATAAAATAAAAAAAAAAAGAAAACAATGCATTTTGAGCTTTAAGGAGTTAAAAAAAAACAACAAAACATTGTGTTGAACAATTTCCACTTAGCCTACACTAAAAGCCCTTAGGGGTTTCATCTTTAAACAGGAACTCTCATCATTTTACTTATTATAAGAATCTGATTAAAATTAGACTTTCAAAAGTATCGTAACTCTATTCTTTTTTTAAATAGTTCTAGCTTTTTCGACAGCTGCATATTAGCCATTTGAATGTGTTGTAACTCTGTTATCCTAGCCAAACCTACCAGGGACAGGGGGGGCCGGGACGGATCTCCCTCCAGGAAAATTATGCAGGGGGGAACGGATAATGACAAAATACCCCCCCCATATATCTCGTTTTACAGAGGCAGCAGGCAGCGGAGCAATTGAACCTACATTGCTCTGCTCCACTGCCGCTGCACTCTGCAATTCACCGAGCTGTCAGCACAAGGATTCTGCTACTGTTGCTGCTTGATTTGCATGTTACCATGGTAATGCAAGCAGCAAAAACTAAAGTTCACCGTGAGGCTCAAATTGCTTAGCGAAACACATACTCAGGGGCAGGTTTGAGGAGAAAAGAAAGGACGGGCTGGATACCTTGAAGAACAGAGTACAAATTATTTTCCGGCCCTTGAGTCTGTCTTTCTCTAAGCAATTTGAGCCTCACAGTGAGCTGTAATTTTTCGCTGTTTGCAAAAATGCTATCCTCCCAGTCCATGTAATCTACTAGACAACCGCCTTGACTCATGCTATTTGGTAAATAATAGTAATAATAGTAAGGCTCATTGTTAATCACCCACGGGATCTACCCTCAGGACAACGACTTCTACTTGAATTATGTTCATTTTCTCAGTGCATTTGATACATTTTTTGTGGGGTTTGAATACTTTTTTTTCAGACAGTGCCTGCTATTTCCACTCTGCCATGGTTTGCCGTAATGATTCCTCTACTATTCCTTCTGTTTGTACGAGGATTCAAAGATCTGCTACATGATATTGTAAGTTTCTTGTCTGTCTTTGAAATCCATATCCTGTGTAACATAAAATGGACTTTATCTGAATGATGTCAAGCCCTAAAATGAGTTTAGCTATCTAATATGTCAAATGTGCATTAATCTAGGACTACTTGGCTTAAGTAACTCCCAAATTTAAGCATACCTGGGAACTTCTGGGCTTCGGCTACCCAGCTCCTTCCCTTGCGGGACACGGCCAGGACTGCCCATTGACGTCAGCGGGTAGTCCCGTGACGTTGGTGGGAATTCCCACCGACGTCAGTGGGAGGTCTCCTGACGTTGGGGGGCGTTCACCCTGACGTCAGGGGCATTCAGGCTGACAGCAGCGGGAAACACCCCCATCTAAAGGGAAAATGGAAGGGGAGTGGGGCGTGTCAGGACCCCGCTCCCGCGACCCGGAGGACTTGGGACTTGACCCGGAGAACCGGGGAAACAGAGCTTCACCCGGCAATCAAACCCAGAGAGTTCCCAGGTATGTCTGTAAGGAGCATAGAACCTTCATGTGTTGTTGTAAAGAGTGTCCACTTTTATTTTAACTGGATACCAAAGACCTCTGCAAATCTTACAGTAGTTGCTGAAGTGGACCTCAGAAAAGGGTCAATAGAGTTGCCTAAGGTTGCCATTGATTTTTTATTATTATTATTAATTCTTGTACTATACAGCCTTTGTTAACTCAACCGTAATCACAATACACCAAATCATCAGACCAAAAGGGGAGTACATTTTTGGGGCTAATTTTTTTAGTGTCAGTTTACATTGTATTATATCTATCTATTTTATTATTATAATTAGCATTTCCCAATGTTACATCTTATAGGCACGGCACAGAAGTGACACAGCCATAAACAACAGGCCATGTGACGTCCTTATGGGGCGAAGGTAAGAAGGATAAGATATCCTGTCTGATGTTTTCCACCTCGTTGGGTGACTGTCTCCTAGACAGTGGCATCGCTACAGGGGGGCAATTGCCCCCCCTAGGATATTCCTTGCCCCCCCTGTTGTCCCCCCGCCGAATTTGGAGCCACCCAGGACAGTCCCCTTGACTGCTAACGACGGCACCATGCCGTCGCTAGCACTATCTTACCTTGATGGAGGTCTGTGGACCCCCATCACCACCTACCCCGGCGATCTTCCCCTCACACTGAAGGGCATCACCGGGGCCACCCGATCCGGCGCGATGACGTCACTGCGCAACTTTATTAATAACTGACAATTGTCAGTTAAAGCGGTATGGGGGCATATTACCATAGTGATCATATAGCTATGAAAAGTCACATTCCCTTTTTAAAAATGACCAATGCTAATTTTTAATCCCATGATCCCTTTGATCATGGGGTTAAATTTAGCCAACGGTAGAGGGAGGCAATTTTTGAAATCCTGATGAACTGCAAATATTATTAAAATCAGCCATTTAGCCTGTGTGGTACGTGAGTAACCATCTCATCCCTGGAGCGCCTTGCATTTTTACTGCAAAACTTATTTTTGCTGTAAAAGTGATTTTTTTTCTCTCCCTTTACCATCATTTCTTTGGGATTGTAAGGGGAAAGAATGGTGTGTGTGCTTCTGTGAGTGAATGTATGGAAAGTATGGTGTGTGCTTCTGCAAGTGAATAGAGATATGAAAGGCGTGTGAATGATCAGTAATTAGGGTTGAAGCCTTGACGTGGCATTACTGCTCATGTAGGAAGTTAAATTATGGCACAAAAAGTACACATTTGCAAGAACTACATCCCTTGGCGCATCAAATGAGGTGCTGAATGTGTTTCTAGTACAAACCTGGAGTGCGCTAGACACAAATGAACATGTCGCTATGGATAGAAAAAACATATTTTCTAGCCAAAGCGACATATTCCATCATTATTTGTGCACTCAACTTTTGTCCTAGAAATACATGTAGCCCCTCATTTGAAGCTCTAAGGGAGTAGTTTCTTAAAATGGATGAATTCTCTGAATGAGGGAGAGAATGAGTTAATGTGTTTGTGTGTATCATAGATGTATAATTGTGGAAAGGCAAAGATGGCACTAGCAGGATGTTTGAGCCTTGGGGACTGAGATGGCACAAGCCGGGTGTATATGGGACAAAGATGGCAAATCGTATGTGTGTTATCTGGGTGCTGGCCAGGTTCTATGTGGGCAGTGTGGACACCAGGGCTGGCTTTGGGGTGCGCAACCTGTGATCTATGCCTGTAATTTAGGAGGTTTTAATATACCTTTAATGCTGTGTTTTTATGTGAATTCCAATTGATCTATACCTGCAAAGCTGGGTTTCTGTGTTATTCTGTAGATCCATATCTGCTATGTTTCCATACATTATTTATGTATATCTGCAAATACAGGGTTTGTATGTCTTGTTCAGTTGATTAATACCTGCAATGCTGTTTCCATGTATTTATTTGATCTATACCTGCAGTGCTACGTTTCATATATTATTATTGTATACCTGCAAATACAGGATTTGTATGTCTGATTCTGTTTATTTGATATATACCTTCAGTGCGGAGATCACAAGTGAATTTCAATTGATCTATATAGGGCTGAAACAACTAATCGATAAAATCGATAATAATCGATTATGAAAATCGTTGGCAACGAATTTCATCATCGATTAATCGGATCGATTTTTATCGATTACAAAAAGAGGTTTTTTTCAGAGCAAATGCTCTGAAAAACCCCTCTCCTTATATAATCCGACCTCAAACAGAGATCGGATTATAACACCGGAATCCAGATCCCCCGCAACGCTGCAGGGGACCTGGATTCCCCTCACTGTCGGCCGGTCTCTCACTTCCGTCTCTCTCTTCCGTCTCTCTCCCCCTCCCATCTGCCTCCTCCCCCCTCCCATACGTCACTCTGCCTCTCTACCCGGCACCGTTACTGACAGGAACTTTCCCTGCAGCTTCATAGAAGCCTCAGTGTAAGTGAAGGTGAGTAACGGAGTCTGTCTGTGCGATGCAAACCCCCACCGGCTAACAGAGAATCATCCTCTCTGTCATCCGGTGAGGATCTGCATCGCACAGACAGACTCCGTTACTGCACTTCACTTACACTGTGGCTTCTATGAAGCTGCAATGAAAGTGCCTTCAGTAACGGAGCCGGGTAGAGAGGCAGAGCGGTGTATGGGAGGGGGGAGGAGTCAGAGGAGTGTATGGGAGCCACCCTCCAATACACCACCTTGGCTCCTCCCCCTCTCATACGCCACTCTGCCTCTCTACCCGGCTCCCTGGTGTCTTGTCAGAAACGGAGGTTCACAGGAGGCAGAGTGGAGTATGGGAGGGGGGAGGAGGCAAAGTGATGTATGGGAGGGGGAGGAGGCAAAGTGATGTTTGGGAGGGGGAGGAGGCAGAGTGGAGTATGGGAGGAGGCAGAGTAGAGTATGGGAGGGGGAGGAGCCAAAGTGATGTATGGGAGGGGAGGAGGCAGAGTGGTATATAGGAGGGGGAGGAGGCAAAGTGATGTATGGGAGGGGAGGAGGCAAAGTGATGTATGGGAGGGGAGGAGCCAAAGTGATGTATGGGCGGGGGAGGAGGCAGAGTGGTGTATGAGAGGGGGAGGAGCCAGAGTGGTGTATGGGAGGGGGAGGAGCCAGAGTGGTATATGGGAGGGGGAGGAGGCAAAGTGATGTATGGGAGGGGAGGAGGCAAAGTGATGTATGGGAGGGGAGGAGGCAGAGTGGTATATGGGAGGGGGAGGAGGCAAAGTGATGTATGGGAGGGGAGGAGGCAAAGTGATGTATGGGAGGGGAGGAGCCAAAGTGATGTATGGGCGGGGGAGGAGGCAGAGTGGTATATGGGAGGGGGAGGAGGCAGAGTGGAGTATGAGAGGGGGAGGAGCCAGAGTGGTGTATGGGAGGGGGAGGAGCCAGAGTGGTGTATGGGTGAGTTATAGTGGTGTATGGGGGGTATTATGAATTTTTAGGGCATATAGGGGGTATAAGGCATATGGATATTAGGCATATCAGGGGGGCATAAACATAACTGGGGGTAAAAGGTATATCAGGGGGCTCAGTGGCATATAGGGGGTATAAGACATATCGATATTAGGCATATCAGGGGGGCATAAAAAATCTGGGGGTAAAAGATATATCAGGGGGCTCAGTTGCATATCACTGGCATATAAGGAGTATAAGGCATATCAGGGGGCACAGTGGCATATCAGGGGGCACAGTGGAATCTGGCATATAAGAGGTATAAGGCATATATGGGGGCAGAGTGGCAAGCTGGGGGTCAGATGTGCATAACTGGGGGCAGTTTGGTAAATAAAAAATTTAAACAAGGCTTTTTTCTCAGTTTTTATTAAATATGAAAAATAGTTAACATATGAATTAATCTTTACTAATAACTTTGTATTAAAACCTAGTTTGAGAAACACCTTGTTTGGGTTCTTGTAGCTTTTATTAATATGTCAGTAAAATAAGAAGGTGAATAGAGAGAGGCCATTGCAATAAAGAGATGAAAGTGTAAATTGTACGTTTTTTATTGCAATTTTTCTTCAATTTAAAATAATGTATTTTTTTATCCGATTAATCGATTAATCGACAAAATAATCGGCCAACTAATCGATTATTCAAATAATCGTTAGTTGCAGCCCTAGATCTATACATGCAAAGCTGGGTTTGTGTGTTAATGTGTTGATCTATACCTGCAGGGTCTAATATTAATAAATATATATATATATATATATATATCGGCAGCAGGGACTAATATAAATATATATCTGCAACTGGGGCTAATATTAATATATATGGGCAGCAGGATCTAATATTAGGCCCTGAAATCATTTAGTGCAAAAGTTAAGGTATTGTGTTGTTTAAAGGATTTCAAGGATTAGTCGTACTAAATTGTGGCTTCAGGCTTCCCGTGTTGAATGATCAAGTATTGTATTGTCCAATAACAAAAGTATCATTCCATAGCACATTACTTTTGGCAATATATATATATATATATATATATATATATATATATAATGTTTTTTCAGTGGTATGATTTAATGGTGGAAATTATTAATGCCCCCCCAGTTTGACTGTGGTATCTTGTGTGCCCCCCCCTATATACTGTTTCTAGAGTCGCCACTGCTCCTAGAGCATAGAGAACTGCCTTCTTGTCCAGGTTGCCCCTGTTAATATGATTGACATATCATTATTATTATGTTTTTATCTGTATTATTATTTTGGCCTATGATACTGTTTAATAGTTTGTAAATGTGTTTGTTAAAAACACAAAAAAGGAAATAAAGAATTTTGGTCCCTAAATGAAATACGATATAGGTAAATGCAGTGAAATATATACTAAGAGAAACCTCTTTGATGGCTTCAACAAGGATTCCAGAGCAAATGCACTATATACACACATAGATAGAAATGTGCGCTTATTTAAAAAGAGTGTATTAATATAATTATTATTATTAAAACATCAAAACATGCTGTAACACATAAACCTAACAAACCCTAATTCTAACTTATAACTTTACCACTGCATAGTTTCTGCAGAGAGAGGTGGAGGGACATACAGGTTGGGGATATTCTTCGCCTGCAAAAGGATGATTTTGTGCCAGTGAGTATAATTTTTTTGTGTTAATAATGTGTAGGAAATGAAATATAATGAACACATAGTAATGAATAGTACTTATCACACCACGCCCTTCAAAGAGTAAATACATGTAATTGCATCAAATTTACATAGGCAGCCTAGGCAGAAAACTGAAATTCAAGTAGTAAGTAGTGTTTGTAGTAGAACCCTTGACTATATGGCTAGGGTTAGTAAGATTCTGCTTCCTGTATAACCTATAAGGTCCGAAAAATATTTATAAATAATTAACCCATTTGGAATAATTAAAAAAGACATGAAATGCTTAAAATCAATTGGCTAATGAATGCTGTTTTGGTAAAAAAAGGTAAAGGGAGGTCAATCCAAATATTGATTTTATTTAAACTTTTTTTCTGTTCACTCAGTTTGCATTTTGTTAAATGCTAAAAAAAGAAACTATTTACATTATATATATTTCAACCAAAAGACTCTACAATACTAAATGGGCTTGGGGAGGAGGTTCATGATGGCAGCTTATAGCCCCCAGAATACCAGAACTCTGTTTAACTTTAGATGGTACTGTATCTGCCTGCAGATCTGGAATCTTTCAAGTGGCAGGTTTTAATTTTGGTAATGTTAATATGTTCATGTTATATATTAATAAAGCTGCAACTGATACCCTGGAAAAAATGGTTGTCATGATTGTTCCTTTAACAAACTTTTAGTTAACCTGTTGTCTCAAAGAATTACCAAATTATAGTGAAAAATACACTTGTTAATTTGTTACTTTGGTCCATTATGAAAATGTCATGAAAGTACTTTTATTTTATTTTGCCAGGCAGACATGCTTTTGCTCTATAGCTCGGAACCTAATAGCTTGTGTTATGTGGAAACTGCGGAATTAGATGGGTAAGGATTGAATTGGTGTCCAAAGTTCCAGTTGTTCATTAGTTAATCTGGTATGAAGTACTGTAAATCTGTGTTGACTGTTGTTGCGGGAAAGAGGTATTACCGGGTAAGTTGCATTTGCAGACACCGTGGTTAAAGTAATGATATGAGCCTGGAGCTTATGTGAGTGTTATTGGTGTTTTAGACTTGCAGTAAAAGGAACCGCACCTGTTGCTTTGTTACATTGTATACAACACCTTATGGTTCATTGAAGTACTATAGTAGCCTAGAAACAGGGTCATGTCACTTCGCCAAAGCACTCCCCAATGTATTACATCACAGCAATCTGACCGTCTATACCCACTCCCACCTTGCCATTTCATGCATATGGCCCTAGTAGTACATTCTCTATTTAAGCCACTTTCCTCATGGTTAGTGTATACGATCTGACAGAGTCTCAGAGATCTGAAGACAACAGCAGTGCCACCTATGTGACATAGCCATACTGTCTCAGTGAAGGGATAGAGTGTGACTTTTTCATATTTATCCTTGATGGACTAGTCAGTCAGTTTAACAGGTTCAACAGAAACTCTTCTGTTATTGAATATGTATATTGTTTGATTATTTATTATTATGTTTGTCCATCTACTACAGAGAGACAAACCTAAAGTTTAAACAAGCCTTATCAGTCACCCACAAAGGACTGTGCACAGACGAATCAGTTGCAGAATTTGATGGTGAGTATCTACAGAAAATAGAAAATACACTACAGGTATAAAACATGGGCGGAAAATCTGAAGACTAAAATAGACCAATCAAATCAGCATATCATGCAAAAATGCAAACACAAGGGTAATGTTAGAATAAGATATTTAGATGAACTCAGAAATGAGATGAACTCTAATTAGCATGTAGAGTAGCTAGCTCCATTCATCTTTATCGACAGCCTGTGCCCAGTGTAATAGTAATATAAAAATGCTATGGATTATTGGCACCAAATAGATTGCAGTATTATTCATGCTTGACGGTTTATTTTTTGCATTGTTAAATAACAACAATATAAGGAGGAGGGGAAAAGTAATATTACATACCTTGGAACAAAATTGGGCTTTATTCACCAACAGTAGAATTTGTGTGACAATTTTATTTCTGGCTTGGTTGGCCCTGTATGTTATATGGTTTAAGCAGCAAAGACTCCTTACATTTTAATTATGCATTTTAGAGGGCCAGATTAGCCTACACTAGACAAATTTGCTGTTGTTGGCTCTTCATAATGAATAGCAAAACCACAACTCTCATGCATACTTCCCAGTTAGTGAATAAACCCCAATTGCCTTGGTTTGATTGTAAGAAAAACAGGCTGTGTATGTTAAATCTATATATTTATGCATATTACTATTTTTTGTGACTTCAACTTTGGCTGAAAAAAATGGCTACTCTGTATTAACATATTTTAGGTAAAGTAACTTGTGAAGAACCCAATAGCAACATGCACACCTTTATTGGAACACTGGAATGGAATGCACAAAAATATTCGTTGGACAATGATCATATTCTTTTACGAGGCTGTAGGATTCGGAACACTGAGTCATGCTATGGACTGGTGATTTATGCAGGTACTTGTGCTTGAAAGTCCCGAAACCAGCCAAAGATATAGCTTACCTGCCTTCTATTAACTTGTTTTGTTTCTCTGCCTTAAAGATATGGTTTTATTGGGTACATTCATTTGGCCAGGCTCAAAGATGTCCCAAATAGGGCATGGACACATGTAGGGCTGCAACAACTAATCGATAAAATCGATAATAATCGATAATGAAAATCGTTGCCAACGAATTTCATTATCGATTAGTTGAATCGATTTTTATCGATTATATAATCCGTTTAGTCTGACTCACAGCAGCAGCTCCTACTTACCAGTCCCTCCCTGTAATCACTGTGACAACTGGCCCCGCCCCTTCCTTCTCCTAGAAGGCCAGAACCACGTGGCTGTGACACTCATCTAACTGTAAGTATAAAATTAATATTTGGGCTGCTGAAAGTTAGGGGAGGTGGAGGTTAATTTAGGGGCAGTTATGGTTAATGGGGTGTTTAGGGTTAATTTAGGGGCAGTTATGGTTAATGGGGTGTTTAGGGGCAGCTATGGTTAATGGGGTGTTTAGGGTAAATTTAGGGGCAGCTATGGTTAATGGGGTGTTTAGGGTTAATTTAGGGGCAGCTATGGTTAATGGGGTGTTTAGAGTTAATATAGGAGCAGCTGTGGTTAATGGGGTGTTTGGGGTTAATTTGAGGCAGTTGTGGTTAATGGGGTGTTTAGGGTTAATTTAGGGGCTGTTGTGGTTGATGGGGTCTTTAGGGTTAATTTAGGGGTAGTTATGGTTAATGGGGTGTTTAGGGTTAATTTAATGATGAGGACTGAGGGTTAATTTAATTAATTTAATAAAGTTAACTTAAGATGCAGTTAGAGGTAAAGGGGGACAAACTAAGGGTAATCTCAATCCTGGGGGCAGTGAAGATTAACCCAGTACTTATTTATAAAAAGTATGGTGTCAGTGTGCTGTGAACAGATCTGTGACTCTATGAGGGGACCTTGAGATATCTGGGGGGTATAAGGCATATCTGGGGAGGATGGAGTGACATATCTGGGGGTATGAGGCATATACGGTATATAAGGCAAATGTGGGGAGGGCAGCGTGGCATGTCTGGGAGGCAGTGTGTCATGTCTGGGGAGGATGGAGTGGTGTATCAGGGGGTATAAGGCGTATCAGGCACAGTGGCATATGTGGGGGTAGAGTGGAGTGACATATGTGGGAGGCAGCGTGGAGTGGTATATGTGGGAGGCAGCGTGGAGTGGCATATGTGGGAGGCAGCGTGGAGTGGCATATGTGGGAGGCAGCGTGACATATGTGGGAGGCAGCATGGCATGTCGGGGAGGCAGCATGGCAAGCCTGGGCTCAAATGTGCATAAATTGGGGGGCTGGTTGGGAAATAAAGACAAGAAATGTATTATCAAAGTTTTTTTTATTATGCTGTTTGTATTTAACATCATTTGTTTATTAAATTATTTTAAATAAATGAAAAATGTACATTCATTTTTTTTTCTGATTAATCGATTAAATAATCGATAGTTACAGCCCTAGACACATGATCACCAAATGTCAAAGTTCTACATTGAAAAAAATTGGTATGCCCCAAATGTGGCCCTTTTGCCCCCAAACAGCCAGGAAAACACATAAATGGGTGGTATTCGGGAGATGTTGCTGAAGACATATGGGTGACAGTGACATATACCAGGAGTTGTAAATTCACACCTCAACTAAATCGGAAAAAACACAAAAAAAATACTACCACAAAGTTTGACTGGTGGTAGAATTAGTGCGTGGAAAGAGTTAAAATACTAGCATTTGAAATACATTGGGGTGTGTATTTGTGATATGGAACTTTATAAATACACAGCACTAAAGTGCACACACTACCGGCAAAACAAAGAAAATTTTATGCAAACCCCAAATAGTTAAAGAAAAATAGACAAAGAGGATTCTCCAAATGTAATAAATTAGTTAATTAAGCTGCTGGTCTCTGGGCTGAATTGTTCACACTGAAAGGAATCAAATATTTATTAAAAAAAATGACAGCACTAAAATTACTCAATGCCACCAAATATGTATATACAAATAAATTGTATTTAATACATACATAATAAGTAAATCAAGATTAAAGAACAGAATAGAGGTAAATACCAAAAATATACAATATATCAATGCTATTAGGATATTGTTAATGCACCAATATACATATAAGGTAGTGTTAAAATCACCACAGTGTTCTATAAGATATAAAATATAGTATATAAACACACAATAAATATCAGGAGAATAATGATAATAAAGATAAAAAAAACTCAATGACCAATAAACTATAAAAACAAACCCCTTTCTCTGGTGTTGTCAACCAGGCCAACATGTTTTGATTCTCTTATCAGCCGCAGCGACCTCCTGGATGCTATTGGGGGAATTTTGTTAGGTTGGCCAATCTTAGGAAGGTTCACCACTGTTGTGAAGCGCACTTCACTTTTTTTGTGTGAAATCCTGCTAAGCACTTTTTGCACCTCGGACCCCTCCATGCACCTTTTATTTTTGTATTCAATAGCCCCAGCCTTTTGGCTGGGTGTGCGGTGCATACTGGATACATTTTTTTATCACACCAGCCTTTTTGTAATTTTATTTAGTACAAACTGAAGACGGCACAGGAGATGTATTCTGAACGCTGAAAAGCCATGATGGAGCCAGGTCCCCTAAAAAGGTCCGGTTTTTCTGGTGAGGAGGACAGTTAGGTAGCTCTTGTGAGCGAGTATTCCAGTGACCAAGAAGATCCAGCCCTCCTGCAGGCCTTACCGCCAGGGAGGGAAGGAAGGGGCCTCATATCCTTCTGGAGTGTGACCCCCCCGAAGAAGAGGAAGAAGGGGACCTGATGTCCACCGTGGCCTTATGGCACTTTTTTATTTTTCTTCACAGTGAAGTCACTGACCTCAAGGGTTCAATAATACAAAAAAAAGATCCGCTGGGGCACTCACCAATTTGAGAGGTGTGCGGGGGCACACCCGGATCCCTTCTTGATGCACTTTTTATACTCACCCTTAATTTGTCCTGACCTAGGGCTGGCTGGTGGAGGTTTTTTTTATTCTACCAGCCATTGGCTGGGGCCTGTGGATATTTTTACTGGCACTTGATTTGCACTGGTATCGTTTCAGTTTTTCAGAGCACGTGTGATTATAGGTTTTGGTATTTAGTTAAGCACCATTAGGTCGCATACAGTCACAGTGGAACTGAGTCCCGAAGACTCTGTCCAAGTATTAGTGGAGGGAGTGGAATGTGCCTTCTGGCCCCCACTCCCTCTTGAAGACTTTTGTTTGTTGATGCAGACTGGCCCTCCGGGAGACCTTAGAAGATCAGGCCCACCCAAGGCTTCTGCTAGGGTGGGAGCAAAGGGGCTGCACATACCCTCGGGGAGTGTGGCCCCAGAAGACGAAGACTGGGACTTGGCTCCACTGTGACCCAACACAGTTTTGGAGCATGGATCACCATGTTTTAACATGAAGGGTAGTAGATAGCGAAGAACATGGACCTCGGGTGCACCCCAAAAAATAAAAAAAATCTGCCTTAGTTTGCCCCTAATCCCTACATATTAAGCAGATCACTGGCTTCCCCAGCATACTACTTTGCCCCCACATAGACCAGTAAGGATAGAAATGGAACAAACTATTACTAGCACATGTTGTAAAATTTGTGCAAAGGTAGACCTTACTTCCCAAGTGCACTTGTTTATAATGAAATAGGCCCTGTTTAGCTGTTTGAGCTCTGTGTTCCCAAAATGTATGTTTGCTTATAAGCATATCTATTTATTAATAAAATTGTATCAATATTCCACCTTTGAAAAGCTTCACTCAATAGCAGGGGAGGGCTGGCAGCCTAAGGCTTGGGGGGCAAGTCTAGTCAAGTGGCCTGTTGCGCTACCGAATCATTCCACCATCCATGTTCATCTTCTCCTGATTTTCTAATGCATATTGATGTAATGTGATGGGACTGGGAGTAATCAGTACACTAAACAAAAATCATCATACATGGGATGCCTGAACCCACAATTTAATGCAACTAATCTTTTTCAATCAAATATGCAGATTGAAATAGAGTAACACAAAACCTTTACTTTTCCTCTCACTGATTTCTGGGCCTTGAGAGTTTTGTCCTCTGAAGTAACTACATATTCAGGAGGGCGTTTTATCTCTGGCTAACTAAAAATTACATTTGTTCAATTTATTCCTACAGAAATTAAAGTGCCAGGAAACAGATGACCAAATACACACACCAGGACAGGCTCTGCCACACTGACACCCAAACACATACCCCAGGACAGGCTCTGCCACACTGACACCCAAACACACACAACAGGACAGGCTCTGCCATACCGACACCCAAACACATACACACACCAGAACAGGCTCTGCCATACTGACACCAAAACACACACACCAGAACAGTCTCTGCCACATCAACACCCAAACACACACCAGGACAGACTCTGCCACAACGACAGGCCAACACACATACCAGGACAGACTCTGCCACACTGACAGCCAAACACACACCAGGACAGGCTCTGCCACACAGACACCCAAACACACACACCAGGACAGGCTCTGCCACACCGACACCCAAACACACACACACCAGGACAGACTCTGCCACACCGACACACACACCAGGACAGGCTCTGCCACACTGACACCCAAACACACACAACAGGACAGGCTCTGCCACACCGACACCCAAACACACACACACACCAGGACAGGCTCTGCCATACTGACACCAAAACATACACACCAGGACAGTCTCTGCCACACCAACACCCAGACACACACACACACACACACACACACACACACGCACACACCAGGACAGACTCTGCCACACAGACAGCCAGACACACACACCAGGACAGGCTCTGCAACACCGACACCCAACCACACACACACACACCAGGACAGGCTCTGCCAAACTGACACACACACACACATCAGGACAGGCTCTGCCTCAACCACCCTGTAGTGTACCTATACCCCCCAGCCACCCCCTTTTTGTATTTAATTGTTGTTCCAAGGCAGCCCCCCTTTTGAATATGGGTCCCCTTCTACCTATCACCCCAACTATTTTTTTTAATACTTACTTTTTTGCTGCCTTCCTTCCCTGCAGACGGCTCTCCTCCAACGTGCTCTTCTCCCTGACACAGGCAGCTGTTTTGTGTGAGCCCTCCCCGTTGAGCGTCTTCAAAGGGGCACCCTGCCCAGCCCGACCCTGCTCAAAGGGCCACATAATGCCCTGGCTAAATTACATCCCACAATCGAAGAATGTCACATAATTGCTATTTCAAATGTTACTGTAGAGAGTGCTATTAAATGAATAATAACATAATAAATAAATACTTCTCTTCCTGACAAATTAACTAAAGGTACCTCAATGTGTTTCTCTTTCTTTTCTTATTTTTAACTACATGTGTATGGATTTATTACTTTTACATATGTTTCCAAGGGGTATGTATTGATGAGTATATTTAACCAACAACATCTTAAAGATTTCACATTTTCTTTGTTTGCCTATGAAGATTTATTCCTATCATTAAGTTGTCATTACCTTAGTTGTTAGCGTATTTAAATGGTGATACTACAAATAACTTGTTCAGTTCATTGGATATAATATAGTTTACATATATATATTGTTTTCCAACAGGATTTGATACCAAAATCATGAAAAACAGTGGCAAGGTTGCAATAAAAAAGACCAAGCTAGATCATAAGATGGATAACCTTGTGGTTATTGTGAGTATATTGTATAGTTCTAGGGGATATATTTCATACAACTCAAAAACAAAATTGTATGTGCATTATTAATAACAGCGTTTAGTTTTAAGCTTTCAACTTATTTTTCTGACCTTTAGAAATGTAAATAAAAGTGTCTTATGTGCATGTCTTAGACATATTCATATTGTCATCCCTGCTCCCGCCGTGTATTACCACATCATTATTGATTTAATTTTTTTCTTTTTTTGTTAGGTTTTTGGGATTCTGATTTTCTGCACACTATGCCTCGCTATAACTGCAGCAAGTTGGGCCAAATGGTTTGAAGAAAGGCACCACTATATCCCTTCCCTGCAAGATGTTACACCGGCTCACAGTGCATTCCTTATCTTCTGGGGTTATATTATACTGATGAGCAGCATTGTGCCTTTGTCTATGTATATCACGTATGGAACTTTCATATCTGAATTACTATAATAGATTTGAAACCGTAAACATGAGGGAACAAGCTAATGGGTAGTGGAGTATTCATTTCTGAGCATGCTACGGAAGGCTAGTGCTGTATTAATGCCCTTGGCCCAGGACACCCTCCTTAAGTCACCTCTCATTTCACAATGCCCATTCTTTGTACCACATTTTTCACATAGTATTATACAATTTTACCGTGTTATCCATGGAAGGAAAACAAGAAAATTGGTAATTATAATCCGTTTATTGGCTGAATTGCATTAGAATGCAAACGTTTTTGAGACAACTTAGGTCTGTTGTCCAGGCATATAATACATTGAAACTGAAACTGCATTTACATTTATACAGTGATATTGATGCAGTCACAATAAGGTACAGGTATTGTGAAATTGACATTAGCGTAGTGATATCATGGGGCAATGCAAGTCTATGATTATAATGTCAGTGTGAAATTTTGCAATTGGCAAATTCTGGTGCTATAAACTGTCCCTATGTTCCTGTATAACATGAATTATGTGGATAGTGTGGCACATACTATTTGTGTAAATGTTTGAACCAGAATTAAGGGCTCAATATTAATACAATACACCAAGATTTGTAATGCTGAATCTATTTTGGTAGTTTGTGTTTATACAGTATTACATCTTTGTAAATGCATCCATTGTCTTAGGGTCTGGACAGTTTCATTTACACAAAGTCCCATATTGGGACAACGTACATACATGATGAAATATATAATACTGGATGATTTGCAGGAGAGGGTACTATTGAGTTGTGATATAGGCCTCTATGTGCTGGTAGTACTGTGTCTGTGGTGTAAATGTGTACAACAGTTTTTCTTTTGAAAACATAACAAGAGATGTTGGAGTGTGTCTGTGGGAATATGTAAAGCATTTTTGAGGTAAGGCACTGATGTTGGATGAGAAGGTCTAGCTCGGAATTGGTGTTCCAATTTATCCCATAGGTGTTTGATGGAGTTGAGGTCAGGGCTCTGTGCGGGCCACTCAAGTTCCTCCACACCAAACCTATGGACCTTGCTTTGTGCACTGGGGCACAGTCATGTTGGAATGGAGGGCCTTCCCCAAATTGTTGCCAAAATGCTGAAGCATCAACACTACCCTTTTCCCTTCCAATCCAGTAGGTAGTGTTCTTGTGTCATCTGCCGAACCCAAATTCACCCATCAAGAGAAAATCTCCAGCTTTTGTTTAACTGTAACAGTTATGATCCTTTTTAAAATGACGAATATTATTGTGTGGCAAGTGATAAATAATTCTGCCCCTGTAAACAGGAAAGGTCATTGTCTAATATGCGATATTTGCTTGATTATAAGACAAGGTTTTTTTCAGAGCAAATGCTCTGAAAAATACCCCTCTTCTTATATTTGAGGTCGTCTTCTAATCAGACCTGTGCAATGCACACAGACAACCTCCGCTGCTGCCGACACTTCTGCCGGGGCTTCTATGATGGAGCGCCGGCATCACGTGACCTTCCAGTGCTCATTCATAGAAGCCCGGCGGAAGTGCTGGCAGCAGCAGCTGAGGTTGTCTGCGCACAATGCACAGAACTACACCTGCTGCCCCACTAGACACCAAGGAATCTGAAGCACGGGGAGAAGTCTAGGAAAGCACTGGTAAGTCGGGGGAGGGTAAGAGTGGCATATTGGGGAGGTATAAGGGCTTTCTGAAGGCAGAGTGGCATATAGGGGGTTAAAAGGAATATTGGGGAGGCAGAGTGGCATATAGGGGGTTAAAAGGAATATCAGCGAGGCAGAGTGGCATATAGGGGGATAAGGCATATCTGGCGGCTGAGTGTCATATAGGGGGTATAAGACATTTCTGGGGGGCAGAGTGGCATATAGGGGGGTATAAGGCCTATATGGGGGGCAGACGCGCATAACTGGGGGCAGGAAATGAAAACAAAAAACGCATTTTTCTCAATCATAGTTTTTATTAAATATGAAAAATAGTTTACATGTGAATAAATATTTACTAGTAAAACATTTTTCTTATAGCGTAGTCTTATATTCAGGTTTTTTTCTTTTTTTCCTAAATTAATATAAAAATTTTGGGGGATCGTTTTATAATCTGGGTCATTTTATAATCTAACAAACACGGTAATTTCATGTCCTATTTATCAGGTTCAGTGTGTAAAATATCATTTTTCCCCATATATAAAGTTATTTCTTGAAAGACCTTTCCTGTTATCTTCCTTCAGGCTTGAATTCATCCATTTGGTCCACAGTTTGTTCATTGACTGGGATGTGGAGATGTATTTTTCTCAAAACAACACGCCAGCCAAAGCTCGTTCAACTAACTTGAATGACCTTCTTGGTCAAGTTGAATATGTTTTCTCTGATAAGACTGGTACTTTGACCCAGAATATTATGACCTTTAAAAAATGCTGCATTAATACAAGAATCTATGGTAATTATTGATCTATATTTTATACACTTTTCTGTTATTATTATTTATTGTTTTATGCAGCACCAGCATAATCTGTAGCTCTGTACTGTTTTCAAAACGCTTTCAAACATCATATACACCAAAATAAAATGTACAAGTATACTTTAGTATCTTCAAGAGAATACAACACTGTTCCTAAACTGAAAATAAGGAAGTTTTTTTTTTTTGCTGTTTAAAAGGTGTTCTCTGCCGCTATTACTACCACCTATGATGTGCCAAACATTTAAATACATCAAGAACCAGTGGTTTAAAAAAAAATACAAATCTACTACTTATGTGACTATTTGGGACAAATAAATATTTCTTATTCCTTACAACTATAGAACAATACCAAAAGGATAAAAATGTATTATGGGAGTTTCCCTTTAAACCTTGTGTTCATCTTGCACCTGAATTTGCTTGTCTATCATCCTTCTTTTTTATCTTTCAACATGTAATATTTGATTATTATTTTTTAATATAATTTAAAGCAATATTTTATATTTTCTAATGCATGCTTGTTTTTTTTTTAAAGGTTCAAACACAGAAGATGAGAAGAATCTTCAGGTATTTGGGTGAAAAAATAATGCGTTTAATGAATATATATTTTGTTTCATATAATTTGTATTTACTAAGCCAACCTAAAGGAGAATCGTAAAATATATTAAAAAGGAACACTTGATATCAATCATAAAGAAATACTAGATCTTTGTTTTATTGATTTCATATGTTTAAGGCTAGTTAGGTTTTTTGTTTTATTGTAGTATTAAGAAACTAATATCATCTGAATTCAGAATCCCCTATTTTATTTCTTGTCATCTCAACGTTCACTCGTTGGGCAGACTGAATGGGCTGAATGTTTCTTATCTGCTGTCACTTTCTATGTTTATCTGCTATGAAGCCACTTCCATCAATTAAGAACATTAGACATACCGTAGTTCTAAACTGGTTGTAGCTTACAAAGAAAGACAATTAATTACCTCATCTCACGCAACACAAAGTAACTTATGTTTTTTCCAGAAGGTGAATTTCAGTTGGAATAAATATGCAGATAACAAGTTTTGTTTTTATGACCAATCTCTAATCGATATGGTTCGGCAAAATGGTGATGAGCTGTTAAGGGAATTCTTCCGGTTACTGGCAATATGCCACACAGTAATGGTGAATCGAAAGGGAGGTAAGAATTTTGGTCTCTAAATAGGAATGTTAAAATGATCGATCACACTCTAAAAAAGTTGCTAAAATTAAGATGCATAAAATACTCAAGAGTCTCTCCCAATTCGAAATTTAGAAACTGGCATCATGTTTATCGATAAAAAGTCAGAACATATTCATATGAACTAGTAGCCAGGGCAATCAGATGATGCTTGGAGAGCCTAAGGTTAAAAAAAGATGAAGGTGGAGCTGCACTGTGATATGATGCCAGATGAAACTTAACAGTTCTGAGTTCCTGAATATTATCTACTGACCCATTCAACCAACAAATTATTACAGGGAGGGTGGGTTCCTATTATGACCTGGTACAAATTGAGATTAAAGTATTAACTATTTATCCAGAGTTTAATAAGACTGCCTTTGGAAGTCTCATCACCTTTTGAGCATGATTAGCCATAGCTATAAAGGAGGTGTGTGGGAAGAGTGTAAGGGCTTGATTATCATCTTGCCTTAGGAGGCATCATGATCACATCTGGCAATTTGTTCCCAAATGACTATTTAACATGCAACAATCCTGTTATCTTTTGGGTGCTTACCATGTGACCTTCCTAGAACTTATTGGCCTGAACGATTGCCATAATATTTGTGCTTTACTGGAACTCAGCCTGTCCTGACCTTTTGGCATGATATTTGGACTTCACCTGTTTGCCTCTAGCCTTTGGATAATTGAATGCCTTCTGGGTAGGCACCTGGAGGCTCAACCAAAGGGATTCATGCAGGTGTGTACCTAGAGTATCTGGCCCCTAGTCAGACCCTATAGGTGGCAGCCACCAATTTAAAATTAAAAATATATTTAACAAATTAAGTAAGTTTACATTAATATTTACTGAACGGATAATACTATTTTCCAAAAAGTAAACACAGGTCCAAAGTGGCCACTCAGTCTATTCAGCAAAGTTAAATCGATCTACAACCTCTGCCTTGGAGCCTTCATTTCTCCAGATTGATCAACTACTTCATCAAAGCTATATTCATGCTCACTATATACCAGGGCTTGACAAATTTGTTGTGAATCTAGGCGCCAGCTAAAAAAGTTAGGAGCCAGAATTTTTTTTTTAAACTAACAGTTGGTCAGGAGTGATCTGATCATCATCAGCCCACTTACTAAACTCACAGCATTTGACCTGGAAGTACCCTGGACTTTCAGGTCAGTGCTGTTTTTTTTTTTTTGTTTGTTTTTTTTAAATTATTTTTTTGGATATATATATATATTTTTTTTAACGCTTTCAATGCTGATGTTCCATTGGAGCACAGCATTGACTGATATTTAGTCCCCACAAGCTTGTGGGGACAAATGTTAACCCCTGCAATGCCACGAATGTGTTATAGACAATTGTGGAATTGAAGGGGTTAACGCTGCACTGTTGCTCTCATGGAGCGATCAGGCAGCAGGGGGGTGTTGGGGCCTGCTCTCCACACTCATGTGGAGACCAAAGAACCCTCTCCCCCTGTCACTGAAGCTGCCTCTGGCAGCTGGGAAGCAATTGCTGGTCTATAGACCAGCCATTGCAGGGGGGAGTCTCTGATGACTGCTGTAGGCTTCCATGCCTACAGGAGTCATCAAAGGGCTTGTGGGGGCTCGTTTTTGCTGTTGCTGGTCTGCTTGGGCTGCTTAGGGCAAAGGTGGCACTCACAAGCTGTTTGGGGGTAAAGGTGTTTGTTAAAGTTGGGGGTCTCTAGTTACACCCCTGGGTGCTGCTCTCACAAGGTGGCAGAAGCAGTGCAAACTTTGATTGGAGAATCAATTGCAGTAGTTTTTTCTCACATTTATTTTATGTATTGTATTATGAATTTATACTGTGGTCATTTTTATTTGGATTTTGTGGACAAAGTGAATCCCTGTATGAATGCATTATGGGAGTTTCTTCTTAAATTATTAATTATTGTTTTATACAGTGCCATTATCATCTGCAGTACTGTAAAATGGGTAAACATAACAAGTAGCACATAACATAACAATTCAACTTATAAAAACAAGAGGTAAGAAGGGACCTGCTCAAACTATAAAGACGACCCCTCAAAATCTGAATATTAATTTAGGAAAAAAAGAACGAAGATACGATGACCCAATAGGAAAATATTAATTCATGTAAACTATTTTTTCATATTTAATAAAAGCTATGATTGAGAAAAATATTTTTTTTTGTTTTTACTTCCTTTTATTTGCCAACCTGCCCCCCCAGTTATGCACATCTGCCCCCAGGCTTGCTTTTCACCATTGCCTATTTATCTTGGAATGTTTGCAATGAGAATTGTAGGATAGGATTAATGGAGTTGCAATTATACATGCAACAGTGGATATATGTTCTGTTCATTACTTAAATCTTGCCCACATACATACCCCATTAGATATGTCATTCATAGCATCCCTGCCCACTTCTGTTATTAGTAGCATAAGAGATACCATTCACATGCCAGTTTTTTTTCACAAATTCTCCTTTTTTTTCCCCATCATTCAAGATGAACTCATTTACCAAGCTGCAAGCCCTGATGAAGAGGCACTGGTAACAGCAGCCAGAAATATGGGATATGTTTTTATTTCCCGAACACAAGATACCATTACTACAAATGAACTTGGAGTGGAGAGGACATATAAAATATTGGCTCTCTTTGACTTCAACAGTGTCCGCAAAAGGATGTCTGTCTTAGGTGAGCTTCCTTGGGATTTGGCACAAATAATGGCACAGTTTACCAGAGGAAATCAAGGAGCAAAAGACTTAAATGCTTCTTCTTACAGTGAAAGACCCAGATGGAAAAATTAAGCTTTATACTAAAGGTGCAGATGATGTCATTCTAGCACGCCTCCATCCGTATTGTTCAGATAAAGAAATAACAGAGGAAGCTCTGGATGTAAGTGCTGTATTCTATAGCTGAGTTTTATACAAATAAAAATGAATGCTTTATTGTTCTATTGGATGTAATGTAAATGTACATACCGTATTTGCTCGATTATAAGACGAGGTTTTTTCCAGAGCAAATGCTCTGAAAAATACCCCTCGTCTTATAATCGGGGTCGTCTTCTAATCAGACCCCAAAAAAATGCTGGCGCCATGCTGCTTACCGGTCGCGAGCAGCGTCTCTTCTGTTAGAAGCAGGGCAGGAAGCTTGCAGCGTCCTCACAGAACTCTATCTCCCCCCTACCTCCTCTGAGGGCGGGGCCAGAGAAGTTGCTACAGCCGGTCCCCTGCAGAAGTCTGCGAGTGGGAGATCTGCAGTTCAGGTGAGGGGGTGGGGGAGGGTTTTTGAGTATGTGTGAAGTGTGTGTGATTAAGGGAATGAATGAGTATTTAAATGTTTGTGAATGAGTGTGAGTGTGTGTGTGATAGCATGGATGTGTAAGGGGGGTGGGGGTTGTAGCATGGCATATGGAGGCTGTAATCCCACTGCTATCATCCCCAGGTTCCAGCATGTACTGGCTGCCTTGGCTTGATAGGAGTGTGATTGCTGTTAGCAGTTTGATATATATATATATATATATATATATCAAACTGCTAACAGCAATCACACTCCTATCAAGCCAAGGCAGCCAGTACATGCTGGGTTAAAAGGCATATCATGGGGCTGAGTGGCATATAGGGGGTTAAAATGCATTTCTGGACCTCCAGAAATGCATTTTAACCCCCTATATGCCTATATACCTCCAGAAATGCTTTATACCCCCCTATTTGCCACTCAGCCCCATGATATGCCTTTTAACCCCCTATATGCCAGAGTGGCATACAGGGGTATAAGGCATATCATGGGGCAGAGTGGCAAATAGGGGGGTATAAAGCATTTCTGGGGGCAGAGTGGCATAACTGGGGGGGGCAGGTTGGCAAATAAAAGGAAATTTAAAAAATATATTTTTCTCAATCATAGCTTTTATTAAACATGAAAATAATTTACATTAATTAATATTTACTGGTAAAACTTTTTCCCTATAGGGTAGTCTTATATTCAGGCTTTTTGTTTTTTTCCTAAATTAATATTTTGATTTTGGGGGGTCGTCTTATAATCGGGGTCGTCTTATAATCGAGCAAATACGGTACTATATTTTACTTTACAATTTACATATTTGGTAAGTCCACTTAAAACATGTTGTTTGTTTTCTCTTTCTATACTTTTGCTTCTTCGCCAAAGTATATGTTATTGTTGTTGTCAGAGAGAGCACTTTTATTTCTTGCAGAGGCGGGAGGTGGGTAGGTTATCATTTTCACATATGTCCCCCTTCTGATTTTCAACTTGATGACTTGTTCATTATGGCTTTTTCTGCTTTTGCATAACCTTTATGTGAAAATTATAAGCAAAACTTAACATTAAAAAAATCAATATTTCATTTTTTTGGCCAGTTGTTTGCAAATGAAACCCTCAGAACATTGTGCACGGCCTACAAAGAAGTTGATGTTTCCTTTTACATGGAATGGAGTAAAAGATACCATGAGGCGAATGTATCACTACTGAATCGTGCAGGCAATCTAGAGATGGTTTATGATGAAATGGAGGTGAAATTACAGGTACTGATTTTGTACATTGTTTATGATATAATGTGGCTGGGGATGATTGCCTATATTTTTGCAATATTATTAATTTTTGTAATTTTAAAGAAGATATACAGTACTGTGAAAAGTATATCCCCCTTTCCAGTTTCTTCTATTATTGCATATTTATAACATCAAACTAATGTTATTAGACAAAGATAACCTGAATAAACACCAAATCCAGTTTTGCCCCATGTTAAAATGTAATTGCCCCTTGAGTTACAAAATCAACCAATTAACCAATGTTATTGATAATTGGGTTTAATTTTGCTAGACACACCCAGGCATGATAACAGACAGCCCTGTTAAATCTAAACATCAATTAAATAGAACCTGTCTTGCAAACTGAAGTAGGCTAACCCAGCGATCTAGAAAAATTCACATAGGAATTGGCATCTGTCATTCTGGAGAGGGTTGCAAAGCCATTTCTAAACCACAGCGAGAGCCATTATCTACAAATGAAGAAAACTTGGAACAGTGGTGAACCTTCCCAGGAGTGGTCAGCCTACCAAAATTCCTCCAAGAAGTGCTCTGATGACTCCAGGGGGTCGCAAACTAACATGTAACAAACTGCACTGCTCACTTTCCTTAATTAAGGTCGGTGTTCACAATTCCACAATAAGAAAGAGCAAAATGGGATCCATGTTAGAGTTACAAGGGGAAAACCACTGCTGACCAAAAGAACACAAAGGTTTGTCTCGCATTTGCCAAAAAACATTTTGATGACCCTCATCAATTTTGAGATAATATTCTGTGGACTGTTGAGTCAAAAGTAGAACTTTTTGGTAGACATGGGTCCCATAAAGCTAACAGTGCATTCCACAATAAGAACCAGGGGCGGGCTGGGCCGGGGGGCAGGGGGGCAATTGCCCCCCAGGCCGCCCGAAATCTAATCTAAATGGCCGCTGGGTGCTGATGCCGCCGGCCGGATCGGCTATTAAATGGAAAAAAAAATAGTATTAAAGCAGCGCCGGCCGGCGGCATCAGCACCCAGCGGCCGTATGCGATGGCCGCCAAGTGATGGGAGCAACGTGAGGGGTGAAAGCTCCGCCCCCTCGCACTCACCTTTCACCCCTCACGCTGCTCCCATCACTATGCAGCCATCAGATTGTTGGAAATCGAATCTAAACGGCCGCTGGGTGCTGATGCTGCCGGCCGGCGCTACTTTAATACTTTATTTATTTATTTTTAATATGGCAAGCCGATCCGGCATATTAAATAAATATAAAAAGGATTAAAGTAGCTCCGGCCGGTGGCATCAGCACCCAGCGGCCGTTTAGATAAGTTTTCCAGCAGTCTGATGGCCGCATAGTGATGGGAGCAGCGTGAGGGGTGAAAGGTGAGTGCGAGGGGGCGGAGCCACTTCACTTGACTTGCCCCCCAGGCCTTAGGCTGCCAGCCCTCCCCTGATAAGAACATCACACTAACAATCAAACATAGTGGTGATAGTGTGATGGTCTGGGGCTGCTTTGCTGATAATTCATGGAAGCATGAAGTCTGATCTCTACCACAAAATCCTGAAGGAAAATGCCAGTTTGTGACCTAAAGCTCAAGCCCAGTTGGTTTATGCAGCAGGACAGTGATCTGAAGTACACAAACAAGTCCCCCTCTGAATGGCTCAAAAGAAACAAAATGGAAGTTTTTGGTGTGGCGTAGTCAAAGTTCTGTAATGTGCCTGAATTAAAACAATTTTGCCAAGAAGATTGGGCCAAAATTCTTTCACAGTGATGAAAAAGAACCATGGTCAGTTATTGCAAACATGTGATTGCAGTTGTTGCCAGCAAAGGTGGCACAATTAGTTATTAGGCTTGGGGGGCAATTACTTTTTCATATGGGTGATATTCAATAAATGAAATAATAATTCAAAAGCTGCATTTTGTGTTTACTCACATTGACTTTGTCTTATGTGAAAATTAGTTGGATGATCAGAAACATTTATATGTGACAAATAAGCAAAAATAGAGGCGATCGATACTTACAGCACTGTAGGTATTTCTAGGAACTTATAAATGTTCAGTATTAATGACTAAGTTCTGGTAGGGTGGGGACAGAAATCAAATATCCATAATTTATAACTGTATTGGATTATGATGCAAACTGTATCCTATTTGGTATATCCCATCATTAATTGTTACGTCAACAAGGTGTAGAGGTAACTTTAATATAAATATATAATTCTCAAGCCATGGTGGTTGAGAAGAGGGCCAATACCTGATGCTTTCTGTGTTTATCTTGCAATTTCACATGTATCCAATCTGCCAGACACGTCACTTAAAAATGTTCCGTTTATGACCGATGACATGCCTGGCACATCATGGTATTAAGTAAGGCACTGAAAACCCACTCCAGGATTCTCACAAGATGGTGGCGCCCGTTAACAATCTTTGTTATGTGACTGCAGAGACACAAGAACAAGTAAAGCAGGGGAACAAAAAGCAAGAATATGATAGACCATTGGCAGTATATTTTATTGATCCAGGAATCTGACCACTAACTGCGAATTTCAAACTACATTATTTCACACTTGTGTGTAGTTGCCCTGGATGGGTAGGCTAGACCTTTACAGCTTCCCTTGTAAATTTATGTAAGAAGATGACAATGATTTGGTGTAAGTAACATTTAAATGACCTCATGATGGCTCTCATAGAAAAATTTTCTCTCTTTCCTGCCCTTAAAGATCATGCTCCATCAATTTCCTAAATCTAAAAATGTACATTACGTTTTACAAGAATAGTAGGGCCATAATAAATGGGTGTATTTAGTTACAACATAAAGCAGATGTAAATATGCAGTCTTGTCTTGTGCGATTATGGTGAACTTTGGGTGTTGTCCTGTCGTAAAATTATTGGCTCATTTGATTGTTCTTGCCAGTCTATTCTGACAGCTGGTAATCAGTTTCTGTTAGCGTGTCATCCACAGACCAAAACACGATAATGTAATCCTAGGTGGTATATTGTTACATTGATGGACATTAGTGATTAAGTTGATGTTCTGACCTGTTCCCCAGCTACTTGGTGCCACTGCCATTGAAGATAAATTACAGGATCGTGTTCCAGAAACAATCCAGTTACTCAAAGATGCAAACATAAAAGTATGGGTACTTACTGGAGATAAGCAAGGTATGTCATAGCAATAGGGGGTGACACAGTAGTGGTTGATTTTAGAAGATGAACAGTAACTTTGATGTCTAGCATTCTGAATATATCTATATATTTCTTTTTTTCTTTTTTTTTTTAACCAAACACCCTGAAAAGACCAATGAAGGTCTTGAAAGTAGTTACAAAACATTAGGGACTCAATTATGCGCAAGACACTGATGGTTGTAGAGTGTCTTGGATCAAATAAACACTATGGTAAAAGGAAGTGCTCACCAACATAAACCTTTTCTTACAAAAACAAAATCAGCGTTAACAACTGATTCTTGCATAAAAAATAGACTCTGAACAATTCAGAACATTAATGAACATTGATGTATCTCTAATAATAACTTTAGTTTGTGTTCTCATCAAGATATGTCCGGCTGAGTCTTCCTAGGTCACAGTCCTACTAAAGTTTCAACTTTATCCAGTCATTGTCTTACCGGGACAGAGGTGTAAAAAATATAATTCTTTCTCAAATACTATATTTTGCAGTGAAATATATAGCTATGCAATGCTTACAAACAATAAATCTAAGTAATATATATGAATGTGAGCAGATATGTTAGCTTCCTATTACAGGGTTCATTAATTATGTGGGGTTTGCCACCAAAAGCCTTTGAACTCAACTGTACTAAGGTAGTCTCTTAATTTTTACATAGACCAAGAAACTAAAAGCATATTCTATAGTATTTAATATTTTGCATGTATTTATGGACCTTGCTTTGTACACAGGGACACAGTCGTGCTGGAACAGGAAAGGGTCTTTCTCCAAACTGGTGCCACCAAGTTGGAAGCATATAATAGTCTAGAATATGCAGTGGAGTGTACATGGTCTACTGTTGCTGAGCTGTTGTCACTTGTCGATGCTTCCACTATAATATCTGTTACACTGGACCTGGGCAGATATAGCAGGGAAGAAATTTCACAAAATTGCTCAAAACGAAGGTGGCATCCACTAACAGTGTCACAATTAAAGTCGCTGATCTCTTGAGTCTAAGGAGATGGCATGGCTTAATTAAATATGCCATTTTTTTTATTTTTTTTTTTAATAAATACCCGTCTTAATCTTTTTAACACGTTTTTTTCTTACTGATATAGATTTGGGGTTAAATGTTTAATGGTCTATTAATATTTCCCAGTTATACACTTAAGAAATGAAATATCAGTATAAAATACAGCATTAATAAAGTAGTTACACAGGAATACATTCCTTATTATTATTATGATCTAAAAACTGCGTGTTTCATGTTTTGCTTAGAAACAGCCATCAATATTGGTTTCTCATGCCGATTACTTTCTGATGACATGGAGATTTTGGACGAAGGACAAATATGGTAACAGAATGCTTTTTTTATGTTCTTGTGTTAAAACATGAATTCAATGTAAAAAGGTAAAACGTGAAAAAACACCTATTGAAAAAAAAGCCCAAGTTTTGTTGCCAGCAGTGCAGATTTGGTTTAGACCGTGTCAGCAGTTTATGTCCCAGATCCACTTGACCTCCTAAGTCCCAAACACCTGGATTGCTGGCAACGGCTCATGTGAAAATGTTATGTTAGCAGTTGAGGTTTTATTATGTGCTTTGTACCAAAAAAACAAAAAAGTGATTCATGCACTTATAGTGATCAAAAATAAAAAATATTGAACCTGTTTCTGAAAGCAAATTCCTTTTGATAAACATAGTGTAGTATTCCAGAAATCCTAATTAAGGGTAATTTTGCATCAAATGCACTCACATTTGCCCAAAAAGAAAGCAGACACTTCAGGGAATCTTGTGAGAAACTTCCTTATGCAGAGGAGACTTTTGAGACCTCTAGTGTTTGCTCATAACAATAGTGAAATATTGTATGAAATCTTGATTATTTAAATATGCATCAGATGCACTCACATGTAATCCAAGATTCAATAGGTACTTCAAAAGGTAGGTGGATATCTTCTTTATGGTGGAGTAGCCTTCAATACACCCCCAGGAGTAGGCATGAAGAAAAAAAGACTTTTCTCAATCGGATTGCTATATCATTCATCCGGGTCACAAATAGAGTTGAAAGAAAATATATAAATAACATTTATTTTTCAACAAGAAATTGAAAATATTAAAATATATATAAAATAAAAAAAAAGATATAAAACGTTTCATGAGAATCAGTGCAGTTCCGCAACGCATTTTGCCCTTTCACCCTTTCACAGGCTTCTATCTGTGAAAGGGTATATATTTAAAGGTGTAACGCGGGGTTACATAGGTTCACATTGCAGCTGATGGATAGGTTTAGCGCTGTGTTGTCTTCTTTCTTTTTTTGAGTATGTGATCTAGCATCTGTCATATACTGCTAAAGAAATATTTTATATTTAGTTAAAGGCATGTTATGCCAACATAAATAATTACAAATTTCAGATTAGATGTGATATTTGTGGCTATATATATATATATATATATATATATATATATATATATATATACCGTATTTGCTCGATTATAAGACGACCCCCCAAAATCTGAATATTAACTTATGAAAAAAAGAAAAAGCCTGAATATAAGACGACCCTGTAGGAAAAAAGTTTTACCAGTAAATGTTAGTTCATGTAAACTATGTGAACAATTGTTTGTCAATAAAAGCTATGATTGAGAAAAATATTTTGTTTTTATTTCCTTTTTTTCCAACCTGCCCCCCCCAGTTATGCACATCTGCCCCAGGCTTTCCACTCTGCCCCAGAAATGCCTTATACTCCATATATGGCACTGTGCCCCATGGTATGCCTTTTAACCCTCTTAATGCCACTGTGCCCCATGATAAGCCTTTTAACCCTCTATATTCCACTGTGCCCTATGATATGCCTTTTGACCCCCTATGTGCCACTCTTCCTCCAGAAATGCCTTATACCCCTATATGCCACTCTGGCATTTAGGGGGTTAAAAGGCAGATTATGGGGCAGAGTGGCATATAGGGAGGTAAAAGACATTTCAGGAGGCAGAGTGGCATTAAAGGGGTTAAAAGGCATTTCACAGAGCACTCTGCCTCCAGAAATGCCTTACACCCCCCATTTAACACTCCCCCTCCCTCTTCCAAACTTACCGGTGCTTCTGAGTTGGGGGGGGCGCATAACACAGGAGGATCCAGGTCCCCTGCATCTGAGCCCCCGGTGCTTAGTCCGGGCAGCATGTAGAGCTCCACGCGAATCGCGTAGAGCTCTACACGCTGCCCGGACTAAGCACCGGGAACTCAGAAGCAGGGGACCTGGATCCTCCTGTGTTATGCGCCCCCCCCAACTCAGAAGCACCGGTCCCCTGCATCCTCCTGTGTTATGCCCTCCCTCCAACTTACCGGTGCTTCTGAGTCCCCGGGTGCTTAGTCCAGGCAGCGTGTAGAGCTCTACGCGATTGTATAGTGTAGAGCTCTACGCGATTGTATCGTGTAGAGCTCTACACGCAGCCCGGACTAAGCACCGGGGACTCAGAAGCACCGGTAAGTTTGGTCGGGGGTTAACACAGGAGGATCCAGGTCCCCTGCATCTGGGTCCCCAGTGCTTAGTCCGGGAAGCGTGTAGAGCTCTACGCGATTGTATCGCGTAGAGATCTACACGCAGCCCGGACTAAGCACCGGGGACTCAGAAGCACGTGTAAGTTGGGGGGGGGGTTAACACAGGAGGATCCAGGTCCCCTGCATCGCTGCGGGGGATCTGGATCTTAGTCCCATAATCAGACCTATTTGAGGTCTGATTATAAGACGACCCTGATTATAAGACGAGGGGTATTTTTCAGAGCATTTGCTCTGGAAAAAAACTCGTCTTATAATCGAGCAAATACGGTATATAAAAATAAAAATCTGCCGAAGGATTTACCTATGTACTGTATATGACATAAAAAAAAATTTAAAAAGAAAATGAAAAATTATTTAATGTGTATATTTTTACATAATGTAAAAATAAATATTAATAATTTGGAAGAACCATTTACATATGACCTTGATTGGATGGGGATTTTTGTTTTGATAAGAAGAGAGCCTTGAAATGGGCATAACTGTATATAGTTTCAAGCTTTCCCAGCTCAGTTCTGTAGTTCTTATTATACTATTGTTTGTTCTCAGCATTTAAATCAGGTCAATTGATCCAACTGTTGCAAACTTCCACTTATTTGTGCTCATGAATTTCCATCTACCTCTCCTAATTACCTTGCTTATTGCAGTAAAAACTCAAGTGCAATATGCAATTGTATATAAAAATGTATGCACAATAAGCACCAAAATCTCTAGAAAAAATACCTTACGATTTTACAGGTGTTTTATGTGCATGCCCTCAGCTGTCCTAATGAGAAATATTGTTATCATGGAGATTGTGTACAAGTTGTATGAATCACAGTGCACCATATTACCATATGATATTTGTATACCCCCTATAGTGATACTCTGAATTCTTACTGGGAAAATAACAACAGCTTGTCAAGCAGTAGGTTGGATCTTCTGCGCCGCAACATTTTCAGGAAGCATGGGAACAGTCTGAAGGGTAGGAAAGTTGGCCTGGTGGTCAACGGAGACTTTCTGGTAAGCCTAAATTTTGTTTTCCTGTAGCTATTCCATCTTGTTTTGGCTCCCATTCCACCTTTTCTACCACTTAATATCTCAGTGCTCATTCATCTCCCGATCACACAGAATCAATGTCCCTTTGCAGCAGGGGCGTAACTAGAAACCTCAGGGCCCCGGTGCGAGAATCTGTTAAGGGCGACGGCGGCTGCGGCAACGGTGGCAGCAGCGGCGGGGAGCGGAGGCCTCCTGGATTTCTGTCAGTCAGGGGGGCCCAAGAGTTGCCGAGCGGTCGTTTTCAGCAACCGCTTGGGCCCCCCTGACTGGCAGAACACCAGGGCCCGGTCGCAGTCGCGACCCCTGCAACCCCGGTAGTTCCGCCACTGCTTTGCAGGTTACATTTCTGTAACCTTTTCCTAATCCTTAGGGGGTATGAGCTATATGAGCAGTTAAGTGTATATGATGTCTATGTAGAGATATAGATTCCTCGATGCTCCCCTTGCCAGAACACTCCTGTGTACACACTACCCGAATGATTTAGATATGGGCAGCTGTCCCTTTTGCCTTGACTTACAGACAGAATTGACCAGGGCCCCCTTTTGTTTCATGATTATTGTCGCTTGTTGGTTAATGCCTCATTTGTATTTGTATCACTCCTCCAAAGAGATACACTTCAAGAAGATTGTGTGTTTATTCATTTCAGTATTAGTTTACTGGAGTTTAATTGAACATTTCAACTTTCCAGCCATCTCTATGCATAATAACGGACACATTCATTCTGGAAGAATGGCTCAATTAGATCTGCTCATTACTACTGAGTGTCATTGATTGGACTGTGCATTATATAGGGACGAGCTTCATAGCGAAGACAGTTGAAGTGTTTTTGTACACGACAAATTAGAAAGATAATGTTCATTTTAAATAACATTTGTTAAAAATATTTTTAAGAAATCACCAAATTTGCATATGGATTAATGTTCAAATGACAAAATAGATAGATAGATGGATGGATGGATAGATGGATAGATAGATAGATAGATAGATAGATAGATAGATAGATAGATAGATAGATAAACCTTAACAATATTTTTAGTGGGAAAACATGTTGAAACTATTATTCAATTTCATTTATATGGAAGTGTGATCTGTTCAGCAACCTCACATTGTTAGTAATTTGGCGGCTCCTCGCACAGTTTTATTCCTCCTACTCAGCTGTTTCTGTTTTAGTTAATTATTGTGTTTCAACCTACATATTAACTTGATTATTAGGACCTGTTTGGTATAATTGTTTAATCACACTCCTAACTATATGTCTACAAAATCCCTGACCTAGTCCAAGAGAACATAAAAGAAATGATGCTGTTTTAAAAGGGAGGTCACACCAAAAATTGGCTTGTGTTAAAAACAATTAACATTTCTATTTTTGAAAGCATTCTCATTTTACAGTAATTTTTCACACCTGTCTAAAACTTTTGCACGGTATTGTATGTTGTGTTCATGGAAACAGAGGTGCTGTTTTTTTCTCATGCTTCTACAGTGATCTGCAATACATACACTATTCAAACATTACTAGGCATCTGCAAGAACAAAGACCACTGAGCTTCTCCTGCTGGCACAGCATAATGTATAGTCCAATCAAAGAGAAGAGTTTTAAGAAATCTTAATTACCTTTCAATAATGCAGAGACCACTCATCCCTTCTTGCAAGAGCAGCAAGTGGAGGTTGCCACTGATAATGCATCCCTTTGTATGCTTATGTATACTCACCAGACACATGGATGTAAGCTCTTACCTTCAGATAGCATATCTGCTCCTATGAAAGTAGTCCTCTGGCAGGAGATCCTGACACAGTAACGCTGACCCCTGCCTGTTTCTTATAAGCAGACAGCAGCTTCCACTCTTACTGACAGTGTGATGTGACTACAAAAGGAACTTCTTACATACTGATTTTGTCACATGACAGAAATTGAGAAGCTCCCTCTACCATCACTGATCATAATCCAGAAAAGGAGTCTGTGCCTTTGCAAATGCTCCTGAGGCATGCACCAAGTGGCCCACTTCACCCAACACTGCGGGGAAATGTAATTGACACAACAGCATCTAAGCAGCAAGTGGGGGGCCCTTGACACCTCAGGCATTGGGGCAAATGACAGGCTTGGAGAAGGTAAACTTCAAAACTGATGATAGTTCAATGAACAATATATTATCTGGAGTCTTGTATTCGATCAAGGTATCAAAGGAAGGCTATGAATTTAGACATACACAAGGATTTCACTCATGAAATCTTCCCTGGAAAACAAATTGTGGTAGCTATGAGTATAAGAAACTTAAGACATCACTTTCTAGCAATAACACAATAAAATATTTACTAACTCATTTTTTTTCCCATAAGAATGAAATTTTAGGCAGCTGCAACCAAAAGGATAACAAGCACTCGCTTTTGAAAAGACTAGCAGAAAAATGTTGCACCAGACGGATAAGTCATAGTGAAAGCGAGGAGAGCCTAAGGGAATGGGCATTTGTGGATTTGGCTTCCCAGTGCCAGACAGTTATCTGCTGCAGAGTCACCCCAAAACAGAAATCTATGATAGTTCAGCTTGTGAAGAAATATAGACAAGCTACCACCCTGTCCATTGGAGACGGTGCTAATGATGTCAACATGATAAAAAGTAAGTGTAAATGCCAGTTTGAACATTATGGTATTCAAGTCACAATCTAGGCCAAATTCTTTAGTGTCTTCTTTCTGGATTGTTAATGGGCTAAACATGGTTCTTAACCCTGGTACACATAGTAAAATCGAGAGCAAGTAGTGTGGAGCAGTTTAATGTTAAGAACTTTCCAGGTTTGATCAAGCTCCGTGTAAGCTGAAGTCAGCAGAGACTAGACATAACAAGGGCTTTCTTCATGCTATAACATACTTATTTCACTAGGTTTTCCCAAAAGTTAGGTACATAATTACTTAGGTTAACAAGTACTAATTAATCAGCAAACTATTGCTATATATATGACCATCACATTGAAATCTGGTAAAGCTGGAAGGATTAGTTCATGTAAGAAAATACAGTAATGGTCATTAGACTTGCCAATAACACAAAGAACTCACAAACAACAAGTTGGACAAACGTCTAAGCTCACTAAAGCTAACTTGCAGAGGCACCCACAAATTGCAAGTCTGCAAGTGTATGCAAGTTGAAAAATTCAAGCAACTCAGAAAATCATTAACTCCTTGTTTACTGATGGTACTTTGTGTATCTGTGAGTTGGAACTCACTCCTCTTTTCAAACATCCTTAAAAATTAAACACAGGTCCCCAGGAACGTTATTAACCACAGTGCATTGCGAGGTGTGAGCAAGTAAATATTTGGGGACTATTTACCCCAGGGTTACTTTAATTACCCATCTCACACAAGGTGGGACAAGGGTGATGAGTTATCATTGAGCTTGCATGCCCTCTCCTGAAACTCGTAAAATGTAAAGCCATATGCATTTGCATGCTCTCGCAAACAACTCTAATTTGAATGAATATGAGAATTGTTGTGCTAGTGTTAGCATTCCAGATCGTGAAACATCATTCAAGTGCAGTTAGTAGCGTAAAACCCTTAAATTACTGTTAACATTTACCTAATTCACTAATGAAATCTTAGTATGAACAGGTGCACTCAGGAGAACTGCTTACTACCTGTCAAAGTCCCTGTTAAGTAACATTTTACCAATTTAACAGCAAATATTCACTAATTAAAGAAGCACATTTGACATTATGCATTTGCTTTAGGTTGTTGTATCTACAGTTAATACTGCATGGAGAAAAAACTGAAATACAGCATGTATCTATTTCCCAAAATGTTTCCAAAGAAACATGAGGGACATATTTATTGCACTAATGGGAAAATAATACTTTATTTACTTTTCCTTGATCTCCCACACGCTAGATAAATAGAATAACTCTGTACTTCACCATTACTAATGTGCATGTTGTGTTTACTATCTATGTAGCAAAAGTACCTAGTCTAACATTACCCTAGATCATGTATCTCTTGATATTTTTCCATAGCTGCAGACATTGGGGTTGGTATTAGCGGTCTGGAAGGGACCCAGGCTGTCCAGTCCAGCGACTATGCATTGGCTCAGTTTTGCTTCCTTCAACGGCTACTTCTTGTCCATGGACGCTGGTCTTACCTCCGCATCGCCAAGTTCTTACGTTATTTTTTCTACAAGACATTTGCCTCTGTCCTAACCCATGTATGGTTTGCATGTTTCAATGGATTCACTGCTTTGGTAAATTCACTATAGCTAAATTATTTTTGTATTACATTTTTTATGATTTATGTTAGTAAACTTAGATGGAGCATTCTAAACACACATAAGTATAATAGCCTTGTCACTGTGGGACTTGTCAGTCACATTGCATGAGGCTTAAGGTGGAGGTCCAATTAGTGGTGCAAGTGGTGAAGTAGGATTGGACCTTTGCAATAAGCACTGCTCAGTCTAATTAGTAATTGCCAGCATTGATGGCTATGAAGAGAGTAGTGAGTGGAGGGGATCTGGTATTGAGGGCTGGGGGGGGTAATTAGGGAAGAGGTGCTGCTTGATGGTGTTGCAGTTGTTGCTACCGAACGGCATGTGGAGAAGGTGTGTGCTGGCTGCTGGGGTGTGAGGGATGCTGGATGTGTACAGATGTCTAGTTTTCTTTATATTTGTAATAGTATGACAGCAATACAAAATTGAAGCTATCATCAGAAGCATACTGCAGTGTGCTCCAAAAATCCCAAGTTTGGTACTTGTGGCCTATTGTAAATTGCCATTTCTTAATCATGCCTTTCAAAGTCTATAAGTCAGTTATAGCAGGAGACTGTTGCATTTAACCATTGGATAGCAGCATAAGATTGACTAAATTGCAAATAGCTGATGATCTGTAGTGTACATGGCCTTCAGTATCTGTAGATAACGAGATTATTTTGTTTTTGATTGTGTGGAACAGTACTTTGTGTAAATATCCTAAAACCATCACAAAGTGACAAGATACATAGCTTTAGAAAACCCTCAATAAACAATGGAGTTGTATCATAGATTAAATGTGAGCAGGTAATTATTGCTTTGTATTATTGAATGTAGCATATTCTTAATCATGTCTTAGTTAAGATAAAGACATATTCCACATTAGTCAAATTTGTATAGCATTGGGAAGCCATAAACATCTTCAGGTCCTCCTTTAACTAACAAGTCCCCTTGTCTACTCGTATCCCTCTCCTGTTTGTTACTCTGGAAATGGACCCACCGTTGTGCACATGACAAATAAAGGGTTGGCCGTTGAACTAATGCCTATTCTCAATTCTACAGTAATTACAGGAATTTTCATAAGTAAATAATGTTTTTTTTTTCTTCTCTATAGGTTGTATATGACCCCTGGTACATTACCTTTTATTCTATTTTGTTTACTGCTTTTCCAGTACTGTCTTTAGGATTGCTAGAACAGGTAAGTGAGTATTACACATTTGTACTTGGACATCTTAGATTGAGTTTAGAGATGTTGTCCTCGCATTTGTTTACATTCCACATGTGCCAGTAAAGTCTAAACCTGTAAGTTTGCTAATTGTTTTAATTAACTTGCAAAAAAGTTTGATTTTTTTTCTATTTTTTGCAGGATGTAAGTGATAAAGTAAGCCTACAGGTGCCAGAATTATATAAAGTAGGGCAGTCTGATTTGCTCTTCACCTACAAGACTTTTTCTTGGTCCTTCCTGAAGGGAGTTATAACATCAATGGCAACATTCTTTGTTACATTTGGAGCCTTTGTAGACACTGCTGGTCCTGATGGTATATGCGATTACCAGGCTTTTGCAGTAACAACAGCGACTTCTGTGATTTTGGCTGTCACTTTGGAGGTAACTTATATTTTTGTGACATTTGAAATACAGAGCTTTAATTCTTATGGTCAGAAACCAACCTTAATGTGATGGAAGGCAGGAGAGAGCTCTAGGCTGATGGGAGATTGCAACTAACTATTAATATGGACTGGAAGAAATTAAATTAAAACCACAATTTTATTAATTCTCGCTAAAATAAACTCCTAAATAAACTGCCTATTAGAGGATGTATGGGCGCAAAGTGTGTTGGTCTCCAACTGCTGTAACATGAAACATTGACACTAGAGTAACTGTTACAGAAGAGAGTGTAGCAGCGTGTGGCAACTCACTTTAGAGCCATACATTCTATTTTAGCAACAGACAGATGATCACACACGTGCTTTTTTCAAGATTACCATATAAACATCTCATTTTATACAAAACACAAATAAAATAAAAAAGACAGACACTTATCTATAGCATATTCAGAATTTCCAATCTGGAAGCAGTGGCTTTAGTATTCACACGTTGGTGAACGTAATAGGAAATTCCGAATATGGTACAATGGTAAGTGTCTTTTTTTAGTTATCTGTGTTTTGTTTAAAATGAGATGTTTATTGATCATTTGGTAATGTTGAAAAAGAAGATGTTTATGTAAAAAGTGAGTACCATACTTAAACCATTAAAACTGATTCATATTGGTGTGTGTACTTTAATTAACTATAATCCCACACCAAATTGACTATAAATAATGTATCTGAAATAATGATGTGTTACAGTAAGAGTAACTGTTTTAAATGCTTAAGCAATACTTTACCCTCAACCTAAATAAACTGCAGTTGTACAACTGTTGTCTAAATGTTATGATCAGTGGTAGACGTTTATACAACAGAAAATATGACTCTATATACACACACACGGCATGCTGTATATAAATGTATGTGTATGTATATAAATAAATTGCCTGCTCTTTAAATAATCTGCTATAAAATTGAATACCGGAGTACAATGTCTTCTACAATACTGCCACCACCAGGAAGAAAGAAAAAAGACACGCATACAAAGTTCAATGTCTATTAAAGAGAATACTGTGCCCAGTAATACCATTACATATACAGACATTTATTTCCTACTTCATATGGCTGCCCATCACTGCCAATACAAAACAGAGATACGTAACTTCACTGAAAGGATAATCAGATATGTATAATTATAAATAATGTATTTAATATGAAGGTCAGGAAACCTAGTAGAAAAGTTTTATCTACATTAATATGAAAGTGGTTCGCCAGTGCACCTCATTCCCAGTGTCTGTCAACATATGTATATAGCTGCAACAAATCTGTAAATATATACACTGGATATTTTCTGACCATTCTCTGTAAACCCTAGAGATGGTTGTACGTAAAACGCCCAGTAAATCAGCAGTTTCTGAAATACTCAGACCAGCCTGTCTGGCACCAGGAACCACGCCACGTTCAAAGTCACTTAAATCCCCTTTCCTCCCCATTCTTATGCTTGGTTTGAACTTCAGCAGGTTGAATTGACCACGTCTACATGCCTGAATGCATTCAGTTGCTGCAATTGAACAGGTGTACTTAATAAAATGGCCAGTGAGTGTGTGTATATATATATATAGTGACATATTTGTGATATAAAAAGCTCAAAATGTATGTCATGAAGCATGTTCCCACACGCCAGCAGACTACTGTACAAAGAATTATGTATTACCTATGTATTAATGTATGTTTACATATTTATTTATTTGTTTTAATTCATTAGATCACCTTCGAGATCTCGTTTTGGACTCTACTATCCGTACTTGCTGTTCTCCTAAGCCCTGTGATTTACTTCCTGATGTCGCTTCTCACTCAAACGTATCCACTGTTCAGAGCCTTGCCTACAATGTTTAGTTTCCCAGGTAAAATATAATCAAGTATGTGATATGAAATATGTGCGTTTGAAGATCATCATTTCTAATTTCAGGAAACTGCCTTAGATACTGGAGTAGATACAAGATTGCTTGTTACGATACATATTTCATAGAGTAACTAGCTATGATCTCAACCAAATCTTGATTGTGGCATTGTAATCTATTTTAATCGTACATATATGACAAAGATGGTTTTGAAGTTTTGTCAGGGTAATATAAGCCCATTAAACAGCTGCTTAGTGCCTCACTAGCCTACAGGTTGAAGGCGATACATAAATCTGTGACACAGATCCCTCATAAAATTATATCTGTAATATATTTTCTTAAAAATACATTTATGGTCATTACTATTTTCCTCTAATTAGCATCATTATTCTTTTCATTATATGTGCTAAAGAATTAAGAGACTATAAACTTTACGGCTTCCTAAAATCCAGAGCCACCCCTAAATTTCAGCATCATCAGGGATGTCTCCAGAGATTACTACTGGTGACATCATTACTGAAAATAGTGAATTTAATAGTAGCCCTGCTGCATCTGAAGACCTCGTAATGTGATCGGGGCTAACTGCACGATTGAGCCTTTCAGCTGAACAGTTGATAGAAATATTGGTAATCTCACTCACCTGTTAATGCTTTTATTTAGTTTCTCTTATCCCAAGTAGAGCCCTGCGCGGGACTGCTTTTTTAATTCCGCTCCCGCCCGCTCCCGCTGTTTTTAATCCCGCTCCCGCAATGTGGGTGTTCCGCTCCCGCCCGCCACATTTGTGGCCAATCCCGCCCGCTCCCGCCACATTTGTGGCCAATCACGCCCGCCTCCTTACCTGATTTCCCGCGCAGTCCCGCAAGGCTGCCCTCGAGTTGTTCCCTCACAGCGTCTCTTCTCTTGCTCCGCCCAAGAACAAGGCAGAGTCACAGGAAGTGATGTCACATCACGTGACTCCGCCTTGTTCCTGGGCGGAGCAAGATAGGAGCCTTGCGGGACTGTGCGGGATTACCGGGACCCGCAGGTACAGTGCCTGACCACCCGCTCCCACCCACAGCCCCAGCAAGACCGCCCGCGCCCGCAAGCTTTTTGGTGGGTCCCGCGGGACCCGCCTCCCAATGCGGTCCTCTAATCCAAAGCATGCATACTTTAAGCAGAAAAAAATGGTGCGACTAGATAATTAGAAAAATCTACTGCCTTACTTTCTTACATGGATCATGACAAATAAGCTTCCTGGACAATTATAAAGCTATTCCTTTAAGCACTTTGAAAGCTGTTTATCTATGTCCAAATTTATGTTTTTGATCTATATTTTTCACTTTAGTCTTACATTGTTTTGACAAAACAGTTGGTCCCTGAAGATTGAAAACAAAGATTTGCAGTTACTCCAAAATAATAACCCTTAGTTGAATGCCATTTTCATTGTGTCTTTCATGGTTGCCACTATTTTTGAGGATTGTTATTTGCAATGAATGATCATCCTCTACAATCTGTAGATAAAAAAAAATCTCAAGTGTAGTACTGTAATTATCATTAATTTTTTAAGTTTTTTTAAAGTTTCCTAGTATCATTTGGTGTATGCCTTGTAAGTTGGTTACTTGCATTGACATATTACCCATACAGCATTTCCTATGTACTTTAGGTAAGAATTAAGCAGTCTAGAAGATGCAATTTCCCTTCTAGGCAGGGATTATTATTATAAAATGGTTGCTTTATTAAGGAAAACATTCTGTAGAAAAGGGAAGAGGTCCACGGGATGAGAATGTAATGGTTCTATAAATCTATAAATCCTGAAAATGCAGTTTAACATTTTGAGTGCCATTATAGCACCTGGATCACATATCATGTGATGTGATTCATGCTTTGCTATAAACTTGCCTTATATAAATAACTGTCCTGAAAAGTATGTATGTTTCCTTTAGGTAAGTTTATGCCTTTACAGAAACTTACATTTTTTCTGTAATTTTGATTCAGGAATTTGTGACGAATCACACGTTTTGGCTCCTAGCATAGTTTATGGGCTAGTTGTCCTCATGATACTTAACGACCCTTGATTGATGGATTCATGTTCATGGCTGTGTGTAAAAAGGATATTTAGGTACAGAATAAAATGAACTTGCCTGCCAGAGCACAAAGTTTAGTAGAAGAAAATTGTAGTTACATTTTCAATCGCCATTTTATGGTTGCAGTTATTCCTGTTTTTATCAGGTTCCATTCCAGCTTTTGTTTTTACTGTATAGAATATTCTCCAATGGAGAGTTATTGGAAAATGTCAACTTCATTTTTAAAATAATTTTATTTGAAAATTGAATATAAAAGTATTTGGAGTTGCGGCATGCCGCAAGAGAACACGAACGACTCCAGTTTAACAAGCTTTTTCACAACCACACTCTTTCATGGATCCCAGCAAATGAAACGTTGGGGAGCATAAGACTCCTAAGCAGTGACTTAGACTTGTCTTGCAATGCTTGTAGTGTTTTTTTTTCAAACCTATTTCATCTCAGCCCATGCTATCCAAAATGGCTCTCACCAGGGATCTCGACATTTAGGTAGACACTAGACAGTTTCCTGCAATCTCCTTCATAGCCTCTGCTTACCAACCCTGAGGAGTCATGTCCTATGATATGGATATATAGAAGGCCTGATACTATCTCCGGCCAGTGGGTATTGAGTGCATGGGGTAGGTAGCCAGAGGTGAGCCTATGGTTTGTGGTGCCTGGGTACGATATTTCTATAGCGCTCCCCCCAAATGTAACTAAGACACAAATACTAACAAGCGGACTTACTCCATCACCCCTTCACTCTAGCAACATACACTAAGAATGCTTATAAAAATAGACATGTTAATTGCCTTCAAACCAGCATCGATTCCTGTAGGTACACTTGCACACAATATCTTAAGGAACTGGGCAGGCAGCTTGTTCCAGACATCTTGTAGAAAGAACCAACCACAGTTCTTCTGTTGATTTAGGCAACCTCAGATGCCTCTCTCTTGATGGTTCGATGTTGATCAGGGCTCTGTGGGGGACCATTCACTTACTTCTAGGAATTGTTTTTCTTAATACCAAAGATAGATTTCATTTTCAGGAAAGAATAACTCACTTCATATGTATAAATTCTCAGGCTTTCTCTGGCTACTGTTTGGGAAAGCACCCTTCCTCCTTGTATTTTATGCCCCCCTTGATCTGATGGTCTCTTGTTGCCTGTGGTCTCCAGTGGACGCAGTGTAAGCACACAGAGCAAAATAAATAAAGAATGTTTGGGATATTCATTAAACTACCACAAGAAAAAAATGCATTCCTATCTACAATCACAATCTAAATCAATAATTAACCCATACAGGTACCATTGTTTGGCCCCAGGTATTTTTTCCATTCTGATAAATGTGTGTAAAGAATCTGGTTTTTATTGTACATTGTGTTTTGGTTTATTGGGAAGCTATAAAATGAACAGTGAGTCTGATTTACACATGTCCTGACATATATATGATCATATTGGCAGTTTCCAGAGCAGACTCAGCAGATTCCTCTGCGAGTTTCTGATAATGTTGAGAAGAACTTTAGCCTTAATCCAGAAGGGTGGACCTGTGGTCAGTTGCCTTTCCCTCTTAAGTGACACATTAGAAGAAAACAATGTAAAATTCATAAAATAATATCTTTCGTGCTCTGAGAAGATTGCAGCGTAATTACTGTATTTCACTCTTACAGTTAAATATCAGAAGCAATCTCACTAATGACAAACCTTTGAGCCGAACTGAAATAACAAAGACATTATCAGACTTTTGCCATATCTCACAAATACCCATACATTAAAACTATGTGGTTGCTTTTACTCTTTGGATAAAATACTGCTTATTAATTGCATGTTCCATTTATCTTTTGGAAAGGAGGAATCCATAAAGGTTAGGGTTTAACCATATAGTTTATTGTTTCATTAATGGCTAGGTTAGGAGTTGCGAGTGTTGTTATGCCGCTATACAAAGCATTAACAGTGTGACAAATGTCAAACTAATCCCTAACACTAAAGGAATTGAGCCAATGGGATACCTTTATTAGGGGTATTGGTTCTGCATTTCTTACAAAATTCTTTGTTTTTTACAGATGTCAGCAAAACAACGCTAAGTTATGCATATATCTGGCTTATCATCCTGTTGGCAGTTGTAATCAGCCTCCTGCCGTCTCTAGTTGTTAGTTTCGTTACCAAACACATTTCTCGTAACCAAGTGCACCATGTAAGTATCAATCATGAATACAAAGCCGTTGCCGCCTTAAGTTGGCCAATTTGCTACTTTTTGTTTTCATACCCCCTTAAGGAAAATGGGCGGTCCCTAAACAATGCATTTTGAGCCCGTACATGTACGGACGTTGTCATTAAGGGGTTCAAATTGTATATGCACCATGTTGATTTTAAGATACAGAACATAAATTATAGATTAATTGGGAATGCCCTTGCAAATTCTAATTACAAGCCTTCACCGGGCTCTGGATTCATCATATCTAAACCGCATTGCATTTTTTTTCTTAACAGAGAGACTTCTACAGAGTGAAGAAGCCAGAGGTAAATACAGTTGCAATGGGGACACCTTTTAAAAGAGGAACTTTACACCGCAGGTCAAGCTATGCCTTTTCACACAGAGAAGGTTATGCTGATCTTATCACATCGGGTAGAAGTCTGCGCAGGGTGTCTGGCACAGTGGACGGCACAGTAAAGACTAAGCAATCTAGCTCTGTGGGTTGTGAATAATTTGGCAATAGTGTATAACAAAAAACAAATCCTATTTCCTGTGCAATATTTTAACATTTTTAGTTGTGTCTCTTATATAAAGTCTACATTATTTCGCAATCGGCCTTAGTACAATGTACAATGTGTGCTGCAATGATTTGTATAAAAGTAATGTTCTCCCTTCATAAAGGCTGAAGTAAATGAAATCAATCTACTTTGTGTACCTACAATGTTTCCAGAGGTGCCGTTGTAAAAGGGGGGAAAAAAAACACAACCACCATCAATGGAATGATTAAAAAATTTATTAAACATAAATTGCAAAAACATACAACACACTGGAAAACCAGAAGAGATGTACACATGTAAGATGCACTTTTTTTATATAAAAAATGCACAACAGTGAGGAGTCAGTGTGGATTCAAGAGTGGTCACCCTTAGAGACTACATCCTACAGTAAGGTCAAGAAACCTCACACAAGACAAGAAGAACACATGTAGAGTTTGGGGTAAAGTGCCAAACACGTAGGACATTTCTACTATAAATTTCTCAAACAATAAAGTTGTAACACATAGAAACAAAGCTTTCAGCAATATTGTTTTTGCAGAAGAGGATGACTTGGGTTTGAGATTGTCACAAAAAAAACACATTTTTGTCTTTTCATGGTTTTCAATTTGTAGCGCATCTGGTGTATGCATCTGTATATATGTTTCTGTTGATGACTCCTCTATGATGCTGTTAGATTCCAAATGAGATTTACATCAAATAGCACAGATGTTTTCACTGTAGAGCGATCTCGCCAATTTATCATTCTTATTTAACAGCATGCCATTGCAGGGCAGGATACACCATGTGCATATTGTTTTCGGCACTCCTGTTTTCTTTTTTAACCCCTTAAGGACAATGGGCGGTCCCTAAATCCATTGAAAACAATGCATTTTGAGCCCGTACATGTATGGGTTTTGTCATTAAGGGGTTAAATAAGTGGAAACATTTATCAATGACATTACCCCAAATCTAGCAATTTGAAAACTATGTAGAATCCAGCTCATTGTGACATTTCACAATCCTTTTTTTATATACAAGGCAACCAAAGATAAGCACAAGTTTCATGGTTTTTTTTTCATGACACTGGGACAGGCCATTTCTTCTTACTTACCGAGACAGTGTAATCGTTCAGAGAGATGAGAAGAATGTCGTGACAAAATCGAATCAATGTCAATGGTTACTCACCATACAAGGACAAAACACATATGATCAGATGAAGCCAATAGCTAATAAAAGCATGCATTTCAAAGCATGACAAAACATTGGCATACATGTTTTTTTAACTGTCGTACATATTGCTTGGTCAGTTTAAAACAAATCTTCTCCTATAAGGCCCGCATTAATAAACTGGCGTTCATTTGTGGTGTTGTATGTTTTAACATTTTGTTTGTGATTGCCTAATGGGAATGCTGGCCCAGAATTGTGTTAATAATAATGGTGAACTTGGGAGTCAGGGGGAAGAATATATGAATGCATTTCCTAATCAGTTCTATTAATGCATTTCAATTTAAGTAAACATGAAATATATGTAGTCTCTTTTATTTGTATCGTTCGAAACTATTTTATGATAAGGTCTTTCTAATTCATAAAATGATCCTGTATTCTCTGTGACAGACACAGTGATAATTTGCAATAAAAACTCCACAGCATAGGAAGTTATTATGATTGATGACTGCACCAAACCCTAGAAGATCTTATGGCCCGCAGCGTGTTTGGAAAGCACTCCTGGCCAAACTCTGGATGGATTACTAAAACAAAAGAATTCAAAAGCCATGAAAATTATAATCGACTTATAATAGACATTGAAAAATATTCAACCTGTCTGCGTACCCCTTTCTTCCTGCTTGTTCTCTATAGTACAGAATAAATTACTAAATAAATAAATTACTTTACACTACATCATTAAGCAAAACACACCAAAATGCATTTGTAGCCAGGGCAGTAGAATATCCGTATGCACTATTTTCCATGGCATTTCATATTTGTTTGGTTTGGATTGGCAATATGAACGAGTATGAAAGAGCAACTGGGCCATTACTTTTTGGAAGCAATGCTTATTTTTATTTCTTTGTAAATATGTTTTTTGGTTCACTATGCAGCCCATGTATTATAAAAGTCTTCAGGAACTCCCAAAGGGTTAAGAATTGCTTTATGATTAGCAGGGATTGTCAGTATTGAGAAATCTTTGGTTTAGAACAGGAGGATCCTGAAGTCATTTTATAAACTGGGCATCACATCTATTGAGGGAAATGGGTGTTATCGAGTACTATGAATATGTTATCTTTGGTTTCGTATAGAATTGGGGCATCCAGGGCATTCAACACTAAGTTGATACAGGTTTTGGAAAGTGCATTAACAGCCTTTCTTATTAACGCCGTTGTTGGCTTCTTTCATCTCGTTCCTTTACAAATGGCTTTTCTCTTGCAACTGTTCTTAAATGTCACTTAGAACCACATGGGAGAGAGGTTACGTGGAAATAGCCATTCTGTATTGATATAATTTGGAGTTGGGGCCTTAATGAGGAGCTTCACGTTAGGGGTCACAAAATGGTATAGTTCCTTGGAAATGACCTTGTGAAGGTCGTGTGTCTTCATCCTATTAGTAGTAGAACTTTTATACTGTGTCATTGATTCCTGTTGGAGTACTGTGTCTCAGAAATAGCTGCATATCCTCTAAAGTATAAGAGATATTTGGTAACTGATTGTCCTTTCCTTACCTCTCTCCTTAGACACAGTTAACACAGACACAGTTTAGACATGCTGTATCTAAAAGTGGATACTTTAACGAAAGACCATAGATAGTGCAACTCCTTGTCTTTCTGCCATGGCCAGCTTAACGCTCTATCTGAACTATAGTTATCTTGGCTAACATAAATTAGACATTAACATTGGTTAAACAATTTTGTCTTATCATACAGAAAATGATATTGAAACAGAGTATTCTATTAAATGTACCGTAAAAGCTGTGTCCTTATTTACATTCACATATTGAGTTTAATAGGCAGGTAATACAGGTAGGAATGAAAATCACCATGGTGCCAAAGTCTTTACTCTTCACGAAATTATACATTAGCCCTAATATGTAGCTGTACAGCAAGCAGTAGTCAAGATGGAGAAAACTGATGCACCTTTAAGAAAACACTGTAAGAATGTAAACTGGTTCTTTTTGTATTTTCTTTTCTAAAACATTCACAAATATATATATATATAAGCATTGTCAACTAAATGTATATATCCATAGTGGTGGTTTTCCATATAAAAAAGATCACAAATCTCAATCTTAATTTGGTATTATGCATTTAGTCTTCTGCGACAAGTTATATTTGGGCCTGCTGATGTGGTTTGAGTGGCGCCATCGGTATGTTTCAGACTAAATCGACTCAATATCAGCAAGGCATGAAGGAAAACAATGGGGTCTTCTTCAACTACAACTTCCTTACTAAGAGGAAGAGAGTGGTCTATCCCTGCACCGGAAATTCACATAGATTTAGGAAAACAAATTGTAATTTATTTTGCGCTCTTCATGTTTGCTCACTCATAAGCCATCTGCTAATAAATTATTTAACCCCTTATGAAACCCCTAATTTAAAAAACTACAAACTTGTGTCAAGGTACAGACATGTTTGTATATATAATTGTGAATGTTCTGAAATGTTCTTTTTGATAGAGGCAGAAAAGGCTATATTATAACTATAGTTTATAGTTAAATGTGCATTTCCCAGAATCGTCTAGAATGATCCAGTCGTTATAATGCCTTGGCTCTCTTAAATTGTGCTCAAGTTGAATTCTGATTTGTTTTTGTTTTTTTACAGTGCAATATGATGTAATTATAACAACAATGTTGTTGTTTTTTTTCACAAATCAGATGAGAACCAAATTCCATGCAATGCCCCATAGTCCTGCCCCTGGTCCTTCTTTTATACCCAACCCGCCCTACAATGGGGGAAAACAAAAATATTACATTACAGTACATTTTTTTTCATGCATTAAATTATAACTTCGTTTTTCTTTTACCTCCACCCGTTTCAAATGACATTTTAAGCACATAACACATATTTATAAATACTGTCATATAACAAGTGACAGTTATGAAGTAAGATGACTGATAAAAAAAAAAAAAAGAAAGAACACATTTTGACCCTTTGCACTATGGAGGGATTTAGTACATCAAATCCAGAAGAAGCAAAGTGGTCAGAATGATATCAGTGTTTAAATATGTAAACTCAATGGGCCATCCATCAACGTCTCTCCTTTGTGTATATCATTTAACATTCAATATGTCTCCCATTTAAAGCATCAAAAAAACATCATGCCACACACCTCTGCAAAAAAAATTATAATTTAACAGTAGAAAGCTTCAAGTCACAAATTCCAAAACTAGCTAAGTATTCTAACATAAACTATACAATACATATTTGAGGTATTTCAGAGAAAATTGTCAAAGGCTTGAGAGGTCTGTGCTGAAGAAAAAAAGTTGCTGTGTGGTTTCTTCGTTGTGGTGAATTTTTTTTGGTTGATGTGAAATTTGCCAGGCGTTCCACATGGAAAATTTAACTATTTAACGGGTTTCCACTAAAGGGAGAGTTGACAGAAGAGTGGGCAGCTAAATTGTGGCTCACTTCAGTATTCATTATAAAGGACCAACACTAGCAAGCTTCTCCAGTGTAAAGGACCCTGTATAATTCATAATCCAGTGGGTGAGGAGACCCAAGAAATCTCACAGATTTAACTATACATTACACATGGCCACCCAACGGCTTCCTGCAGCAGAAGCTAACTGGGGACTTTCAAGTAAATGAGCTGAAACACAATTTGTCTGCAGACTATCCTGCCAACTATCCATTTACTAAACACACCAAAGAAAATAAACAGTGGCTGTAATTTTCCTTCACATAAGTTTATCACCATTCTTAAAATATGATTTAGTACTTCTAAATCATATAATAATCATATTATTTTGTTAATAGAGACAATGGGATTCTAAAATATAATGATAATAACATGTTTGCTATATTTAATTGTCTACCATGTGCACTGCTCACTTAAATGTTTTCTATATTGCCCCATTGGTGTTTATATTGTTTGCTTTCCAAGTTGCTTGCACCCCTTTTTTTGTATATTTAATAGCATACTCTGAAAGAAAATGCCAATGTATACATTATACTCTAACATAACAAAGCTGCAGCGACCACACAATAAAATAATGTAATTGCATTCTACTAAGAAACTTTGAACTGGATTTGATGCATCAGTGAAATATTTCAGTAAATTAGTGTATTACCTGTGGCCTCTTAGATTGTGCTCTATTTACGATCATTATTTATGACATATCAACCTTTACTACTTTTACTGTGGCATTTCTATGGGATATAGAGTTTTGTGAATTTAAATTAAACCAAATATTGTGTAAGGAAAAAAAAAATGTAAAGCACAGACTGGCGAAAACGAATATCTGGCACAAATGTTTCAGAAAAGTGCATTTCAGCACAGACCAGGCAAGTGGGAACAAATCTTTGGTATCAGGTGTGATTCGTTTCAATCACATATTGAAAATCTGAGTGAGGTAGCCTTATCCATGAGGTTCTCACTAGAAATGTCTTAAAAGTCTTTTCATTTTTTTCCACACCTAGAACAGCATAGAGGTAAACATCATTGTCTTGCTCCAGGCAGTAGAATTTCTTTGTCTTGCTACCTCCATGGCATTATCAGAGATCAACAATATCATTTTCAGTGAGGATAGATTCTGAAGGGAAACAAATGTCTTTTTTGGCAAAGGCGCAAGCCAGTGGTTGAATTCATATCTTCACATCTTTATAGCTAAGATCAATGCTTGACTTCAGTCCTTTTATGTCCATTTTTAACAAAGAATCTTTTACTCCCTTCTCGGTACTAACAAATGTAGCAAATGAAATAAAATCACATTCAGAACCATTTTATGGATTTTTTTCTTAGTTTGCTTATTTCTGTAATATATATATAGATATATATATATATATATATATATATATATATATATATATATATATATATATATATATATATATATATCCATCAAGGTGCTTACTTGTTGGCTACAGAATCCACCTTAATGTCTACTGAAGATAAGCTACTTTTAAACACACACTTGAGATGGTACTATATGTGTATATAACATTTATACTTATATTTATATTACCCGCATCAATTAATTAAGTCTGTTCATGTCCTGTTTTATAATCCATTCCTCACAATTGTAGAAAAAAAATAATCTACAACCAAGATGGAGATTAGGTCATTGTTGAGTTTTGAAGAAGGGATGTTTTGCAACATTGTCTTCTTTAGGTGTCAAGAGCTATGCAGAGCTGTCCAGCTCTTAAAAGAGATTTAATTTTCTAAAACATTGCCCTAAGGGGGCTGAGGAAGTGTATCTTTGGTACAGTACCATCTCCTATGGATTGCATTAAGGCAGTTGTTATTGGCACAAAATGAATCATCTTGCTTTGAAATCCACCAGTTTCCATAGATTTGAAGCTTGTTTTTTGTTTAATACGTCCACTTATTGGTTTATGTAGTTGAGAACTGAAAAAAAAAGTTTTCTGAGTAAGTTGACGAGCCAACATCTTGGTTATCTTTTTAAAATATATTTTTTTTTCAAATCTATTACTTTGGACTTTCTACCAAATCTTGACATGAGGAGCCTTGTCTGTCCCTAATTAAAATGTGCTTGTAGAATCTGTAAGTTATGAAACTCCTCTAGTCTTCATCTCCACCTGCTTTGGAGATTTTTTGGTTAAAAAAAAAACCTAAAACCTTTTTTTTCGAATCAAGACACAGCTGGGGTCAAATAGGCCTGGTAACGGTCAACTAATTGCATGCCTTTAGCTCCATCAGTGTCAATATATTTATGTTAGTCATGTTTTTATGTTGGCAATACATCTGCATAGTCACATTTGCTCAGTTAATTGAACATCAAAACCGTTTAACCATCATTATTTATGGAATTGTTGGTTTTGAAATTAAAAATGCAAAATTATATGAAGCAGCAAAGTAATATTTCTTTGGTCAATCAAGCAACAAAAAACAGCTCCAGTGAGGGTTTCCTCTTGCAGGCTCTCAAATGCCTACAACAAATTGCCTTATTTCATAATAAAGTTAATAGTATCTGAATTTGGTTTTCAATATTTTGTGTGAGTTTTATGACAGCTGAAACTGGGGATTTCTTGAAGGATGTAAGGAGTTGGGAAAAAGTCATGCTTTAGAGAAAGTGCTTGTGGATGCTGAAGGTATGCCAGGATTGACCCCTGGTTCTTCTTGCCATCGGTTCATGCATCGTCGTCGTGCATTCATGAAGAAGTTACTGACCGTGTTAAGCTCAAGGCCAAGCTGCTGAGAGATTGTGATCTGCATTTCCTTGGAAGGACGCTTATTTTCCTTAAAGATTGCTATAAGGGTGCGTCGTTGAAGGTCTGTGAAGACTAACCTCTGCTTCTTGGGCTGAAGGTTACGGTCCTTTTGCTGTTCTTGTTCTTTACGTTTACAAGCTGAACAGTGGAAGAAAAAAAGACAATTATTTACTGGGGATAGTCATGAGGATGAAAATCAATATCGTAATGTTCAGATGTTCAAGGAATACTATTAAATAAGGACATAATGGAAAATACTAATAAAACCAGTTGTCAGCTGTATTCTAGCTTAAAAATATAAACTCTTGATTTTGAAAAATATTTCCTCTCCTGTCCAATGTTTTGTGTAGCAGTGTGCTCTGCTTGCTGATCACAGTACCATCAGACATTTCAGGAGGGTCTAGACAGGGCCGGCCTTAGGGGTGTGCGACCTGTGCAACCGCACAGGGCGCCATGGTAGCAGGGGCGCCTGCCCAGGACTTAACTTAAAACATCGTGTTTTTTTTTTTTTAACTTTATTTAACATCATTTATGTTAAATAAAGTTTAAATTTTTTTTAAAAAAATGATGCTTTAATCTAAGTCCCGGGCAGGGGTGCCGAGCTTGGCGCCGCTTACTCTCCATGACTCCGTCGCGGTGCCGGCATCTTATGTTGAGCGCCGGACTATTCCGGCGCTCAACATGAAATGCCGGCACTGCGGCAGAGCGAGAAGACGTATGCCTCCCGCTCTCACCGCAGGACTCCGGCAACAAGGGAAGTGTGGGGGGGTGTAGTTTGAAGGGGCAGAGGGGGGTGTAGTTTGAAGGGGCAGAGGGGGGGTAGTTTGAAGCGGCAGGGGGGTAGTTTGAAGGGGCGGGGGGGTAGTTTGAAGGGGCAGAGGGGGGTTAGTTTGAAGGGGCAGAGGGGGAGGTAGTTTGAAGGGGCAGAGGGGAGGGGTAGTTTGGGGGGGGGTAGTTTGAAGGGGCAGAAAGGGGGGGTAGTTTAAAGGGGCAGAGAGGGGGGTAGTGAGGGGGGGCGCCAGAGGAGTAGTCCGCACAGGGCGCCACAACGCCTAAGGCCGGCTCTGGGTCTAGATATATCCTTTATACATTTAATGTTGTTTCCACTGGTATGAGGACTTGGCAGAGAATGTTGTAGCTTCTGTATGGGCATTCTCAGTTATTCTGGTGCAACTGGAACTGTTACACCAGATCAGTCAGCAGGAAGCTAGCCTGATCTCCTGTGTACCATCGGGGAAAATGTCCCTCCCTAAGCAAAAACCATAGACGTATCATTATGTCCTTTCTCATTTAGAGCATGTAATAGAGGATGAAATAATATGTCTTGTGTCATAAAGTTTTATGACATAGCTTACAGCTTCTTTAGAAACATGTGGCCACAAGGTATGTCTAGGCAATCGCACATTATAGGATGGGTTTGGACGCATTGGCAACAATAAAGGTATACGGGAGACACCATCAGGGACTGTCCCCCCGTGCCTGCTATCAATGCGTAACAAAGTTACAATAAAATCTCTTTCTTGATTTAGTCACATTTTTCTATTCAAGGATTTACTCTCCTGTCTTTGGACTTTACTAAATAATATGTTTTACCATCTCTGCTGAAAATGTATTCAGTAAACAAATCTGTTCGTTAGATTTGCCAGGAGCTCTTAGATACAAAGGTTATTTCTCATACATGGTGTACACCAGCAGGCTCATGGATTTATTCATCTTACTTCTCCTTTCTTCTGTCCAACACCTCCCAGGTGTAACATAACACAGTTTAATATAAGGGCTATTTTCCATAAAAAACATACAATTAATGCATATCTCCATATGTAAAAAGAAAACAAATGATTTTAGTCATTTAAAATGGTTCTTTCAATGATCAGTCATTGTTTCTGTTTTTTTTTTTGCTGACACCGCACAAGCTACTTCTTCCTCCATCCATCTTATTACAGCTGCATACAAAGAAAATCAATGATAACTTTGGCCAGATATACTTACAGCTGAATCTGGGATGTGAAGGTGTCAGACCACATGACAAAGGACAAAAGACAAACTTGCGTTTATATGTGCACCTCTTTCTTTAATATGGCTTAGAGTCTGTGACAGAACTAAAAGTAATAATGCAGATATGGACTTTCTTTGTTTAACCACAACACTGAAAACATAACCTGAGGTGATGGCATGGGCGGGTTTATTGAAAGGAGCATACAATAAGTCCTATAAGCTACTGAAATAACTATCTTTTTCTCCGTTAATTGTTATATATTTAATTCCACCTGCTTAGGTTACTTACCTCATTTCCTTACACCAGTGAAGCCAGTTCTAACGTTAATAATATAATACATATGAATACACATATACTAATTATCCTATACGTATCCTATAAACAATTCAGCTACAAAAATGCAAAGGTAACGTCACTGTGATAAATTATTTTATCTAAAACCATTGGTCAAAGAAACCCTAAAGAATGAACTTTACAGAAAAATTGGGATTGCTGGTTCGTTATGGTCACATAACTGGTAATCTATTTGCAGAAATACCGTATGTAGTTCATGTGTGCATGAGCGACCCCTTCTTAAAGTGGTTATATTATCTTTTATTTCAAAATAATCACCAGCAATAACATAATATTATGCTCCCATGGCCGATAACTGGACCCACCTACAATGGTTAGCGCTGTTTGGTTTTGAAGCACCATAAATGTGTGAGACAGGTGGCTGATCTCTCCGTCCTCATCAATAATGGTGTCTTGCTTTTACATTGACCATCCCCAATTGTGTTTATTCAAGAGTCCTTGACAATGTAAGTCAACAAGTCTTGCGGATGGGTAGTTAGTAAAAGAGAGAGGTAATGTTGCTACAGCTTCCATGAACAAATAATAACACCCACTGAGACATCTATGGAGCATTTAAAGATGACCTGATGGCTTTTATGTCTCCTCTGTCTGCTTCTTTGTGCCGTTATTACATTCACAAATACTCCTTCTCTTTTCAGTGTTTTACAAACCATGGCAATAGTCCTACTCAATTTGCCTGTAATATAACCTGCAATTTCCAACACATTTCAGTTAAGTGCAAGTAATTTGCTGAAAATACAAAGCCTTGCCAATGGCTCTCAAAGATTACCTGGTGTTCTTAAGTGGGTAGTTTAAGCATTGTAGTCTGTTCCTAAGTGAATATACACAAAGACTTGTTTTCATTTAAATAAGTCTAACAAGCCCTTCATTTCACTGCTCCCCAAATATATTGACTATACTATGTTTTAGTCAATCCTTTTACTTTGGGTTGGATCCTTTATTGAGCATTTACAAATGTTTTTTTTCTATGATGGAGACTTGGTCAACATTGGGGTGTGCTCAAAATACATAATTACATTTGACAAGGCAAATATGCTTCCAATGGTTATGTATGAAGCATATATATATATATATATATATATATATATATATATATATATATATATATATATATACGTGTGTGTGTGTGTGTGTAATGCATGTTATTCATTTGGGACATTTCCTATTTTTGCAATTCATTTGAGCCAGGCTGACATATTCCAAACACCAATTAGCTCCATTGGCAATTTTATATTTGATAAATTAATAATATTAACATTAATATGTGTGGTATCTTATATTGAAATCTATGTATTTCTCCTAGACTCTCTATAGTCATCTCTATAGACTTGGCACAACCATTCAGCATATGAAATAAGTATGTAATACAAATTATTTACTGAAGATCAACATTAAGACATACTGTATAGGGCTTGCCCCACAATATGTTCAACTTAGGTGGCTACTTAGGCATCTGAGCTGGGATCTCAGAGAAAGAGAGATATAGTCAACTAGGGCACTAGAAAACATAGGTATTGCCCTTAAGGCTGACTTTATGATCTTGCATACAGGCATATCTTTTTCACATGCTTCTTCTATACATATTTCCATAGTATTATTAGTTTCTTTAATTATTGCTTGATAAATATTAAGGTAATATTAGATGCTAAGAACATAGTATTCTAGCACGTTTGAACATTCATTTTGAGGTTCATTCTATACTCTGTTTCTTTTTGCACTTTCGTCTTGCTTAGGAACCATAGCAGTGGCTTTGTTTCCAGAGACTGATTTTCAGTTGATGGCAGAGAATTTGCCTGTAATGCAATTGTGGCGTCTTCTTAAAGATCCATTGTATTGACAGACTCTTGGGCCCAGTCAACCATGCGTGTGAAGATAGATTTTCCTGTCCCACACAACTGCTCCATTTACAAAACTCCTCAGATTTCAAGCAGGGATGGCTCCTAGTGTATTATATAACTCATCATGCGCAGACCAGCCTGAGATTTAATAGAGTGTTTTTCACTCATCCTTTTCATGTCTTCCTCATGCTGTATATAAGACTTTCCAGTCAACCGTCTTGAGAAAAATCAATAATAGAGCAGTTTATAACCATTTGGGAAATATCATGCAGAATACCGTAACTGCGGACTGACCATAAGATGCAATGCATGTCCTTAACATAATGGTAAGATTTGAATACATACTCATCGTCATCATTGTTCATGTCTAATTTGCATGCCCAGTAAAGTGAACTTCTAATGTATAAACTAATGCTAATTAACAGGAGGTGGTTGGTTTGAATTTTTTTTTATTCAGATTTGCCATGTGCAAAATTGTATACATTATGTTTGACCTGGTCTTATAGCCGGCAGTAAATGGCTTCAAATATTCATATATCTATAATTATTTTTTTATTCCCCTTCTTCATTGAACATGCTAATATATAATGCATTCACGATGTTGAGCATAACTAAGCACATTTTTACATATATCGACATAATGCAAATTGATAATACCTATCATGGGCATTGTATTTTCAATTAATGTGTGTGAAAAAAAGGTATTTTTAATAGAAAGCATTCAAGATGAATACAAGGTGTTAAGTCAGTGCCATTACATGGAATAATGGGACCCATTTTAGGCTGTGTTGATGGACCTCTATGGTCTTGCCTTCACATGTCTTTGCTCTTGTAAAACCGTGATACATGTTTATACTTTTATTTATCCATTTATATAGAGCCATTATATTCCACAGCAATGTACAATGGGTAAACAAGACATTACAAATAGGGCATCACAAACGGTCAGAAGGGCCCTGCTCAAACTAGCTCACTATTGCTGCTGCTGGTACTGATTTTGTACTTATTAGTGAATAAGTTGAGTAGAGTACATTGTTTGTGGCTTAACATAAAGTCTGAAAGTTAGAGCTATAAAGCATATGAAATTATGGTGAAATTTTTGGTAATAGCTCCTCAATATCAGAAAGAAATATGCTTTCAGTATCCACTAACTATATGGACTTTTAGGTGGTGATTAAAATAGCAAGGGCAGTAACGTGGTGACATATGTTACAAAGCAATATATTTTGAGATATTTTGTAACGTTACCCCTAAAGACTACAGCAGAAACAGTTAAAAAAAGGTTATATGTTTTTACTTTTATTCTTTCCCTTAACATCTGTATTGGTTTGTTTTCCAGTGAAGCTGGAGAATGGGACTTCATATGGGTGTTTTTGCAACTAGATGGCGCTGTTTGCCGCAAATACAAATGAAAGATGCATGCTACATTTACCGTATATTCATATTCAAACAAAAAAAAAAACGTTATGATCTATAGGGGACAACTCCCCTATATCACCATTCAGAAAATTGCTCTGTATGTGACGCTGCCTTCCAAAGTATTTTGAATATGTTAACATTGTTAAACAGATTCATTATATTAAACCTACATCACTCATGCCCAGCTTAGGGCAGTGCTTCATTTCCCCCTTAAATTATGAGTCGACTTACACCTGCCAGGAAGCATAGACCTCCACAACAGATCATGGCTCATGATAAGAAGATCAGATTTCCCCAACTGACCCATTAAGCTATTGCCCACCAGGGTGTCCCAAGGTGCAATAAGAACTTTGCCTCTAAAGGAGCAGGACGGGGACAGTGACTGCCGCCTCCTCAGAGCTGCTATCATTGGTCTAGTTTGCCAGACAATGGCCTGAAATGCTGGTTAATACATTTCAGTTTGCAGCAGTTTTGCTCAGGGTGATCAGCATTTGGCTGATCAGTTTGTTTGTGTTTGTAACAGTGTAGCAAATAATGTTTAGTATTACTTCACCTCAGTGTAGTGTTAGTAGATCAGTCTCTTACAATTATCCCCACCTTGGAAAACATTTAGCATTATTTGTATAGCTAAGTGGGCAATTCCTTTTTGCTAAGGACTAGGGATGCCACCCGGCCGGTATTTTACCACCACGGCAGGTAATCAGTGCTTTAAAGCCAGTGCAGTCAATAGTAGAATGCTGGCAATGCAAAAGCCATTATGTTTTGGTGCAGTGGGGACCTCACACATTTTCTGGGATGCTAGGATGTTTGCCAAGATGGGTCAGGCAGGCTTAAACAAGCTGTGATTAGCATTTTTTGGCAGCAATTCCAGAAAATGTGGTTAAGGTTCAAAGGGGGTCCAATAAATGTAACAGGTGCTGCTTTATGTCATTAAATAAAAGTACAAATCTTCTTCTGGTTTCACTCTAAAGTTGAGAGTGAATCAGTCTGGCATCAGTCCTGCCCTCACCACACCCCCAAACACAGGTAACCCAAAATGTTGGTGTATGTCCCTATGAAGGGTTAATGGGATTAGGAATATGAAGTCTACACAAACTTGGTATAGAAGTTCAGCCATTTCATGTTAGCTGAGTAACATTGTTCTATTCTTCATTCCTAAGAGGGAATTTGAAGTGAGCCCCTATTTTAGCACTTTAAAACTATATATATTGTCTTTTAGATATATGGAATGTAGAGTATCTAGTCTATATTAATCTATTTAATCAGTAAAGTAAGTCTTCCTTATATTAAGTAGAACTTTATTACATTTAATAAAAGTAACATCTCAGGGGAGCATACTTAATATGCAAATGATCATTTGCAATTTTCAGCACCTGAAAGAATTTACTTCTTATGACAAGCAAAGGTTATATTATAATTTAGGGCAGCTAATGTTGCAGGCACTGAGTACACTACATCCCTCCCTTTTCTCCGGTCATTTTTTTTCTCTGCAGGAAGACAGTGTCTCACATACTGAGCTCCCTCCTCCCTTCAGCATGGTCTCTGCTTCTGCTGAGAGATCAGAGGAGACCAGAAAATGGCTGGAGAAGTTAAGTGAGCAGTTGGGGGGCAGATACAAGACAGGGGGAGGCACAGTTCAGGAGGCACAGACAGAATTAAAAAACAGAGAGAGAGTGGCATTTTGTTGGGCAATGAATTTTGCTTCCAAATAAAAGAGTCCCCCCTTTCCAAAAGGGAAACAAATGAGCCAAAAACAAAAGAAAACTACTGATTGCAGCCCTGGGGAGAGGCAAGCTGGGAAAATATGCAAATGCATATTCAGATGGTGCACTCTGCGCATGAGTGCCACCAATTCAAAAGGAGGGAAGTGCAAGCTCTCCCTCAGTCTCCAGAAGTCTGAGTGTAAGCGTCACAAGCGATCAGGTAGTGCTTCAATCTTCCAGGTAAACCTTCACTGTTTCTAACACATTGCATTATGGCCATTGCATTAATTGCAACACACATTTTCATAAAGGCAACATAGATTAGAATTTGAGTACGAATATAACTTCACTAGCTTTCAAGAAGTAAAATTAAAAAAGAAATGTTCAATTTACTAAGGAAAATACCGTATTGGCCCGAATATAGGCTGCACCCCCCCACACACACTTTAGGTCTTTATATATCGCCCGATGCCCGGGACATGCAGTTCCAGATGCGCGTAGACAACCTCCGCTGCCGGCACTTCCGCCGGGGATTCTATGGTGGGGCACCGGCGTAACATAACCATAGAAGCCCCAGCGGAAGTGCCGTCAGCGGAGTTTGTCTACACTTATCGTGCAGATGTTCACCAGCTGCAGCGATGCGCGTAGACAACCTCTGCTGCCGGCACTTCCGCCGGTGCTTCTCCGTCACAGAAGCCCCGGCGGAAGTGCCGGCAGCAGAGGCTGTCTGTGCGCACCCAGGGAGTCTGGGGGTGCATTGGTAAGTCTGGGGGTGGCACTTCTAGGAAGCAGAGTAGCATATCAGGGGGCAGAGTGGCATTTCTAGGGGACATAAAGCATATCTGCAGGGGGCAGGTGGGCATTTCTAGGGGGCAGGTGGGCATTTCTAGGGGCATAAAGCATATCTTGGGGGTTAGAGTTGCATTTATGAGGGGCAAAGTGGCATAACAGGGGTTATAAAGCATATCTGTGGGGCAGAGTGGCATATCAGGGGGCAGAGGGGCTTATCTAAAAGTAAGGTGTAGTATGAATTAAGGGGGGGGGGTCTTAAAATGGTTATTGGTTTTCTGTTTGTATATAACATACGCTGACAAACTGATAGATACCAGAAATGTTAAAATACATGTATTCCTATTCATTAGATAAAATACTGTTTTACCATTCCACTAATGTCTATTTTTTCTTTAAATATATATTTTCTTTAAAATAGCACCAAACTTTAAGGGTGCGGCCTATAATTGAGTGTAGCTTATATTCGAGCCAGTACGGTATGCATCAGAATTTCTAATGCCACCATTAAATTACATTGCATTACATTCTTTCATAGAGCATCATTAAATTCCATAGCGCAATGAAATAAAGGGATAGTGAAAAAATAACATTTAGCAGAAAATAAGACAATAAGACTTAGTTTACAGTCTGTCCACCAAAATGAGAACAGAACAGAACCTGCACCTAAGAATACAGTTGGGAATAGCAAGATGCCTCGCTGCCTTACATCTTTATTTGTTCACTGACCTCCTAATATACGCAGATGTTGGCTTATTGCCTAGCATTTTTTTAATACAAGACTCATTTAAACACACTGGAAGGCTTCTAGTACAAATCAGCCAGCCTTTCTATTGCGTCCCGAATTATTTCCTCATGTGTCTGGCAAGGCTTCAATCAACATTTAATCCAAAGTGAATATTTAATCTGATAACTAGTGTGTTCAGAAGCTAGTGAGATGATAAGGCTTAACCATTTAGCTGCTAGAAGAAAAAAATTTAAATGAAGATGTGGGAAGTGGAGAAGGAGCCACGTAATGCCAAACCACACCAATAAATCTGCACACTGTACCTAGAGCAAATGCTATTAATTAAATAGCAAATCAATGCTTTTGTATTATTTACAAACAGCTGAGACCATAGGCCGCACATTCAGGAATAACGAATTTAAACAGCACAAGGTTAATCGAAACATAGGACCCTACTTAAAAAAATCAATTGTTTATGCACTGTTTTTTTTTTAAAATATATATTTGTATTTTTTTTCTTCTCTCTTATACTAAAGAAGTCTGACCATTACATGTGTTATACGTGTTGGCGACTTATATGTAGAGTATGTACCTCTACGTAATGGCATGCAACTTTCAACCTAGTTAGCAATTTTAGCATACATATAGATGTCATAGTAATTTAGAACATTACATTTTGCAAAAATCTTATTGTATGGTGCAAAATCATTTCAATGTTATAGTTCACAAAGGTTAGACGAGACTTCAAACATAATTGGGTTTAGAGACTATAGACAGGGCCCGCCGAAGACTTAACGCCGCCTGGGGCGAAGTTTAAAACGCCCCCCCCCCAAGTCTGCCCCATTATAGGGCCGGCCCTGACTATAGATATGTGTAGGGTATATAATGGGACAGTAACTGAGACCGGAAAAAAGATGCTAGCTGTGTTGCTCCATGTTGCTACAACATTTGCACAAATGGTGTAGAAAAAAATGCAGTACAAGTTATTTAGAAAATGAATGGAACTTCGGTAAAAAATGGATAAACCTTTCAGCATTTCAAGTGGTCAAGCTAGTGACTTTTTAGTGGAAGGTTTGGTTGACGTGGAGGCATTATAGACAATCCGTAGGTAATTCCACAACCAGTTTTGCTTTTTTGTATTGACTGCAAATTAGACAAATCATACTAGCAGTTTCTCTGTTGCTAAATTTGTAATAGTTATACCAAATAGTTTAAAATGCTACAAAAAGATTCAAGGTATGAAAGAGGATCAGAAGGATCTGGGTCCCCCTTTGAACTCTTACTTGGCCACCAACCTTTTTTTAAAACTCTAAAAAATAGTTTTACTTGAAATAAGGTGTATTGGCATTGAGGTTTAAGAAGGCAAGTCACTCTCCCCCTATTTTATGGGTTGAGCTCCCTACATACTGTGCTCCATTGCAGCTGCCGCGTGACCACCTCGCTTCACTGTAAAGTTGAGAGCTGCGAAGTGGCTCTTCCTGTTAAGTGGGCAAGTGGCCATGTCCCTCACTCTACCCACCTACTGTATCAGCCCCACTTTCTCTAGCATCAGTCCAGCCCACACCACCCCCCCCAACACAAGTATCCCGAAATGTTAGGGGTATGACCCTATAAAGGTTTAATGGGATGACGAATAGGAAGTCTACACAAACGTGGTATGGATGTTCAGCCATTTCATATTAGGTAAGTAACATTGTTCTGTTCTTACCTCCTACCGGGTAACTTGATGTGACGCGTGAATTTATATTTGCATATTTGGATTTTAGCACCCAGTAAATTGGAATTAACACTTTTGTATCAGCATAACTAAAAATAGTTAATCAATGTGTTAAATTAAGTGAGCTACCTTTGTGTTGTTCCAGCTATGTTGTATTTAGAAATATGGAAATATGGAATATAAAGTACTCTTATTCTAATGAATCTATTAAAGCTTGATAAATAAGAAATAATAATACATTTGTATACATGAGGCAAGTGTCCTTGCCAAGATGTTAGAAAGGATAACTGCATTCTGCTGTTGCCATGGTGAAGGGCTTGCTCAAAATCAATAAATATATTACATTTTTTATTAATGCAGCCAATCTGCAATTTACAGATATCCGAGATTTATTTCCATGTGGTAGCTAATCACCTACATTTGAGGATGATTAAAAACCTTCCCAATCTAGATTAAAAATGGGGTTTAGCGTTTAAACACAGATTTGATATTCATTAATTTGATCTGGGATAACAGATTCACCAAAGTATATTTTAGTGAGAGGTCATATAGCAAGCGAAAAGAGAAACTTTGAGGTCATGCTAATTTACATAATGGATGCTTGAACATGGCACAACCTTTCAGTGGAAGGGTTACTGTATATTACTTTGAGTTATTTTAAAACCCAATTCCAGGTAATGTTAAAGACAAAGGTTCACCAGTGAAAGTGTCTAATACACTGACAAGAGATATTGGCTAAATCCTAATCCAATCTCAAATTAGGGGCCCTGACAGCAAAGGAATTAGATGATGATGAATGAGAGAAACATAACTATTTCATAATATGAAAATAATCCAGACATCTAAGAGCATAACATTGCAGATCAAGATGTAAATGACAAGATATGATCGGCACATTTTTGTATTTCTGTTTCACATGTTAATAGCTTATGGAAACAGTGCTTTCACCGAACATTCATTTTAATTTGTCCTTACTAAAAAGAGACGAATCATCAATGGATATATCAGATCTATCTATCTATCTATCTATCTATCTATCTATCTATCTCTATTTAATGCTCTGTTTTGTTGGGTCTCTAGAAGAGGGGGAAGGGATAAAAGAAACGCAGGGAGAAGAAGAAAGAATCAATACTGCCTAGAACTGTCAATTTTATTGATACCCCCTGGAGAAGCGTTAACTACATGTTTGATATTACTGGCACACTGGTCTGATAATTACGTGTCTAGGGGTTGTTAAGACTTGGCCAGAGATAATGAGATATGGGGAGGCTGCCTTCTTCACATACACAGAAAGTCACTTAAGCGACGGGAAGATGTTTGCTTTATTTATGTGTTATTATTCATCTATAGATTTTCTTAATCATCCATTCGCACTCAACATTGCCTCTCTCAGCTAGGTATGGTAGACTTCTATATGTGCTAAAAAGACCCTGGTATCACTAAAACACTATCAGTGTTTTAACTATTTGATATCTGTCACAATCAGATTTATACCATAAAATCAGATTTAAAGAAGAAAAGGCTATCTTTTTTTTTGCAAGTATTTAGCATATGCTGGATGACAGGGTTAAAATCCCTGACACCTGAAAATTTAATTGTCTTGACGAGGCCTTCAGTCATTAATCTCTGCACTTCCTGTGACAACAATTAGTTGTGATCTAGTTTGAGGGGTCAGTAACATTTCTGTTCATCTAAAAAGTTAAAAGAACTAAATCAGAGCTTCGTGTACTACCCACAAGTCTTCCTTTAACTTACTACTGAGCAAAGTGAGGCTTAACAAAGAAGCCTGCAGTTCCTGTGGTGAATGGAGGCCCTGAGGCTTCTTGTGGCAAAAAATGTGTCCTTTCAAATTGGCTCTAATCCCATGCTGAAGACGAATGTATATATATATATAATATATAATATAATAATAATAATTTGTTAATTATTATTATTTTATTAATAATAGATTTCACTGTTGCCTTTAGTTGTAATATTTAAAGCCCATAACTTTAGTTCACTACTTCCTTCCTTTACTCAAACAGGCAGATCGGATCGGTGAACATGTGGCATCAAGAGATCTTGGAGTGACTGCTGCTAATGGCCCAACATATTAGTAGAACAGTATTAGAAGTATAATTTTCTTCAGTATCAGATAATTTCTGTGTTCTGTAGCTTGTTCGACAAGTGTGTGTTGTTTAGAGCTTAATGTATTGATTCACTTATTTTTTCACTTTGTGCCTTATATACAGAATCTTCATCGATTTGTGGGTCATCTGATGATGATGACAATTTACAAAAACGTCCCCTCTTTATGATAAAGTTCAACACACCTATAATGTGTTGCCTCACTACCACTGTCAGCTCTCTATACCAGAGACGTTATACTCAAGTCTCAATCACTCCATTACTCCTACTCCACTCTCTTCCCTGTCTACAGTTATTTTTCTCTCTCCTGCCCTATTTATACTCTTTCTCTCTCTTCCACTGGATTCATGACCCCTGAAGCTGGATGCAATTCAAAGAGTGAACCTGTCAAATTTGCAATCAGATCATACAAGTGTTAAATTTACTATTTGCTAAGCAGCTTTTACATTGAAGTATGGTGTCAACTGAATTCAGAGCACACGTGCCACACCAAACTATTCAATGCATTTTGTTGGCCAAGTCCTAGGATCCATGAGAGTTTTGACCCCACGTTTGCTTCTGTTGGCGTTGATAATATAAAAAAAAAAACACTTCACCCCACATCTACTTTTGCATGTAGCATTCAGTGCAATGCCTGAAAAGAAAATACAAAATCCCATCAAATGTATCCCAACAAGTGGTACACAGTGTTGCTGTGGTGCAGGGATGTCCGAGTTTTTTCTGCAATGGGACACTTCATCAGAATTCTATACATGCGTGGGTCGCACTCACTAAATATGGCCTTAAATTAGATATGCAGATTGAAATAAAGTAAATGACACAAAACCTTTACTTTTCCCCTCACTGATTTCTGGGCCTAGAAAGTTTATTCCTCCGAAGTTACTACAAATTCAGGATTCTGGATAAGTAAAAACTAAATAATTCTTTTTGCTCTAGGGATGCACCAAAATTAAAATTCTGGCCCGAAACCGAAAATTCATGATTCACTTAGCCGAAGCTGAAACCGAAACTTTCAAAATAAAATAAAAAACAGCAATCACACTCCTATCATGCCCAGGCAACCAGTAAATGCTGGAACCTGGGCATGATAGGACTGTGATTGCTGTTAGCATTCACACTCCTATCATTCCAAGTCAGCCAATACATGCTGAAACCTGGCTAGATGCCCCCCTTGTGTATTGATGCCGCCAGCACTATGGGGTCTGCACATCACGTACAGCCTGCCTGTGCCATGCCACCCACTTCCATGCTATCACACACACACTCATTCATATAATAATTAATTCACAGATTCATCAATCATGCATACTCATTCATGCATACTCATTCATACACCCTCCCCTTCCCTTATCTGCACTGCAGCTCTCTCTGTGCTGCTCGTAGACTTACGTTGAGGCCACTGCTTCCCTCTGCGTTGTTCGCATTCTGTACGAGCAACTTCCCCTGTACTGCACAACGGAAACAGCAATGGAGCAGAGTAATGTGATGTGATATAAATTCACGTGACTCTGCTGGGTTCCGCTTCCCCTGTGCAGTACAAAAGACACCTCATTGCACAGTGTGTGCGAGCAACCCACAGGTAGGCAGCAGGGCCCTGGCTGCAGATCTCACGTGGGCTGCACCTCGAGGTCCAGCGGCCCACATTTGGCCTGCAAGCCGCTACTGTTGGATGCCCCTACTGTAGTGTGTTAGTAAAATAAAATACATGAGCATAATGAACATTCATAACGTTAACAATGTTCATATTTATATGGAGCAATTGGCAGGCAGTTTTAATATAGCCTTATAGAAAGATATAATACATGCATTTACACCACAACAGGTAAAAATGGACTACTGGGCAGGATCAGCATAATGTTTAAACAGAGCACAAACAATACAACTCAATTGCCCATGAGATAATGCCATATTATATCTCAATGAAGACAAATTTAGTGTTTAGATTAAAAGGAGAATCTTTACATAATGACAGAGTGGGTTCCAGTTACTGCCCTTCTTGCTATCATGTTATCAATACCATCGAACTTTCCTGACAGTTAAACCCTGATAAGCCAAGCACTCTTCTCCTTCTCTAGCTACACTAAAATAAATTATGTGAAAATGATTCACCATTGAATAGTAGTTTCAGCCAGTCTCACGCCATACATATGCCTTTCCTAACTTGATAAAACATCAGCCTCTTTGTCTTCGGGCCTTTAAGTCTTCTCCTATGTGCATTTTTATGTCTGTATAATAAGTTCTCATACTGTTTATTTTGTGAATGCTTAACCAATTCCCTTATTGTGAAGAGTAAGGTAACACTTATATCATTCAACTCTTTCTAGAAATGTTCTGCTTTCTCAAACATTCAATTATATCGCAATCCATATAAAATCAAGTTGCTAAGTTGTTCTATGTGACCCAGCACCCTTTCACTCTGTTGCACAATTCTGAAATCCTTTAACAAGTTTATCATAGCTCCCAAGTCCAATCTCTGTTTCAGTACTTTTGGAGAAAGCGCACGCAGTTTGTCAAATACATGTCATACCCATGGTTAACTCTTCTCCAAAGTGGTCTTTATTAATAAAATTGAAATCTAGAGGGTATTTCTAAATTGGTAAGATTAAGAATGTTATTTCACTTATAGCATTGTGCCCCACCAGTGCTCATAAAAATGACTCTACGTGTACATACAGTATAGACAGTGAGTTTGCCTAAGCAGATCCAAACTTGACGATTTGTGGTGACAACCGGGGAATTATGAACTCAGGTAGTCAGTAGAGTCCAGCTTTATAAAACAAGACATTACTCTGTAGCTAAACACAAATGGTTTCCTAAGTTTATTGATTATGGAAAGTATTTGATTTTCACTAGACAATCCTTTCTTTTCCATGATTCAAGCAGGTACTCAGACCGTCTGTCAGTATATATTGTCGTACAAATTAATGATAGATGCATATAAAAAAAAGGAGCCATTTTGTTTGCTTGTTTTTATCCATTACATTTATATAATAGTGACCACAAAGGGCACATCCTGTCATACGTGCTAGGCCTAATCAATCGCTGTAGCATAAGTAGGCTCTCATTTTATTGTATTGACCTCAAAATTCTCAGAGCCATCACATGTTTAAATCTGGAAGTCAAGCAGCCGCAAAATCTGACTGGATAGCAAGACAACACGATGTATGAAAGCTATCAACACAAGAGATCCATTTCATAATTAGTGATCCCTTGAGTTTGTTTCAGGCTTGTGGGTATTAAATGACATGTGTGTGTGGTTTAACAGTAGGAAAGCTAGTATTTGCGAGAATCACACCAGCAAAATTTATTTTGTACAGTGGGATTCTGAATTACTGGAAGGCTGATATCCCCCAGAGGAACAAAGCATTCGGAATGACTCACACTCACTCATCAGAAGTGTAGTCTAATCCGTCACTTTAATTTGTCTCTTCCCTTTTGTTAAGTTACCGATTGTTATTTATTAGTTTAGACATCTTTTGTAACAGTGGGTGAACAGTACAGAGATAACATTAAGTCATATATGCCTTAGAAACCCACATTTTTATATGTGATGGGACCAGCTATCTTAATTTATTACAATCAGAATCTAAATTTCTATTCTCCCCTTTAGTTTGCTTCTTCCCTGCTGTTAAGTTGCTGATTGTTGTTTATTGACTCAGAAAGCCTTGGTAAGGGTGAGTGAGGAGAATAGAGAAAGCATGCAGTTCTATTACATTCTGCCACAGGCCAAAACTTCCTCTAGGCAAATATGTAAACTAAACATCTCCAAATATTAAAAATTTCACTGCCTGACAAACAACACATGCTTTATATACACTTACTCTTTCTATTACTTGTATCATAGGTCTTCTTCTTTATGCTTCCACTAAGGGCAAGATGCACGATATATCACGGCTGTTTCATTTTTATAACACTTGACTATTAATATGAACAGCCATTCCACAATTACAAGCATGTGTAACACCACATAAAACTAAACATAGTCAAATTTTGTTGCATACCATACAAATGTATAGCTTGTGGAGGGACAGTCACTCCTGGGAAACCAAATCCTCTCAAAATGTCTTATTTCCTTTGAAAGGGTATTAGATATCTCTGTTTTAGAGACTAAGACTTCTGTCCATGGATTCTGTTTGTCCCTTTGAAAACCAGTTGTCTAAAGGTAAATAATATTTCAGAAGCAAACCTTTTTTGCTTTCTTTGCCATTAAAAATATTAATGGCGGGAAAAGGGTCCTCAGCAGCCAATTTATTTTTATCGAATACCACCTTTAAAATAGCAGCACTGACATGTTTATTTGTCAGATAAAATAAGTTTATTTCTGATAACACTTTTAGTATACATGTACTTATTTCTTTAGTATTTCCCCAAATACAGCGTATAGGTCCTACAGGGTCAGATTGGTGATGACGAGGCCTTCCGGGGTCAATAGGTCAGCAGCCGCCAATGATGTAAGCGCAGTCAATGACTGGATATAAGATTTTTTTATGTTCATAAACAAATCAAGTCAGTGGGCAAACACTGTAGCGCTGTAGCTCCAGCATTAGATAAGGTGAGTGTGGAGTGATGTCGGTCAGCATCCTACCAGGCATTTGCCCAGTGTGCCAAATGGCTAGTCGAGGCCTGGTATCCTCAATTTCATCTACTAGTCACAGTTCCCAAATCAAGTGTCCACCATAATACTTGACTTTATCCAGTCAACTTAGTTGGTGCCTTTTTTATACCACAGCCGAAGTCTACCATAGAATAGGTGACCTCATTCATTGTGTCCAAACTACAAGAGATGTTTTTATATGGTGCTATGTTCGATTAACATCAATTTACCTATTTTATTTCCTAGGAAAGTTTTTTTAAACCTTTAAGTTTTCTCATTTGTGAATATAATCTGCTAAAGAATTGTAAAATATCTTTAGATAAATGGAAAATGACTTTGACCAAGCATAATCTAGTTGAACGCGCCTGGTTTTTAAGAGGAGGGAAATGTAATTTGCACACTGTCCTATTTGTGGAATCATATAGCATTTTATTCATAGAAGCAGTATGTGAAGACACTGAAGAGCAAATATACAGATTTTTTTTCACTGTAAGAAAATTCCTGCCAAAGCTCAGTTATGGCTTCATGGTGCTTAGTTAATTTGCCCCTTTATCTCTATGCCAAACCATTATACTCACACACCTTTTACTAGGCTCCAGCAATGAGAGTTTAATAACCATACTTTAAGAAGATGTCTGCAACTTATCAACTAAATGAGTCTCCTCAAACTGAGCCAAAGGTCATTCCGCGCCTGCACCTTCCCCGACTAGGTGTGATAAAATACCAGTATGTAAGAACAACTGAAAAATGCTTCTCTGGAACTTGTCTTTAATTGCTAACACCTTCAAGAAAAAAGAAATGACCTTTTTAAACAGCAAGACAATGCTATAATGGCTACTTTTGACAGCCTCCTCTGTCTTTCTCTTTGGGTTCTTGAACCCTTACTCATCTATGGACTTGATAGCCCCCTTTTTTCTTTTTCATGTGTTACTCTTAGGTATTTGTCGGGTTTGGATTTTTGGGAGTGTTTTTTGTTTGTATGTATAAAGGTTAAAAAAAAAGCATGGAAAAAACCATGGAATTTTTAATACTGTTCTTTTGGAGTATTTTCATCTTCTCTGTACCCCCTTGGCACGAAACTTTACTCCTGGGTGAAGTACCTATTGTCTCTTACTAAGATAAAGATTATAAAAAAATATATTTTTTACTCAGGAATTATACTTATAGCGAACACATTAGCCATTTTCGAGACATAGATGACACATGAGACAGACTTGATAAATGATTCAACCTCACAGGTACTGCAGATAATAGAAATAAAAAGGAGTGCCAGCTCCATTGTAGTATTTCACCGACAGTATGAAAAGATTTTGACTGCAGCAAAATTAAGAAACAACTCATGGTAATGTGTCTCCCACTAGGTAGCAAAAGTATCCAAAAACAATTTTAAAAATCGGCCTAAACTTAATATTGCTCAGATTTTATCACCATGGACAGTTCACATGTCATACCTACGTATGGTATCAAAGGCAATCATAAATTAAGCCCAAGACTATTTCTAGCCACATCTATCCCTTTCCTGCCTTTGTTTATGCTGTCATATCTGAGACAGGCTCTCCTTCTTACCTGCAACTTCTTCAATATCTTAATTCCAACCTCAATTCACTTTAACTTGTTGCCTTTGATCACACACACTGTCCCAAAATACAAACAGGCTACTCACCCAATCTCTGCAACAGCTTATCCATTGACGTTGTTTCACCCACTCTATCCTGTGGATCTTCATGTCAATCCCTGCAGACTTTCCCCCTGCTTTTATCCCATCCACTGCAGCTTGATCATTCCGTCCCTTGAAGACTACCGTATTTCCACAACTATTGGGACTATTTCCCAAATTTGGGAAATTCCTTCCTGCCACTATGTGTCTCCCTCCATTTAGTGTACCTCTACTCCTACCACAGTCTCTGTCCCTGTATCCACTTTATCCAGCTACTGCTGCTCTTCTTCAGATATCCCCCTCCTCTGGTTCAAGGTGGCATGTGAGGGTCTACAGGACACAGCACTGAGAGTTCCATCTATGAAACCCTAGACCTGCCCTGCAAGAACTGCATGTGCACTGTGTGCTTGCCCAGCACTCTTTATGTAGCACCTCTGTGTACTAAGCAGTACAGGCGTGCAGCTATTGGCCTTACAGGCATCCTTTCCCGCTCATTCCAGTGAATTCCAGAAGGAGAGTTCATGGGCATCAGTATACTCCCTCTTATTTATAGACGGAGTCAGAAAAGTTACCAGATGATCTTTGACCACGTATGTGTATGCCTACAGTCTTTTCTGCATAATATTATGTGTACAATTGTGAATACCATTGTGTGACACCATAGAGAAAACACCTGGCAACGTGCCCACCATTCCAGTATTGGAAAATATATCAGTTATCTGAAATAGTCTAGCAGTTATGTTAGGTAAAACACGAGGCACAGGGTATAAAAACACCACTGCTTACGGCAAAAGAAAACATTGCTGTTGCATTGCACAAATGTACACAACAATACGTTTATGTGACCATATGTATAGAGAATTCAGGGAGATAAAGACACACAGGATATTTGTGGGGATTAACACAATTTTTCAATGGTGTAATATTTGTAAATGGTTATTTTAATGATTAATTTAATCATTATCTAGATTTGACTCAATTGTTCTAAATTTCTTTGTCAGTTTAATTGTCACTTCCATTTCTGACAATATTTAATGTTGGAACACATGGATAGATAAGTAAATCACAGCAGCCACAAGCTATTAAGTGGCAGCAATATGACAATGCATCATTTATTGTAGTCAGTAGTAAGCTGTGTCTTTCTGGAGTGCACCGGCTTTGTTCTCATCTAAACCATTTCTGGTGCCTACTGACATAGGAGCCGTTGGTATCCTTCACTAACAACTTCAACAGTGACCTGTGACAGTACGGAACCTTTATTAAAATCTGTCATATACTATTTTGCCTATAACCAAGGCCTTATAGTTCTGATTTTGTGAAAGTATGTACTGTTATTTCACTGCTCAATGGCAAACGCATGGCCTGAGCTTGCCATCTTGTAAAGGCATCATCAAAGACAACTAGAGGTCTATTAGCAAAAGAGAGCGTTGACAGCAGAGTTTTCAGGAGAGTTATGGTTTCAGCTCCCTGGCTTCACTACAAATTATGAAGAGCTACACCTAGTAAGAGTCTGCTGCAGGAAGAGCTTGGCTGGCCCTGTATAATGTATGGTTAAATGGGTGACATGTCTCCAAAGTCTCCTCACTCATTGACTGATGCATTATGGAGGGCCAGCTCAGCATTTTTACTAGAGAAACATGCCAGTGTTGGCCCTTCACAATGAATAGTAAAGTGAGGGAGTTAAAACCGAAAACTCTGCAAACTCTTCTGTCAACTATCCCTTTAGTGAATAAGCCCAAGTGTAATAAGGAATATCGCGGAACAGTTTGACTCAAGCCTTCTTTAAAAAAAAATCTTACTAACTATTAGACTTGTGCATTTGGATTTGTATGAATTGCAAATTTACCGAATTGCGGCAAATTCAGAGATTCCTACAAAGCCACAAGGTACACACCATGCATCTTGAAGTTTAAAAACTTTTATATGGTTCCATTCAGTACTATCTCCGTATGGCATTTTCTTAAAACATAAAAACATTTATTGGTGTGGTATAAGGGATCACAGAGAAGACAACTAGAAATAGTCTTAAGTTTGTGAACACATGAACATCAGGATTGGAATGGGATAAAGTATTAACAGGAAATTTTAGATTCCCACTGCATCAAAATGTGCACACCTAAAAACGGACACATCAAAAGAAAGGAGCTTATAAGAAAAAAAATACAATAGTAAATCCAGTGTGTACTGCTATACACATTATGTGAACTGTTTATCAAGTTAATCCAAACACTCTTGGACATATCTCTGCAAACAGTTCAGGCAACTAAAGGTTTAAGCATCTAATATTTGGTTGTAGAATCTCCCTGAATCCCAGAACACAGAAATCTGCAGGTCCTTAATGAGTCCACTGGATAGGTCTATAAATCGGCCACCTCCTTCCTCCCCACTACCCTTATTTTGATGTACTGCACATCCTTAGCTGCGTGTGTAATAACATTTTCCAAGAGGTGGTTGGGGAGTTGAGTTTGCTTGATCACAGTTAAAGCAGGGGCCATGCTGGTTTGTGACTCTGTGGATAGAGAGGGGGTGGGCTCCTTTCTCTGCAAAGCTTGGGTAGAAATCAATACAGATTCAGTTCAAACCAGCTATAGATCAGGTCTCTGAGCAGCCGGCTGTATATAACACACAGCACAAAAAAAAGAGAATAAAGATGGTTGGCAGAGTCAATTTTCTGCTCCAGCAATGTGAACAGAATCTGCCATTGTACAGAGTAGCGAGCATCTGAGGATACTGGTTTTATTATAGATGGGTACATAAAAAAAAAACAGGTCTGATGGTTTCTGGAAGAGACTATTGGGTTCTAAGTAAATGGTTTAAGCATTAAATATGTCTTGTCCCTGTTAATGAAAACAGCAGTGCATGGACACCCTATGAGTTATTATTTATAGTATCAACATGTACCGCAGTGCTATACACTATAATGAGCTTACAAGCAAGTGCGTTTTCCCTAAACCAAACCAGAAGGTTATCGTTAGGTAAAAGATTAACCCTTTTAGGTTAATTAAGAAGCTACGTGGTTGTAAATTGGGCACAGGCAACCAACCACATATCTCGTATGCGGTGACGCTCTACACTTGTGCCAAGCAAATACATACACATTTTAAAATGACACAAATTGACCATTATTTTAATTTAGATTAGACCTTCAGGATATTTAAATATTTTATGCGTTTATAATAATAGTATAGAGCTCTAATATTTATTAACACCCATATTTTCCATTAGGGCAATTTTATTATTGTTATTAATTGGGTCTATTGTAACGAGCCCAATGGACTTATCATTGCATTTACGTAGCATTATTACTCAAAACCAATTGTAACATTTCTAATAAAATTGTCAGTTTTGTTCGATGAATTAAGTAGGTATGAACCAATAGTATAAAAATTGATAAGAAATAGATTGTTTGAGAAGCCCCTCCCAGCCTTTTTTTCCGTAAGTCCAAATTGTTACATGATTTACGACTTGTCATGTCCTGTTTGCCCATTTCTACAGCGTTGCAGAATATGATGGCACTATATAAATCAATAAATAATAATAATTCACCACTAGCTTCGGGTTACTACATTCCCCAGCCACACACTGTTGCTAGTGTTTGCCGATAAGGGCTAAATAATGGAAATGTAATGTTTATTGAGATTTACCATGATCAGAGTTGTAACACCCATCAACAAATGCAGAAATCTGCTTATGTTCACTAATACTGAAGCAGTGGAGTCTAGGGAATTAAAAAGCATTTAAGTATTCAGCAAACATCTGAGCAAATAATACATTTTAGATAACACTTCACTTCTATGCATTGACTTCCTAAATTTCCTCCTGAACATGGTAGTGGTTCTACGTTGTTTTGTGTGCCATGTAGCAGATATGCAATAGACTGATAGCAAAACCAGGGCAACTATACAAACTAACTATACACCTATATATAAAAAAAAACAACTGCTAACATTATTCAGGACCCAGCAAAGACTTGTCATACCCCTGTATACATAGAAACACAACTACTGCCAGCCAAAAGGCTATACATATAAACAAAGTCACTGCATGATTGCTTAGATGTATGGTTACATTGAAGATTGATTGGCATGTATTTAGTAATCACGTGAAGTATTGAAAGATTACATTTCACACAAAGAAATAAAAGCATCTCAAGCACTGAAGTTAAAGGGTGACAGAATGGAAGGACCTGAAGCAGTAACAATTACTTATTTGGTGTTAAGGTACATAAAATAAAAATAATACAAATATATACAATTTAATATAAAAAAAAAAAACACACAAGCAGCTATTTTTTTCTAAGGCTATACATTGGTAACATTGTACATGAATCTCCATGCTCAAGCCTGGAAGAGACTCTGCAGGCAGCTCACAGCTTGATGGAACAGGGGTGATATTCAACACATGATTTACACTAAACCACACTGAGCTGGACAGGCCAAGATGCTTTCATCGACGCGGTCATAGCTTGCTCAATGTTATACATCTAGCGTTTTGTGTGGAAAATGCTAATGAAATGATGGGAATAGGTTCCCACGAGGCAGAATGCAGTATGGAAGTTATTCTCTGAGGCAGCTGAGCTTTCTGGTAATCCAGTAAAAGTTTCCACTCGGTGAATAGACCTAAGAAGTCTCTCAAGGTCATTGACCAGAGAGTGCATACAGAGAGTAGGTGAAACAGGGGCTTGTAGCACTGGGTTGAACTAGATAAGAATCAATATGAAAATAATTTTTTTAAAAAAACCCTTCTGTAATAATTGCATGATTTTCTCTTGATGCAACTAAGAGATTGGTGTATTTAAAACTTGAGAAAGGTCAATATTTTGATTATGCTCTACATAGTTTATCAGTGCTGCCTTTATCAATTTTATGATAATGGTCACCTGCCAAAAAAATGCAAGGGAACCTTTCATTCATTGCATTTTAGGTTTGATGTCCACCAAGGAAGACACTTGGTACATATATTATGATTAAGTGTGCTTATTTTCTCTATTAAAACACAATAAAGCAAGGAGATAGTTTGCAAAGTGCAAAAGGAGAAAACATTAGGTCAACTCAACTGGAAAACAAATAGAAAATACAGGGAGTTCTAGGTAAGGATGATATAGACATGAAAGGCTTCTAGGATTCAAGGTCAATAAATATTTATTGACCTAGTTTTAACTTCATAGTTTTAATAAACATATTTAAAAAATACTACTATTATTTTTCTACTTAAAACTAGCATTTTCTGTGGACAGATAGGCCATTCCACATGGGTGTAGGTCTAGTTGTGCTTACTATAAGTCTAGACTTGGGGCAGACTTATGGTCTAACCCATTCTCTAACAAAAAAACACTGCAACTACAAGACATATCATTTATTTTAAACCTCCCCCCCCCTCAAGCTGCAGGCAGAAAAGACAAAATGTTGATTACTTGAAGTAAGGAATATTACATTTAATAGGGACACTCCAGCCATCATATGCACTTGAATGCCCTGTGCTAGCTCCTCTGAAAGCTGTATGCACGTGTATATTATAATCCCATTGCTATATGTAAAGTCTTCCCATTGATTTCATTAGGAGCACTTTCCTCCCACCGATTGGCTGTTTAAGTTGTGAATCAGTGACCAGAATATACTCCCATTGATTTAATTGAAAGTACTTTACTGCCACTGATTGACAGCATAAGCAGCCAATCTGTGACAGGAAAATTAAAATCATAGAGGAACAAAGAGAATTGTGCAGCATAGCTATAACATCTGTGTCAGATAAGGGTTTTACTTTTTATTTTTTATTTTGGAAAAATGCATCGTACAGAATACTTTAGTATGCATTCTTCTATAAGGGGTGTCAGGGACATTAGACTATGTTTTTAAGGGTGCTGGTAGTAATGTTTTTTCAACTCTGCAGTTCCATTAGTAAACATATTTATGGGTTCCACCTCTGGTCTACTGTATAGATTTTGTTAGTTTCCCAAATTCAACAGCTTAAGCTAACAGTGAAATACTGTTTGACTGCAATGACATTGTGCCTGCCTTTGGGGATTTTTTTTCAGGTGCCAGTTGACTATGGAGTGCTGTTATGATAAGGAAAAGAAAAATGAAGAATAACATTAAAACTCACAATATAGAAAATCAACAAGAACATTAACATGCATTATTGCATACTTATACAGAATAGGGAACAAATCTTGCAAATGTATAAATTATCAGGAGGTTGAGGGGTATTACCACAATGTGAGCAGACACATGGAGAAATTAGGAATCTTCAAGGTACCTAATTGTCAACTTTAACCTTATTGTTAAGTTATTAGCACTATGGACTCTGCTGGCACTGTATCAAAAATGTAATTCAGGTATAAAACAAAAGATTGATAAACATTCTGCCAGTTTTGCTAAATTAACATCTTTCTATGATGAAAAAGTTCTATAGAACCACAGTAGGCTTTGGTGGTTCTGATTTCAACCAACATAACTGCAGTCATCTCTAAATAGCACTATGCCGCTAGACTAACGATTTAGAATGTGTAATAATTTACAGATTATCACATTTCAATACATTTTTTAAGAGCATTATAGGAATATAAAAAAAAAGTTTTGTAAAGATACTTTCATTAATATTAAAATTATAAGAGCATTTCTAAAACAGAGCACTAGATATATATATATATATATATATATATATATATATATATATATAGTGCTGAAAGCATGCAAAGCTCAGATTCCTGGGAACAAAGAAACTGGTGGAAAATAGACATTGCAGAATATTAATAGGGTATATATCGTATATATATATATATATATATATATATATATATATATATAGGCTTTTTTAAAACAATGCATTCAAATCATATCCACCTACTTCAATTTTTAAAAAAACTAAAAGCATTCAGAGGCAGATCTGCTTTGGCACATTAAGGCGTAAGGGGAATAATTGCAATCAATAGTGTATACATATAAGCTTACAAAGAATGGTCTGGATATATTATGACAATCACTCAAATGAAAGGAGATATATCACAATCCAATAAGTGTATCTGCATTAACAAAAATCTGTTGCTTTTTCAAGCGTTGTCCCCAATCTGTGCTACATGCGATATGTGTGTACACCGATATTTCATATACATGTAGCATGTACATAATAATCATCACTATTAGGATAGACTACAAAATATATTTTATAACTGGTACACATAATGAGATCCACTTTTTTCTTCATTTCTCGCATATAACAGAATATATTTTATTCCCCCATTAACCCGTATCCTGCCGACACGAATGTTTGTTTATTTTAATTTCGGGGACAGATTCACCACTGCTGCCTAATTAACATCCAATCTCTCGTTTCTTGCCAAGAGAGATTCATTACACCAGCCAACTCTTAACACATTACAATTTTACTGTCTTTATAATCGGCACTGGCTGTGTGCAAGAATAAAATGTGACTGCGTATATCTCATTTATTTGAATTCTTTATAGCAAATTCTGGTGTCTTATCTAAATATGCAACGCATTTATATATATATATATATATATATATATATATATGTGTGTGTGTGTGTGTGTGTATATATATATATATATATATATATATATATATATATATATATATATATATTATATCCTATTACAAATTTACAATACTTGTTTCGAACTTGCAATCTAAACAATATTTGAAGAAGCCAAAGATTAAATCGATTCTCCTGACTGTGATGAATTAGGGATAGTAATTCGAATTTATTGATTCGACTTCTTGCATCCCCCACTCAAACCAATTTCTCTCTCCATATAATTACCAGTTTAAATGTAATCAGCGGATTGTATTTGTATGAGTATATGCAAATTCCTTAAAAACATTTGTTTGTTATATCCACACACACAGAGACATATATATTTATATCTCTATCTATCTGTCTATCTATCTATCTATCTATCTATCTATCTATCTATCTATCTATCTATATGTGTGTATATATCTATCTATAGATATCTATATATATATCTATATATATATATATCTATATATATATATATTGATATATATATAGATATATAGATATAAATGTGTGTGTATGTGTGTATATATAATAGACAGATGTGTGTATAATAAACACGTGGATATCGGTTTAAACATAGGTCACAGTGCGTGTGATGTTTGCGTATACATATCCATACAGATGATTAATAGGTAAATAGACATATTGATAGATGGAATATTAATGTTTCACTTTTTATGAGTGCCTGTTATATCCTAACACAATATGCATGTTGTATATTTATTATATCACTACAAACGTTTCCAAATAGCTGAAACCGACTTTTAAAAAAAACAAGGTTTTCAAGAATTAAAATGTCATACAAAGAATAACAACACATTTCTTTAGTAAATATCTGTGAGTGAACACAATTCGAAATTAAAATAAAACAAAAAAAAAATGCGCTTTATACATTTGCTGGGATTCTGCAGCAGGCGCTTTACCAGAGGAATTCCTCCCAAAGTTTTTTGGGAATTGATTGTGATTCTGGGAATTGAATAAGAAAAAAAAAGATTTCTGAGAGCAACGTAAATTCGGCTGATTAAAAAAAAAAAATCTGTAGGGGTGTGAGTATGCATATATATATATATTTCTATGTTTTTTCCAAGTGACAAACAATGTAGAAAGCAAATTATGAAAATAAATATACACATCATTCGAATATTCACTAACTCTTGTCCCCTTAAGGTAATATTGATCTCTCTCTATATATATTTTGGATTCATCAAATACATTGCTGCACATAGTGGTTTGTGTTATTTATTTTAAGTAATTATCATGCGATTAAGATTGGGTATAATATAGATCTTTATTATGTGCAGCACTTTGTCCAGTTCCTGTACATTGAACGTGTATCTTTGTGGTCTCCAGGTGATTATTTTTATATTTGTGAGCAAGATATAAAACTCAAACTGCTCAATTAGATTGAACAAGAGAGGTACTTAAAGAGCCAATTGTGGCAGTGTTTAAATCTTTATTTACCAGAACCTTGTAAAGCCAGAACAATTTGCATTCTATTAACTGCTTTTCAATAGGGCATTGACTGGAACTAAAGTATGCCACTATCCTGCCCTAATTACAGCCATCTGAATTACACTAAATGCATAGGAATACAGGACAGGTATTGCAGGATACATCACTGAAAAACACTGTGACCAGAAGAAAGATGGGGCACAAGGTACAGTAGATACAAGGGACAAGGACCAACAAAAATAGACAGCAAACTTAGAAGTTACAACTGTATTTCGGATACAGAATGTATACACATGTGTGTGTGTTGGAGTGTTGAGCGTCTTATTACAATTCTGTATCCGAAATACAGTTCTGACTTCTAAGTTTGCTGTCTATTTTTGTTGTGTGGAATCAAATATGTTTTGTGTGTGGAATTAAATGCTTATTATTATTATTAACTTTACTTGACTGTGGTTATTAAAAAGTCAGCGCACCTCTTCTGTTTTTGTACTAAAAAAATAAAAAGCCAAAAAAATCTCCACCTCTTCTATTCCGAGCTAAATTTCAGATGAATGAAATCATTGTGTGTGATGTCGTAAAATAGATGGCTAGATAGATAGATAGATAGATAGATAGATAGATAGATAGATAGATAGATAGATAGATAGATAGATAGATAGATAGTAGACGTGTCTTGATGAGAGTTGGTGGAACAGGAGAGGGACAGATCCCCAGTGGCCCTGTCTGTGTGCTATAGATAATTGATTGGATCTGCCATTTGTGAGATGAAGATGAGGCCCAATGTGGATCGATAAACCGATAAACCGAGGAGCAGCTGAGATAGAATCTAGGGAGCCTTTTCTCCCCTCTTATCTGCCCAGGGTTGGCCTCCCCTGATATATTTCTGATGCTTGGAGCTCCATGTATGGATTCCTCCTGGTTCCTCACACCTCGCTAACCTGGTACCTCTCACTAACCCTCAAACTTATGATTTTGTTCTTGCAGTCTCCTATCTGATTTTTTTTTTCCGACAAACCCTCGCTAACCTGGTGCCTTTTCTCACTAACCTCAAACTTATGATTTTGTTCTTGTAGTCTCCTATCTGATTTGTTCCGACAAACCCACAGCAGAAGCGCACGTTGGCTTCACAGCTCATCTTCTGCATTTCTCAACCCACCTGTTCTCGTCTGGATATCCCTCGTGTTGGGGTCTCTTTCAACCTTACTAATTCCTTATTACCCTGTAGATCTGCCTCACAATAATACATTCTCTAAATTAAAAAAAAGTCGGAAGTATAGGATACCATACGTGTCCCCTTTTCATAAATTTTGAAAAGCGAATTTCCTTGATCAGGATTATCTAGTTCAAGAAGAATGAGTTTTTGGCCCTTTATGGTGCATTTCCCGATAAAATGAATTTCTGGTTTCAATCTCCAATTATTCATTTCAGCCTATGTGATAATTATTATGTTATTATCAAAATATCTTTAATACGATCTTGACCAATAATACAACATGGATGAGTGGAGGATTGAAATATTTGAGGAAGGAGTGAGGCAAGACAGTGGGGAAAAATACATTTTCCCTTTACAAGTAAAGAGAAATATATTCTTAATGGACGGACATCATTCTTTCATAAGTTTTCTAGCTTGGCATGGAATGGGTTAATTGACATTCCACAGAAAAAAATGAGAAGCCAAACTGAGTTGGCACAATAAAAATGACAGGGAGAGAATAGTGAATGGATGGGTTTGGATTCATTATCAGTACTACATTTGATTAACTGTTTGCCAAAGCGCAGGTGGCATCACCTACATGTCACCTACTAGTGACAGCTGGTTTATGATTCCTGAAGCAAGCTACCAATCAAGTAGTAGAACACTGAATTTGTATTTATGACTGCATCTTCTTGTACCTAAATTAACTTTAGTGATTTTATTGTATTTATTTTCACACTTTTGAAGTATTTTGCGTTGGTTTTGTTTGCAAATAACTTACAAATAGTTAAATTGGTATACACAATGCTTTGTACATGAAATTATACTCTTACCTGCCAGCCTCAGAGCGGACATTCTTTGGAACTCTGGCTCCTGGAGCCACTTCCACATCCTCCTGAAGGTCTCTCGTCCAGACTTAAGCTTACTCCAAGGTTTGGGATTCCTCAGGAGATCAGACAGGGTTCCCTGAGACCTGCACAAGATCCTCTGAGCAAAGATGGCTTGGGGTATGCTGTACCTCTTCAACTCGGCCGTGATCCTCTGAGCCACCTCTTTGGTGTTAATCTCCTCCACTTGACCATTGCCACCAGCCTGAGACACTGAAGTCGACGCCTGCCTGTCCCTGTCACCGAGGATTGAGCCATTAGACGAAGCGTGATGATGCCCATGTGGATGGATTCCGTTCAAAGTGGGCATCATGCCAGGACCTGGAGCACCCAAACTCCTGGACAGATGGTCCTCGCTTCTGGAAAGCATGGCAGCATGGGAATCGAAGCCGTTTGGAGATAACATTTTGTCGTTGGTTAAATGTCCACCATGTCCGTAGGGGCCCAATGATTGCTGAGAGTTGTGCAACGAGCTTAGGCCGTTGGACAGAGGAGAGAGTGGTTGCCCCATGGTCGCCATGTCCTTTGGATAGTGACTATAGAGGTTGCCCATCGATGTTAAACCCCTCTCATCCCTCATCAAGGTGAAGCTCCCGCTTACGTTCCCACTCAATCTCTGGTGGTGGTGATGGTGGTGATGATGGTGATGTGGGTGATGGAATTTATCAGACACCGTGGAGATAGGTGGCAGGTGCTGAAGAGGGGTAAGCGTGGTGTAGCTGCTACTTAGGCTCATGCCAGATGGTGATTCGCATGACATGTTCATGGCTGGGTGCAAAGGACCAGCAAGGGAATGCTCGGATCTGTACTCCCCTCCGTCCAGGATGGAAGCCATGCTTGTCACCATAGCAGGTCGACCATGGGACACAAGGTTCCTATGGGAGGCCTGCCTGCTATGTGAGGAGCTCATCAGCTCCCCGGCTTGGGAATGGGACACACTGTGAAGGTTCCCTAAATTCTCCATTGTAAGTTCCATCTTCTTCACAGGATTCCTTGTGTTTGTCCCCTCCTCCTCCTCCTTTCCTTTCTTCTCCTTTTGCTTTCCAGGCTAATTCAGATTCAAAGCTTTGCCATCGATTACCTTCCCCTTTGCAGTCAATCCTGCATGACTTGATGAGCTCTCCTTGCTCCTGCTCCCTTTCTCTCGACCCCTCCTTCCCTTGGATACAATGGCTGTGTGTTACTGCTGGCTGGAGGTCCTCTCTCTCTCCCTCAAGTGATTGTGCTGGTCCTGGCTCTGTGGTGTGTCTGTTGCTGAAAAGGCTGCAGATAATATTGGAGCTGAGACTCAGACCTCCTGCTAGCCTCAGTCTCACAGCCAGCACAGCCTGACGTCAGCATCCCTCAGCTCATCGATAAGCACCTTTCCGTGTCTTACTCCTGATCGCCACAGAGTGTGAGGACCTGGGACAAGCCACCTCCGGCATTCTGAAAGCACAATGCTTGCATTATACAATGATCAGCAAGAACACCAGGTTTTAAAAAAATAACTCATCAAGGATACATCGCACACTGCAGTAACCAAACCACTGCATGTGTGTGTACATTACATTAAGGTCATGTCCTTTATAAATATATCAGCCTCCTACATGATGATACAGAAGTGTGCTTAAATACGATGTGAATAAAAGTGAAAATAGCATAGTCCTGCAGTCTACACACAATTGAATACATTTGTGTGCAGACATATATATATATATATATATATATATATATATATATGTATATATAGACACAAACATCCATGGATGTGTAAACAGAAACTGATGGAGTGAGCCAAAAACGCTTAACACAAAAGGCAACGCAAGAATTGGGGAACAGACCTGCCAAAAATACCACAGATTAAAACACATGAATGAAAGCACAGTCTGTTGTCAGACATCTGTCCCTCTGTCTTCTCATTCTTGCTGTAGTGGTATACATGTATGTGGGATGTGCCGTAGTTTATGCCCACACATTATAGATACACAGACAGAATAAAAAGAAGAAGAAATACAAAGAATGCAGAGATGTAATGTTTGATTGATACCTTGTTAAAATATGGGAAAAAAGGATCAATGATTATTGGACACAAACATGCAGTTCTATGGGACAGCAACTGTCATGGGGGCTTATTGTCTGATACTGTGCTTGAGAAGGTACTATGATGCAGGTAATATATATATATATATATATATATATATATATATATATATATATATATATATATATATATATATATATATATATATATATATATATTAGATCTACATCTCACTTTAGCCTTTCAGCTCTACAGTTTAAGGCAGTAACCATTCGTACAGACATTTGATACATTACAGTCTCAGGGGTTGCATACAGACACAGTGTATAATTTCTATAATAAATATGTACTGTAACTGTTTCAAAAATCTCAACCGAATCTAAACTAATTGAATTCTCATTTTATTACTTACAACCCACTCTCCTTTTTTGAAATCCCCTTCCTTTTATTGTACACTTTTTTTCCGTGATGGTTGCTAATATTAAAATATATCTGGGGGAAAATATAATGTGTTCAAATGTATTTTAAGTCATTATCGTCAATTGAACTTACACTGAAGACTCTAGTGGAGTTAACTAGCCATTTTTTTTTGAGCATCAGGGTGTGCTGAAGCCCTAAGATGTTATAGTAAACATCAATAATAGAAGGTCCTACCATTCAGACAACCAAAATACCACTAAATCTATTCATAACCGTATTTAGATGATATATGTGCAGTTTTCAACTGTGAGTAATTGTTATTGAATAGCTAAGTCTGTCTCTTTCTATTATAACATTCCAACGTATGATACAAATAGCCCACACACATAAACACACAAACACACACACACACACACACACACACACACATATATATATAGATATAGATATACATAAATATATATATATATATATATATATATATATGCACATACACAGACACACACACACAGACATATATATATATATATATATATATATATATATATAGATATAGATATACCTTTCAATATATATATAAACTGCATCACTAAACTTATAAGTGTAAATATACCTTTCAATACATCAGTCTCTATCCTTTAATCTATATTCTTCCACTCATCCCCTCTAGGACGTTTATATCAATACAAAAGTGAATTTACCGTATTTCCTATTATATTTCCTTTCCTCTAAGGTTCTCTCAATCTGCCTCCACCTTCCATTACTTACAGACTTAAAAACCTTCTACACCAACTCTTCTACCTTTTCAGCAGCCCAAAAAGTGACACAATGTCTGGATCCTTTTGTATCATTATTATTTTTTTTAAGTATGCTACAATAACCAAAAAATGTTTTAAATCAATAATACAACCAAATGAACTCACTGCTACAATCCACCAGTGTATAACCTAAGTACTAAAAAAATCAGACAAAATCTGGCTAGCAATTTTAATGTGTAGCTGGCACCAAGGTCTTGTTGTTAGGGGAAGTGTTATCATAAAACATATTTTCTTTTTTAATGCATAGGCTACAGAGAAGCACATCTCCTCCTGCCTCTTGTCTTGATTTTTTTCAGTATTTATCAGGAAACCTTGATTTGTATTGAAAAACATTTCAAAATGTATATCCTTGAATGTTCAGAGTGTTATTATCTAAAAGCCTGATTCCAGATGGATATGTCTACAGAATATTACTGTACTGCTCACAATGCATCTTAATCTATCAGCAAGATCAATACAATTGGTTTGGAAATGCAAGCCTCAGAGTGCAGCCTCTTTACTAAACAGCCATCAAAATAATGACAATGGTAATAATAATAAAAAAAAAACAAAATGCAGGAAAACACCAGAAAGGTGCACTGAAAAAAATGCACATTAATATGAAAGCCCAGCAGGGATCCCAGGTGCCATTTTAGGGGTTTAAATGATGGCTGAAAGGTAAGACAAAAGCTGGGCCTTGGGGATAACATACAAAAGTATCTTGTGATTCCAGCGAGGAGTAATCCTGGGCTCAGAGAAAAGCAGAGAATAAACAGATGAAGAAGATCTCAGGACTCTAGGGAAACTTACCTCTTTAGATATATATAGAGAAGATAATTAAAATCTATAGGATTTTCCTGCTTTTCTCAGGAACCTCAAATCCAGAGTCAGTTGTGTCTCACATTCAAAACCATTCAGAATTATATATATATATATATCTATATCTATAAATATATATATATCTGCATACAAATGCATCTGCATTCACAAAACTTGAATATTTATATTCAGGTCAAAAGATTAACTGAATTTTAATTTAGCTCAATGTAAAGTTGTGGGACATTACCAGTCGCATTTAAAGAGATTGTGGGCTTCTAAATGTTCACTGACAAAGCAGTGCAAGTCCTGAGATATGCGCGGGAAAAGGAGCAATATATGTATATTGTGTGTTTGCATATTTAAATTTGACAGCAGCTAAAAAAACATTCTGCTCATCTGCCCATTATTTCTTTCGTAATACTCAGACCTTAACGGTTCTTGGTGTTGTCTCATATACAATATAGCCTTATGCTTACCCCATGCATGTTTGAAATCACTGTATTAGCCTCTACCACTTCTGCTGAGAGGCTGTTCCACTTCCACGACCCTCTTAGTAAAGTAAAGCTTTCCTTATATATATATATATATATATATATATATATATATATATATATATATATCCTCTAGATTTAGATTATGACATTTTACCCTTACATTTCCCTTCTTTTGAAATAAACTATCCTCCTGTACTTTACAGTATTTACATATTCCTATAAAATCCTCCCCCCTCACTCTTTTCACCCAACCTCTACATATTGAGATTTCTTCCCTGCACAACATTCATCATTGAATTATCCAGAATGACTATATCCTTCTGGGGATATGGGTATCCAGAACTATATATATATATATACATATATATATACAGTATGTATATATATATATATATATATATATATATATATATATATATACTTATAAAAACATTGTGTTTTTCTCCATATTTAGCTTAGTTTGCCTAGCTGGTAATCCATAATTCACCCAACTCTGTTAAAATAAACGGGGCTCTTAATTTTGCTTGAGGACAGTTATTAATTGAACATCCCTACTGGAGCTTGGAAAGAGGTCCTTTTAGTAATTAGTAAAATATAATTGAGCAATGCTAGCGTGAGTTCCCATTCTGAGACACCCCATTGCTCCCTGTTAATCAATAAAATATCATTAAGCAAAAGGCAGGGAAATGTGCTGATATACAGTGGGAGAGTGGGGGGGGATTTTAGGGAGAGGATGGGAGGAAGGGTAAGAGGAGTTAGTAGATGTATACTGGGATTCAAAATAGGCAAAATAATTGCTAAATTATAATACAAACATTTGAAATAAAGAATATATATATAGCTATATATATATATATATATGTATATATATATATATCAAAGGAGAGTGTAAATGGAATTGAAGATACAATATCTCAATATCTATTAGTGAAACAACTCGTCAGAAAATAGTATTGATTCATACGGTGAACACATATGTAATATTTAGATAACTTGTTATCAAACATGTATTTTTGTAGTTTGCGGGGATATTCTGTGACACAGAGTAGCTGATGGCGTTAAAGACTGCCTTTACAGTACAGAAAGATTTGAACCTATTAACCCATCCTCATTCAATCTGCCTGACACATTAGAAGTATTGGGATTAATGCCATCAATGTTATATGTCTGTCTCGCTATTAATTTATTAAGATCACAATGGTGAAGAATTGAGACAAAATATACGTCAGATCTGCCCCCCCCCACACACCGATTAAGCATACTATTATAATACTACGATTTTTTTTCTGTTAATATTCATTTTTCAACACACTTCTAGCTCTTCGTTTATTACAAATACAAATGACAGCAAACTCCGATTTCTTACTTTGTATTAAAGTCTGGAACTATAGCAAAGTCCATACTTTACTGTTTCAGTATAGATTTACTGATTTGTACCATTAAAAAAAATAATCCATACTTTCAAGTTTCAGAAATGCAATGTCTTTTTATTTCTTTGCAAATAATCTAGCAGTTTTCCCATCAGTCTGTCGATTTATTAATCAGTTTTATTTGCAAAAGTCAATCTAATTGACAAAGAACAGTTATTGGTTCCAAGCGATTTAACTAATAGGTTACCAATGTGATTAATGTAGTAAGTCTATTCAAGTTTACATTTTTAGCAAAGTACAAGTTTATGTATATGTATATATATATATACAAGCACACATATAAATATATTATATATATGATATATATAATATATATATATATATATATATATATATATATATAAAATCCCTTCTTTTGTAAGAAAAACAAGAAAACAGCGTCATGATCTGATGATCTGTAAATTAAAGCACTCCATTGAAAAGCTTCTTTAAATAAATTCTCCAAAGCTGAAGTTTAAGTCGTTAATCTATGGGAGGGGGGCACATCTGAGGTTAGTCTCTATCTAAAGTCAATGTTTTGTGGGTTTCGTTTTTTTCATTTTATCTAGTTTTCAGGGAACGCAGCGCTTTTTGAGGAAGGGCTAGAAATCTATTTAACTTCTTATGTATTACAGCAATCAAACAGAAGATTTAGTTTGAAAATCCAGCCCCTTAGCAACAAAGGCGCTAATTAAAGTAAAAAATCGCTATATGGCTCCACATATTCTAAAGTCATATAGTTGTTTTAAAATGTGAGGTGCGAGTCCTTATTTTTTTTTCTATTCCACTTGACAGCTGCCACCTATCGATTCCCCCACCCCCTTCTCTATCTCCCTCTTTCTCACCATCATCTTATCTTCTGGCCTCCACTATCCCTATTTTTATAATTCACACTCATTCTTACCCCTTATTCAAATCAGCGCTACTTCAGCTTTCTTCACTTGCCAGAGTTCATTCACTTCACTCGCATTGTCCCCATCACCATCAATTCACCATCACACCTCCACCAGTTACACTTTAAAAACCCAAGATCTCCCTGGCATAAGAAGGCAGAGTTAATCTAATAATTCCACATTTGTAACCATCTTCATCACCAATAGACCATAAAACCTTTAGGTTTGCTGAACGAAATTGACAATTAAAAAAAAAAAGAAAAGAAGAAAATACCCATATTGCTTGTAAGGCTAGAGGGAAGAAATTATTTTGGTGCTATGTTTATTGAAGGATATACACAGGTATAACTTGTATATGCCCTATAAAATAAAGTCGTAGTAAATTGTGTATTATTTTATACTGGTTTTCTTCATCTCCATTTCCTCAGAACATGCATTATTGTTGGAATCTAAATGTTACATTATGACGTAACCTTCTGATCACCTGTGGCTACTATTAAAGCTATCCTAAGCGTAATATTGTAGCATTAGAAACTTTTTTCACTTTAAGCCATTCGAAAATTAAAGGTAACAAGGTATCTAGATATAATGAATGGGGGGGGGGTTAAATCATTAGAAGTCATGACAATTCTACCAGGCAGTTCATGCAAAGAAAGAAAGAAAAAAGGATTAACAAAAGGTGGTTTATCTTTCCTTAAGATCCCTTCTTTCTCCCTATATTTACCTGTCCCCCCCTCCCCTATGGATTATTTCGATTTTGCAGCAATCAGGGCTGACGCGAATAACCAAGCAATTTCTACTGATCGACTCTCAGGGCCCCAGACAAGGCTTTAAAATGTGAGAAAGTAACGTGTGCTTTAAATAAGACTTCAGAGATCAATGTGTAGGGATGGAAAGTGATGGAGAGGGAAAGGGATGGAAATGGAGAGAGGACTGGACATTTTGATCGGAAATTATCCACTAAATATTTAGGGATGCTTTGAAGGTAAGATCAAGCCCGTTCAAGTAAAATGACAGTATAACAACAATGCGGATCATAGATTTTATTTCCATACCTTCCGTATATTTTTTTCTTAACTTCTTTAATATTTGCTTTGAAGGCTTTCAAAACTTGCATGCGTATATTCATATCCCGACATTTTAATAAATATTATTCATATTTAATAAAATCGCTTCACTCGATAACGTGTTGTTTTCCATCAATTTTTGTGCATATTCTACTGGAAGCAATCATTTAATTTAATGCAAATACATATACAATATACATATTGTATATATATATATATATATATATATATATATATACGTATATGTATATATATATATATATATATATATATATATATATATATGTATATATATATATATATATATATATATATATATATATATATATATATATATATATATATACATATATATATATTAAATGCGATCATTCTCCCCGTTAATAAAATTTGAACTATTAACCAGTAGGATAAAATCACAAACCTTTCTGCACCTCTCTCCTTTCCACGGCAGGATAAAAAGTGGCGATTCAAGCGATACATTGAATTTGTAAAATGTTAAAAACATCCACCCCGACAAGTAACAAATTCAATCATAAAGAGTCGTAGTTTTCGGAATTCGAGATCTTTTGTTTTTCCACAAAGGAGCTTCACAAAAGGAAAATTGTTGTGAGGTTGAAAAAAATCAATGGTAGACTTTGCAACCTTATTTAATTTGCAATTTATTTGAAAAGTTAACAAAAGCACACCCCTATGAGTGAACTTTACACTGCTTTACACGGTTTCCTGGACTTCATGAGTAAATAAGGATCCAGTTTCAATATCAGCAAACTCCAGAATATTAAATTATATATGTATATATATATATATATATATATATATATATATATATATATATATATATATATATATAGTCACACTAAAATATACATTGTACAGTTAGTCTTGTGCTATGGAGATTTTTCTCTAACACGAAAATAGCTCCCAATCGTCAATTGTTAGGAAAATAAAGAAATCCCATATACAATGGAATCTATATGGATAGATAGATAGATAGATAGATAGATAGATAGATATTTAGACATAGCGTAAACATCTGTAATTTCTTCAGCCCATTGTACTATGATGCGAGAGATACGAAAGGGTTAACAGAAAAATCGGGACACATCGGGATGCAGCTCCGTAAACCGTATTCTAAATGGGATTTATGGCGCACGTATATTAGACTCTGCGCAATAGCAGCACATATCGTGGAGTGACTTTTAACCCTGTAATCCCCGCAACACAACTATTTTCATTTTAATGCTTAGTTAGCAGTGAACAGTTTTCGATCTACATTTCGGGATATTTGGGACGTTTGTAACAGACCAAATTCTGTATATATGTATATATATATATATATATATATATATATATATATATATATATATATATATATGTGTGTGTGTGTGTGTGTGTGTGTGAGAGAGAGAGAGTGTGTGTTCTGTTCTTTTTACACACGAAAAATGTTTCTATTGTATTGTTACAGATCAGTTATAACTTGTAGGCACTGTTTCTTCTTTTAACCTTTCACAGATTTGCGTCTGAAAGTGATGGTCGCTTGGCTGTAATGGGATAGAAGATGGCTATTTCGGGTTACAAATATTTGGAAGTAGGAAATAGACATTAACTGGTATTATTTCCTGGTTTCCTGCTCAACTATTCTTTAAGTAATATTACCACAGATTCAGAATAGGATTGGTAAGGTGACCAAATCGGTGAAATTGGGTTGATATAAATTGATTCATCTGTTTGAATTCATTTCAAGCTTTCTCGGTGTGCCCTGTTGTTAAATGTATTTCTATAGTTACAGAGTTACAGGACCGGTCTGTAATATCCTGTGTGCGATTCCTGACAGAAGAGTGGACACGGGGATGTGCGTGTCAGGGGACTGAAAAGATTTATGATTGCCTGAAACACCGTGTTCCTGTCATAAAACTGTATAGATGGGGAGGGTTGGGGTGTTAGGGAACCAACAGCTTCGTCTATAGCAAATGATGTATATATGGTTCCATTTATCACCATCAAGACAGGGCCAATAACCTACAGCCAACTATCTTCCATAGCAATTGAGAGGTAAATACGGTATGTGTTGTTGGCAAGGTCTGAATCCAAAGATCGGTTTATGGGAGCCATACAATGAGTGTAATATCTAAACACTTAATGTGTCTTGCAGTTAAAGTTGCCCCTTCATCAGCCACCATACATTTCATATTCTTAGTTTTCTGGGACCAGCCCCTCCCTGCCTGTGCTCTACTCACCATATCGATTAGATTGCAAGCTTACAGGGTCAACGATCGCCTGCTCGCCCTGATCTCGTGGAAGCAGAGAGGGTTAAGCTGCATTTTCTGACCACTCAGCAATACCCCATTGCATACTAATTAAAACGTTTCACGCTTCAGCTTCCTTCTCGAAAGTTTGCTACATACATCTGCAGAAGCCACATCGGCATTAGCTTTAAACTCCAATAAGCGCTTTATTGAGCTGTGAACCAGCCCGTACTTTAGGTTTCAAACTAAAGATTTGTTGTAACTTGTTCAAATAGATGCATTTACTGTATAGAAACATCGACAGAAAAAGAACGCATGGATTTTTATTTCGATTTCATATATACATTGACAGGTAGGTATGCATTTATATTTTTGTACTTCAAATTATTTTGGGCATTTTAATAAAAATGGAAATATATCAATGAGGTAGAAAATTCAGTTTTACAAGAGGCCAGACACTGTATAATTTGTGATTACCTTTTTTTATCTACCCAGAGATATAATTGGGCACACAGGGAAGGGTGATTAAGCATTAATGTGCAAAAGTTGGGAAAAGTAGATTTTAAACAGGACCAGTGTTTAACCAAAGAGTTCCCCAGGCAAGAAACCTACTATAATTTATGTCTTTTTCTATACATTTAGAATGCCCAGGCAGACTAGACTTGATGTGGCAGTTCCAGGGGACAGAAGCCCCTCTTCTGCATAACCAGACAGGTCCCTACTGGCCATATGACTCACTAGGCAAAAACCTGGTGGGCCACTGTCCATCAACACCCTATACCCACCTAAAGCTACACCAGAAATATATCTATCCACACATATCTATCAGTCGCACCTAGCATGTCATGGCCACTAGCCTTAAAGTGCCAGGGCAGCATTGTGTCCATTAGTCAGGCCCGGGTATATCTTCCTGTTGGGTGATCATTTTCCCTGGAACACTGCTGTTCCTTGGGTTGATTGAGGAGATGAGATCTTTTAACTGGCCCATTTACTCTATAACAAACATACTTTGTGCTGCACATCCTTCAAATGCAGCCTGGGGCATGGAGAGCTGGCAACATGGGTGCCGCAATGGAGGTCTATGTCTCTATCAAGAGGTGTAATGTAAGGATGTTTTTATTTACTCAGAGGATTGTAGATAAGTGGGACAGCCTCCTAGCAGAAGTTATAGAGGCTAATACAGCAAGGGAATTTAAACATACATGGGACAGACTAATGGCTATCCCGAATCTAAAACATGGTTAAGGACAGATTAAGGATTAAGTCTTTACATCAGGAAAAACAGGCAGACTATATAGACTGAACAGTTCTTCTCTGCTGCTGAATTCTGTGTTTCTTTGTCTCTACCTTCATTGATTTTACAGATCATTAGACCAGTCAGGGGAGATCAGAAGATCACCCCCAACCAGACATTTATCCCCACTGCCCGCAAAAGCTGGACAGTGGGGTAGAGTACCTTAAAATCGCACACATGAGATGTACTGTATATTGCATGTACAGTATATTGCATGTACATATCTTGCACAGCAGCCTTACCATTGAAGTTTAAGGAAAATCAATGGTTGTAGCGGCATTCAGATGCATATATATATGCTAGCTCAGCACTGATGTTCTACTACCATACTGTACATGCGCTGCTTACTGGTTCCAGTGCAAGCAGCTAAGGGAGGAATTAAATTAGACAACAACTTAGTCTTATGTTATAGCTCAAATAATCAAATAATGCCTGCAGTAATTTGCATGCAGTAAAATGCATTGGAGACCACAGAAAATGAATGTCAGTTTGTACTAAAAGCTAAAAAAAATGTGGGACCAGACTGTTTTATAGCCTTTTTTTTCCCCCCTTTGCCTAGTTTACTTTTATATATGATAGATGTTGTCATTTCCTTAGAGAACCAATACACTTTAGAAGAAAGTTCCTGGGAGATAAAAAAAAAAGAGTAAATCTTTACATTTTTTTGTATGTTTACTGTGTATGACTAAGGTTTTTTTTTTTTTTTCTAAGTGCGTTTTAATCTGTTTTGGTTTCATTGATTTCTATAACTGCTATCATTTCTAAATTTCATGGATGTTTGCGCTGCCCGTGATTCCCCGGTGACTGCTTAGTTGTGGGTGTTAATTGCTACAATTAGGATGTATAGATGCTGGCAAACAGCTTCAACGTAAATGAGTAAATAAAATGGCAACAACACATTTATTTCAGCATCAGAAACATGGATTAATATATTAATAGATCCTATGTAGGGTCGCCATCAAGCTGATATTAAAACTAATGGAAACAAAATGCTTGCTTACCATATTATTTTCCCTAAAACAGAGACGGTAACTCTAATTCAGAGGCAATTCTATTCTAGATATCCCAGCCATCAGGGATTTTGCTCATGCAGTATGCATGTCATGAGTTGCAAATTGAATATAAATTTGAAAACAAGAGTAAAATCTGTTTAAAATGCATTATTCTTAAAAATATAGAACACATATCTTTTCCCATAGTTACACAGAAATACATCAGACTGTCTAATTCCATCTCCTATGTATGTGATGTAATTTGTTAAATTTAAATTAGATTACTAAGTAATCTTTCTGTAAGAATTGAGTCTTATGACATAAAGCATGAACATAATGACTTTTTTTTGGTTAGGCAGGTTCTGGCCTTCTGGTTGCCATCACCCTCTGTAAGTTCTGGGCTATTCCTCCTAGGTGGAAGGTCAGTCAAGTTCCAGGGCTCCAAAGTGGCCTGCCTGGGTCTCCAGGTAAAATCTTAATTTCCCACCTAGCCTTTTGGCTGAAGAGGGGAGAAAACTTTTGTGGGAACCAAAGATTTCACCCACTTTTGCAGTTGGGCTCAGGCCATTGTGGCTTATCTACCTAAACAGGAACATGAGCATACCTGGGATCTCTCCAGGCTTCGCCGTGCTGACACGCAACTTGCATAGTTAGGCATAGGTCAAGCTATTGTTTTTGATATTGGATCAATGCACCTGGGGCACCAATAAAAAATATAGATATTTACAAGTTGGTGGTGGTGAAGATTCTTCCCTACTGTCAAGCAAGGGAGATGACGAAATTAAAGAGTTGCTCTGTAAAGCATTTGGCACAGGATGCTCACCCACATTCTATGAGAATAACCGAGCTACAAAGTAAAAAAAATCAGCACCATAACTACTATGTTAATGTAAGTTAAAGATGAAGTCACAGCAATAAATACATTGCACCACATGGGTTAATGTAATTAATTGTTATGCTTATCACTGGAGCTTGTGGCTGATAATGTTTTGAGTGGCCGGATTTATCTTGAGTTTATGTTTCTAGCAGGGGAGGGTTGTTCCTGGAAGCCTTGAAAGAGCTGTGGGGAAAGAAGTCTGTGGTGGCTGGTAAAAAAAAAAAAAAAAAAACTCAAATATATTATTCACTTTATCTTCCACAAGACAAGTGCAGGTCCCAGGCACCCATATGGTTAATGCAGTCCAGTAACTGCATTTACCAAAATAAAAAGCCTTGAGAATGTTGTCTCTTCCAGGAAAATCCACGCTGGTGTCAGACGTCCAGAGTTCTGTCTGTCTAACAAGGAAGAAGGTCATCATTTGAAATATATCACAATGAATAACACTTTGCATAGGGTAGTTTCATTTATAGAAATATATTTTTTTTAAACAGTAACCAGCTGGGATAAATGAAAGCCCAGTAATATTACAGGGGTGCAATTATTTATTATTATTTTGACTGGAACTTGTTTATCCCATTGCTATTTCAAAGTCCAGTTCACATAGTTGAAAACAAAGATATGATGCACACAACCGTTTCCCCATGTTGGTTTTATGCCACTATAGGGTATCCAATTAATATATATTCACGGTGGACTTTACAGAACTAATATACATAAACTGTCATGCAAAGAGTCATACCTCTAAATTAAGCTTTCAGAGATTAAAAGGCCCGAATGACTCTCAATGGTCATGGCCCACTCATGCTTCCCTAGTAAGTTCCTAGGAGTTTAGCAAGGGATTGCATCTGCTTGGGTGGCAAGCAGAGAGAAGGCTGGGTAAGCTACCGTTCATGAAAAACACCTCACTATACTAAAATGTTCAGATGGTTGGGTTACTTAATATATAAATATTTTGAAAAGAATAATGCCCCAGACGCTTCATCCAATTTGGATCCATTTTGAGTTTTAATGAAGTCGACAGTAAAATTGACAAGTGCGTGAAGGAGAATGATGTCAATACCTTTCCTATCTGGGAGCTCCATGGGAATCTGATTAGCACAGATCTTGTAGGTCTGAGGTCAGCATCAAATGGAGAGGGAAAGAGAACCAGAAAACACGCCAACAGCATATAAACTTTATGTCAGAAGAGGGGTGGAAAGGAGACAAGGGAAAGGAGACAAGGGAAAGGAGACAAGGGAATGGAGAAACTTGTTTGAAGGGCACCTTAACATGTTTACCATACTGAAAAGAAACAAATCTATTATGAATGGTTTTGGAATGTACTTGTTCAGACCTTCCACACATACAGTATGATCACAGTGACAAGTGTCCCTTTCATCAACATTCAGTATGAATTCAGCAATTAAATAATGACACAAAATGGTAACGCCTGGGTAAAAAAACCCTAGTCATCTACAGTGTCATGCCTAGGAGCTCTCCAGGTGAATTGCTGCTTCTCTGTCTCCCTGATGCGAGAGCAGCATTTAGGAACACCCAACTACATACAAACTAGAGGACTGCATTGGGAGGCGGGTCTTGCTGGTGCTGCGGGCGGGAGCGGGCGGTCAGGCACTGTACCTGCGGGTCCCGGTAATCCCATGCAGTCCCGCAAGGCTGCCTTCTCGCTGCTCCCTTGCGGTGTCTCATCTCTTGCTCCGCCCAGGAACAAAACGGAGTCACGTGATGTTCAGGTAAGGAAGTGGGCGGGATTGGCCACAAATGTGGCGGGAGCGGGCGGGAGTGGAACACCCACATTGCAGGATCGGGCAAAAAATCAGCGGGAGCAGGCAGGAGCGGGATTAAAAAAGCCGTCCCGCGCAGGGCTCTAATACAAACGACACGAGGTTGGCTTAAAACATCAGAAAACATGATCTGCGTGCTCCCTGCAAAAACAGTTTTTATTAGATTTTAAGCATATATTCCCATGGGTTGACACAAGAAATGTATAAAGGATCCAGCGTTACTGGCATATACTTTAACTCGAGAAATCTGTATATACTTTATTTTAGTATAAATGAAGCTATTCATAGCTATCTAGTTTAGGGTGAACTATGCATCTTATTAGATGAATAATAAAAGTGAAAAAATATGCAACCCCCCCATTATGTTTCCAGAAATTCCATAGTAACCAAATCATTTTCTTAAAAGCCCCCATCCCCTTAGTAAATGTTACATAGATGTACAGTAGGTTGCACACACAGCACATAAAGGTAATGGTACACAGTACAGCAAAGAATAAAGTACATATAGGAATCTGTAAGCAAGACACAAAAAAGAAAAAGTCCTTACCCTACCTTCTTTGGCGACCACTTCCTCTTGTGCATTTTCTTGTTCTTCATTCCTCTCTTTTTTGTTCATTTTCAGGGGCGTAACTAGAAACCTCAGGGCCCCGGTGCGAGAATCTGTTAAGGGCCCCCCCAACCCATCTATCCCTTTCTCACAATCTACCCTCTCCCTCCCTACCCCCCCTTCTCACGATCTACCCTCTCCCTCCCTACCCCCCTTCTCACGATCTACCCTCTCCCTCCCTACCCCCTTCTCACGATCTACCCTCTCCCTCCCTACCCCCCTTCTCATGATCTACCCACTCCCTCCTTACCCCCCTTCTCACCATCTACTCATTCCCTCCCTACCCCCCTTCTCACGATCTACCCACTCCCTCCCTACCCCCCTTCTCACGATCTACCCACTCCCTCACTACCCCCCCTTTGTAGGTCAACTCCTGTGTTGGGAGCGTGAGGCGTTTGACGTCATATGCCGGTGCTCAGCGTGAAGCGCCGGCACCCGAGACAAACGCCTCACGCTCCCAACACTGCACTCTGGGCAGCGCTGATGTAGGCGGCGGCAGCGGCGGCGGCGGCGGCAGCAGCAGCAGCGGCGGGCAGCGGAGGCATCCTGGATTTCTGTCAGTCAGGGGGGCCCAAGAGTTGCCGAGCGGTCGTTTTCAGCAACCGCTTGGCACCCCTTGGGACCCCCTGACTGGCAGAACTCCAGGGCCCAGTCGCGACCCCTGCGACCCCGGTAGTTCCGCCACTGTTCATTTTCATCCACTTCATAGGGGATCTTGCCTGGTTTTTATGGCTTCATACAAATCGCAGAATTTGCCAAACTTGGGTAACTTTGCAATTTGTACAAATCCGAATGCACAAGTCTAGTTTATACATACTCTAAAAAAAAAAAAACCTACAAGCAAAAGCTAGAAATGTTTAGATTGGGCTAAACAAATGTACCAGTCAACGTGTGCAGAAAAGTTTAAAGATAGCATAACATGGACAAATTAACTATTTAAAACCATAGCAAATAAATTAAACATGCACCTGCATTGATAAAGTTAATTTGTAAAACATATTTTACCGTGTTTGCATCAGTCATTATATCTTGTCCCTTGATACTGTTAATTAAAAGCCGTTTGATACATTTCCAGCCAGAAAAGTATCAGTGCCCCATTAACCACTTTAGAGTTATTAAATTGAACAAATATTTATCAGATGTTCTTTCCCTTTTAAAGGGACATGCCAGGCATTGTATGTACTTTAATCCTTTCCCAACAATGGACATAGAACTACACCAACAAAACAAAACAAAAAAGGGTACAGTGCTGTATAAACACTGTGCAATTTGGAGGCAGAGGAAAACCCTTTTAGTGATGCCATCATGACATCACAAGGCTTTCCTCTGTTCAAAAGAGTTCCATGAAGTCTGAAAAGACCACACGTGGGTTATGGTCCACTGCTGTCTTCTATATTCAGGGATGTTGCTGAAAAAAAAAACATTATTTGGGCAAGGAATCCAACACAGCAAAGTGTGTTAGAAAAGCAGATTTTTTTTTCTAACGCTAACTTTGAATGAGATTGATTGGGAAATTCATGCACAAAACATGTCAAAAGCACCATAGTGCAATAACCTGGGCTGTCTACCTTTCAGGAAAATATAGTTTTATGTAGGGGTTTTAAGATCTGTGAGCACTATTGAAGTTAGAGCCTCAGGACACCAAGTTTGGAACAAAATACAATTTGTGCATGTTTTTTTACCGTATTTGCTCGATTATAAGACAACCCTGATTATAAGACGACCCCCCAAATCTGAATATTAATTTAGGAAGAAAAGCCTGAATATAACATAAACCTACAGGAAAAATGTTTTACTGGTAAATATTAATTTATGTAAACTATTTTTTCATATTTAATAAAAGCTATGATTGAGAAAAAGATTTTTTGGTTTTTATTTCCTTTTATTTGCCAACGTCTGCCCCCCCCCCAGTTATGCACATCTGCCTCCAGGCTTGCCACTCTGCCCCCAGAAATGCCTTATACCCCCTATAAGCCACTCTGCCTCCAGAAATGGCTTATACCCCTTTATGCCACTCTGGCTCCAGAAATGCCTTATACCCCTATATGCCACTCTGTCTTGGTTAAAAGGCATATCATGGGACAGAGTGGCATGTAGGGGGTACAATGTATTTCTGGAGGCAGAGTGGCATATAGGGGGTTAAAAGGCATTTACCAGCTTACCAGCTTACCAGTATGCATGCACAGTATACTCATCGACAGCCAGTTCCAGGGTGTGAGATTTACAGCGGAGCCTGTCAGTGATCAAGCAGAGGGGGATGCAGAACTTTAAGGTGAGTAATTTATTTATTTATTTGCAGAAATGATTGGTTGCATTGCTAGATATATTTCTGTCCTGAAACCAAGACAATTAACTGTTCTTAAATAAGCAAATAGTTAACACTGCCAAAAATAGGCAAAAAAGTCCCAAACCTATAAATATATATATACAATTGTCTGAAAATATAGATTAGTTATACCTAACCAAATAAGTATGGAACACACATGACCTTTTTCGACTGAAGGAGCGATCACCATATGGTCCCTATTTTATTCTTTCAAAAGGGGTGCGTAGTTAAAGTCTTCATTGAGGAAACAGCATGCCAATTTTATGGATCCAAAAGGAATCTTGTTGAAGTAACTTCAGATTGAAGGCTAAAAACATGTCTCAATCCACACCAAATAGAGATTTATAGGATTACCTGCACAATAGGGTTTTCAATGCCTAGGGATGAAGGCATCAATAATGATCTTTACTGAACTGATAGAGTATGTTTAAATGGGGAAAATAAAGTGTTTTCAATGTACTGAAGGCCACAAATGCAGTTAATCAAATAAACAATAACAGTATAAACAGGCCATCGGTACTTCAGTTCCAAAATCTTCTTTGAGAGCTTGACATAAGGAGACATCCCTCAAGTAAGGGCTCTCTCTCTCTATCTCTCTCTCTATATCTATCTATCTATCTATCTATCTATCTATCTATCTATCTATCTATCTATCTATCTATCTATCTATATATATATATCTATCTCTGTCTCACTGCAGAAATTCTTCAGCTCTGACTCACCTAACAAGGGGTTGACCCAGAAGAGTACAAGGACGATCCCAACAGTGAGGCGCTCAGTTGTAGGCAGGTAAAGTTCGAAAAAGAGTGTTATAGGCAAAGCAGTAATTGAGCTAGATACCTATACAGGTAAACTGGAGGCAGAAGTCTTAGTCAGGTAATACAGGATACCAGGGTTTAATGGTCAGATGGACCATTGGACGGATGGTCAGACACAGCCGGGTTCGATACACAATAAAGGCAGTCATACAAGCAGGGGAGGGCTGGCAGCCTAAGGCCTGTGGGGCAAGTCTAGTCAAGTGGCCCATTGCGCCACCAAAGCGGCTGCGAGTGACATTGCGGCAGTCACTCCACCGGCGCCTAACGAAATTAAAGAGGCCAGCGTGCACGCACCGCGCCGCCCAATAGACGTGCCTCAGCTCTTTATCCCACCCCTTTTAAGACGTGGGACAAAGAGCTGAGGAATGGCCATTAGGCCTGACTGCTGCATGATGCAGGGGCGTACCTAGAGTATTTGGCACCTGTGGCAGATCCTGTATGTTGCACCCACACACACACTTTAAAACTGCATAGTTTCTATGGTTAGGCAAACATTGACAGGGGTACAGCAAAATTGTTATCATTATATACTGAGGCACACATTGACGGTGGTACAGCATAACTGCTATCATTATATACTTAGGGATTACGCTGTACCACCGTCAATGTGTGCCTATACTTTGAGCCAGACACTGACAATACTGCAGTACAACCCCTATCACTATATACTAAGCCAAACATTGATGTGGTGTAGGCCTAACACTTCAGTGACTGGCTTAGTACATAGTAGGGATGCACCGAAATGAAAATTCTGGACCGAAACTGAAAATTCAGCATTCATTTGGTCAAAACCGAAAAAAGCCCTTTTAAAATACTTTATTAAAAGTAACACACCAAAATTAGACAAAAAAATAAATCAATAACAATATTAATATATATATATATATACATATATATACATATATATAATTAACAGCAATCACAATCCTATCATGCCCAGATTCTAGCATGTACTGGCTGACTTGGCATGATAGGCGTGTGATTGTTGTTTGCAATCATATATATCTATTAATACTGTTATTGAATTTTTCTGTCCAATTTTGGTATGTAATTTACTTTTAATATAAGTGTTGTTAACACACCACAGTTGGACAAAAAAAAAATTAATTGATAACAGCAATCACACTCCTATCATGCCTAGACAGCCTCCCTATGCCATGCTATCCCCCCACACTTCTATGCAATCTGAAACCCTCATTCACAAACATTCATCATAAACTACAGCATAACACCCATCACTCTCACACACTTTTTTTGCCTACCTTTCCTCTGGCACCGTCACTTTTCCTCCTCCTCTTCATTCTTCCTCTTCTTCTTCCTCTTCTGTGTGCCGTCCTTCCGGTGCAGAGAGCGCGGAAGATGGTGGGCGTGGCTTCAGTCTTGTGCACCAGGATTTGACATCAAGTCCTGACGCACAGCCACAGTTACCGCGCGCATCGTTTTTGGAGGCATGCCGGCACCCCTCAGTGAGCGGCACTCCAGGCGGACCGCCCCCCCCCGCCTGGTACGCTACCGGCACGGCGGCCAGTCCCGGTGGCAGACGCTTCGTTTTTAACTTTGTGGCTGCCATGAATGTTCGTCTGCTGGCCGCCTGGCCAGCCCGGATCCAGCCCGCCCCTGCATACAAGCCAGAGGTCAGTTCACGGAACAGGTAGTTAGACAAGCCAGTTATGGTGCTGTAGTCTGTAGCACCAGCCAAGGGTCAACAATAGCTAACACAAATTCAAATCAGTAAACGCAATATCAGGACCACACTAGGGTATAAGTACAAAGCAGTTCTGGATTCTGCCACATATCACTGGGGCACCTCCAGCCTCTCTCAGTCGAGGGGATTGCGTGACTGGCTGGCGAGAGTACTAACAATCATGATATATATATATATATAAAATCAAATCGACATATATATATATATATATATATATATATATATACACACACAAATATTTCCAATTCATTTTGCATGACTGCATACATGTTACTGGAATTACTGTATAAAAGTGGAACTGATATGAAGTGTATAGCTTCATCTAACCTATATTGTGAAACAACCTTGTCTTCTGACTTGTAACTCAATTCTGTAACTCAATGTAATAGACCTCTCAGATGAAGTAACTTGTATATATAATTTCTGCAGACCCCTTTTTTGAGCATCGCTAATTATGAAAAATTAGAGGCATGTTTTTTACATATGGATTTTTTTTTCACTTTCGTTTTTACACCCTTTGTGATATGACCTTAAAAAGCTCTGAAGCGAAGAGGTCACCCCACCCCTCGGGTGAGAAACCAAATCCATAACTCATGCTAGTCATTATTCTACATATCCCTATTTTTAGCTCGCCAGTAATAAATCATAAATTAATAGCCTATGAATGTATAGCAATATTGTAGCTCATGTCGCAAGAGTTTTATTTTTAATGCATAAGTGTACATATATCATCAGTGTTTTAAGCACGCTGAACAATCCTCTGGCATTCAAAGGTTAACATGAGTATGAACACAATTACTGCAGTTTTTATGCTCATGTAGAGCATGGCCGAGATTATCAAGCTAGAGGTCGCACACTACAGCACCCGATATACCCATCCAGAATGTATGAAGTAATGTTGGGCAGTGACCCTCTGGACATTTGCCTCGTGTGCCAGATGGTACGGGCCTGATGAGGTCCGTGCATGCATGCCAATGGGACCTGTGTAAGCAAACAGTGGATGGTTGGTTAAAAGGGCACCATACACGTTCTTTAATGTATTTAATGGCTGCATGTTACTTTGATTCCCCTAAAAACACAGCACTTTAGTCATCTGCTTGTCTGCTGCGTTGGAAATCCATCTCTAGGGGCAAGAACACAGAAGCTGACTTCACCATATGCTCAGTCGTCATTGCCTACCAAGGAATCCTGTGTTTCTGACAGTTGTTAAAACTTACATTGTTTGAAGCCACAGATCCTATATGATTAGGGAAAAGGTCAAATCATCATTTTGTTCTCATTTACAATAAACTGTTTCTAATAATAAAAATATGTCACAATAGAGTATCCCTAGAACTTAGCTACATGCAAGGGGTGCTACTGGACGAGTTTAACTCCTAGTGTTAGACCTACAATATAAGTGTGTTCAAGAAGTCGCTAGAACTCCTGTTAGCTATCCAAAAAAGGGGTAACAATTTCTATCTTTTTAAAATAAAGTACTGAATAGTGAGTTTCTCTAATAATAAAGCTCACCCTAATATTGTTCTTCATTATGTAAATAAATACAAAAAGCAAAAAAATTTTTTGAGAGAAAACAAAGAATCAAAATAAATCATAAACAGCAAATTAAAGTCCATAGAGTCCTTCAGTATAAATACTAGATATTAGAATTCATTAGAAAAAAATCATAGTCTTAGATACACATAATTCGTAATCAAAAAAGGTGCAAAAAACAAAAAGTATCTCATAGCAAGGTTCATTCATTATGATTTAGTCTCAAATTCGCTTGTCTCCTCTTATAGTCACATGGTTTCCCCATACAATGTCCTCAAGATAATTACATAGTATACACAGTTCATAACGTACTCCATCAGTCTAAATTTTTAGATATAACAGAAGGAAGGATCTCACCCGGGTGATCCAGAAGGTCTCTAAGACTCTAAGCGTGGTCCGGGACATGCTCACCAGTGGGACCATTCCACCAATACAATCGCAAAATTGATCTGCAATTTTCAACTCCAAGGATCAAGTAAAACCACTTCCATCCTTTTTTGTATCCCAGCATGGAAACGAACAATGTCCCGGCATCCCTCTTGGGCAATGTTTATGATTTATTTTGATCATTAGTTTCTGTATCTCCTTTTCTTTGTTTTTGTATTATTTATTTATACTATTAGACACAATATTAGGGTGAGCTTTATTATTTACTGCCACTTTGGTATCTCGTCTTGAGAACTTGAACTCACCCTTCAGTAAAGTGTTCATTTTTGATTTAACTATGAATTTTTTTTTAAAAAAACGCTTAATGTTGGCTTAAATTTAAAAAATTATAAAACAAAGATTACTTTTTTTTTTTACTAAATTGCATTTTTGGTAATATGTAGTTTTCTTCCTAGAATCATCTATGCAAATATTATTAAATGTAAAGTTAATTTATTAAATATCCATGCATAGCCCCCTCTGGCATTATTAGTCTACAGGGTTATCCATATAGACTTGCCAGTTTAATTTCACACTGCTTTGCACATAGAAATCCTATGGCTGCATATCCAACCTTCTTCGCCATGATTTTAATACGTTATTAAATCTTATTTTACTTAATTATTATTATTATTATACTTTATTTATAAAGCGCCGACAGATTCCGCAGCGCTGTACAAAGAAGAAAATGATTTCTGCGGGGTTATTTGATAATGATGTAGACTATAATCTGAGCCACATTTAAAACGATGTTACTTTTGTGGCATCATGGCGCTTTAAAATTTATAGCTTAGTCAGTAGTTCTCCCTCTATCCTTCTCATTTGTTTTTTTTATCTCACACACATCAAATTCACCCCCCTCGATTCGCAAGCAAATCTCAATACTTCACTGTTTTCATCTATTTTTCTTTACCCAATCCAAAAAAAAAACAAACCCCAATGCCACACAGCCCAGTGACAAGGAAACGGTGGTCAGGCACGATAAGCAGCCGTTCAATACTTTGATAAAGGTTAACCTAAAGATTACATTGATTTCTTGGTTTTAAGCTGTGACCCTAGAGCCAGTGTCCGAGGACACACAGCAGTCCAGCCAACTGGTCACTTAGCTGGACACAGGATGTAAGAACCAATCACAGGCCGCAACCCCCTCTTCACATGCATCCCCCCCAGCACCCTTCCTTGTTGCTTGGTAACAACAGTCCGCGAGGAGAGAGATGGATTTCAGATAGAAGCAGAGAGGACGGATCAATGGAAGAACAAGGACCGCAGTGGCCGAGTAAAAGCCTCTCCCCTGGCATTATATTGATCCAGCCCTGCTAGACCTAGCAAATCAGCTCCAACAGCCACAACGCTTCTGAAATATCTTCCCAAACCTCAATAACCCTACAGCTAATGTAGGGTAAACTCTTGACTACTGATTGTCAGGATGGGCTCAGACAGTGCAGACTTTTCAGTCTAATGCAAGGTTGACAGGATTGGTTTGGTCAGAGGCTTGTACGGTGAGCTCCTGACGATGAAATATCAGTCGTTATCTTCAAACGTTATATAGAATATAAGTTCCCTGTTAGTCTAAATGTCTTATTAATATGAGACCGAAAACTTTTTTTTTTCAAGGGTTGCACTAAAATAGTAAATGCCTAACACAGCTCATTTGTGAAAAGCATCTTTAACTATTTTTGTGCTGAGTAGCATGTTTTTGCATGTACTTGCGAGACTCAGGTGGTGCTCAGACTATACTGGTTTTATATTTAATGCAAATAAAGGTGGGCAAGCTAGCAAACGCGATGCACTAGCCAAGTTAAAGACAGAAATAAATTAGACCCTGGTCCCGTTTGTAGAACTGGTGCGCAAGCAAAGTCCAATTTATGGACATCATCAGGACCATTTGCCAAAGGAGAATGACGGTTTCAGTACTGTGGCAACCTCATTCTAATGCTGAAATTGTTTTTTAATAATGTGAATCCAGGTCATCATGTTTGGCACAGTAAATTATCAAGACACAAACAGTGCAGACTTTATCTAAATTATAGGGGTTACAGCAGAAAGCAGACAATCAAGGCAGTCTTAGGCTTTGGGTGAACAGTTTGGACAAGAGAAAAAATTCTAAAAACATAGGAAAATAGGAAAAAAGTATTTTGTTTTAAAGTGACGGACATAAGGCTTGAAAGTAACAAAGTATCCCAATGCATTTCCACAGCCAAATCAATTTGAAGATATTGGGAAGCAATCTATGGTGAATATAAAGAAAGCTGTAACATTTTGATGATTCTTAAATTAAAGAAGCGAATGATGCTCAGAATTCAAATGAAAGAAAATATTGAAGACCAAGAAAATAAATCACACAGTACTGTGCTCTTGTATAATGTAAGACCATCTTACTGCAGGACCAGAACGAATGGGATTTATTTTCTAAACATATTACAACATGCAGAGCAGATATTAGCAATAAACATTCAACTGAACTGGTTTACTAGTCTGCTAAACACTATGTACCAGTACAAAGTAAACCATATTCCTTCAGAAATTTAGCCTTCCCTCAATGCATTATGATAGATCTATGTAGAGTCATTGTATACTCCCCAAGGAGATATTTGTGTGTGTGTTGGTAAAATGATTCCACTTTAACCCTGACAGTGTCTCCAAATGTCATAAGATCTTTAAGTGCCAATAATACAGATGTTCCCATTCCTTTTTCTATATCATGTTCACTATGTCAGACCTCCACTACAGAGTTGAATCATGTAGAGACCGTTCCAGCATAAACTATATGACCAAAAGTATGTTGAAACCTGACCATCACACCTATTTTAGCTTGTTGGACATACCGTTCCAAAATCATGGGCATTAAAATGGAGCTGCAACTATAACAGGCTCCACTCTTTTGGGAAGGCTTTCCACAAGATGGTGGTGTGCGGGAATTTGTGGTCATTCAGTCAAAACAGCATTTGTGAGGTTATGCACTGATGTCGGATGAGAATGGCCTGGTTCGCAATCGCTGTTCTAATTCATCTTAAAGGTGTTAAATGGTGCTCTCGAGTTCCTCTACACCAAACATGTCCTCTTTGGCCATTTTTTGTGCACAATGACCTTCCTAAAATCGGACCCAAAATTTGGAAGCACAGTGATGTTCGGCTTGTGCACAGCGGCTTGGCCATGGAAACCCATTTTTAGGCAGTTCCCGACACACAGTGCTTGTGCTCATGTTGCGTTCTGAGGCACTTTGAAACTCTGTAGTCACTGACTACTCACTGACTACTCTGCAGTCACTGAGTTTACACTGTACGTGTAATAATTACGCTTACAGTGGACCAGGGTAGATCTAGCTGTGCATACATGTCACAAACTGACCTGTGGCAAAGGTGGCATTCTATGATAATGCAACATTTAAAGTCACTGAGCTCTCTAGCATGGCCCATTTCACTATCAATGTTTGTCGACCATGCTTCACTGTTGCTTGTAGAAACTCATTCTTGAACCGATCTTCAGCCCTTCTGCTACAGGCACATTTTGACTTCCAGTCCAAAGCACCTGCTGCCATTTTTCTGCACCCAATTTCCCTGTGTTTTTGTGAATATTTTAGTCTAATTCTTGTTCCTAGGTGAATTGATGCTGTTTGGCAGGCAAATGGTGGGCAAACCAAATATTAATTTAAATTTAGATTTTTCTTCTGTTCACTCACTTCTTGTTAAATGAGAAAAATAAATCTTGACATGTCTATTTTTGAAAGTATTCTTACCTTCCAGCATCTTTTCACACCTGCCTAAAACTTTTGCATAGGTGTACCCACTTTGAACCTTAAGAACCATAAGAATGAATGGATCTTAAACAATTTTGGAGGTTTTGATGATCGGTTTTTTTTTTTTTTTTTCGTTAGTGGTCCTCCTGGCCATTGAGATTCATAGAAACGCATAAAATTGGCAACATTTGTTAAAAAGGAAGTTTGTACGAATCCAAATGCACAAGTCTAATGCTTAATATAATTTGCCGTCTGCCCTGACCACAGACCTATCTCACTCTTACTATTGCCTTATCTTTTTGTACCTAATTTTTCAACGATTTGCAGACCAGGGAGAAAAATCTAAACAATCAAGTAGCCTCAAAATCCCTGTAAAAACGTCCTGCTCCATCCCCTTCTTTGGTCATGGTAAAGTGTGATACTAAACCTGAACCCCAGGTACCACTACCTAAGGAATTCAAAATAGAATAGAATTTCATTTTCAGCTACCGACTCATTTTCTCTGTTAAACATGATGCATATATTTGTAATGAAGTAAAGATAACCACTATCACTTCTGTCCTATTAATCTGTTACCAGGTATTACAGTATATTTTTTCTAATATATAACCTATTATAACCCAAAATTAAGCAACTATATCAATGAGAACTTGGTAAAAAGCTTAATTCAGACTTAATCTCCCATCCAGGACAGGTAAAGTCATAAGTCTTCACTGATGTATTGATCACCTTGATCTTAACAACATAACAGTCAATTATAACTGTCCTCTTCCAGCTAGCCCCAGCTATGATGTACAGTACACCAAGCTAGATTTAGTTTGTATTAAGGAATGAGTACAATATTGGTACAGTTCTGGATACTTGATGCTTTTTGGGTGGTTTTCTATCATTTCCAGAGATCATCTTGACCAATTAATGGTGTTTTATAATATATTACATCATATCTTTCAGTAGCCTTGAAGAGCGACATGTCCATCCAGGGCCGGCCCAAGACATAGTGCCGCCTGGGGCGAAGTTTGAAATGCCGCCCCCCCCCGCCGACGCCACTGCTCATTATCTACCCTTCCTCTCCCTCCCTCCCTCCCTCCCTCCCTCCCTCCCTCCCTATTATCTACCCTCTCCCTCCCTCCCTCCCTATTATCTACCCTATCTCCCCCTTTGTAGCTCACTTACCTTCCAGCAGTCCTGCGGCAAGAGTCTCCCTGCTCTGCCACGGTGCGCGCTGCTTCACTGCTGAGCGCCGGAAATGACTTCATAGAGGGCTCTCAGAGGAGAGAGAGGGGCGCGGAGTGGGTACTGAAAACTTGATAAGCGAAAACCACTCGGCACCTCTCTCTCCTACATCGATTAGAAAAATATTTTAAAGAATCATTTAAAAATGGAAAAAAATAGCAAAAAAAATTATTATGCAGTGATGTCACCATAAGGGGAACCATCCAGTTGCAACAAAATGTAAAAAAAAGTCCAAAAACGTTAAAACATTTTTTTTACGTTTCTTTTTATGAGCAAGTGCCAAAGTTAGCACTGCATCTTCCCAAAAATCCTGACAAGGAAATAGTTAAAGTAAAAGCATTTCAAACACCCAATGATGGGGTAAATTGGAGTGGCCGGGTTCAAAGATGTCCCAAATAGGGCATAGGCACAGACTGACCAAAATGAAAAAAACCATACTTGCTAAATGTGGCCTTTTAGCCTCAAACAACCCAACAAACCCATTCATTGGGGTGTTTTACAGTAGAGGACTGCATTGGGGGTCGGGTCCCGTGGGCGCGGGCGGTCTTGCTGGGGTTGCGGGCGGGAGCGAGCAGTCAGGCACTGTACCTGCTGGTCCCGGTAATCCCGCGCAGTCCTGCAAGGCTGCCTTCTCGCTGCTCCCTTACAGTGTCTCCTCTGTTGCTCCGCCCAGGAACAAAACAGAGTCACGTGATGTGACATCACTTCCCTTGACTCCGCCTTGTTCCTGGGCGGAGCAAGAGAAGAGATGCTGTGAGGGAGCAACTCGAGGGCAGCCTTGCAGGACTGCGCGGGAAATCTGCAGTTCAGGTAAGGAGGTGGGCTTAATTGGCCACAAATGTGGCAGGAGCGGGCAGGATTGGCCCCAAATGTGGTGGGAGCGGGCGGGAGTGGAACACTCACATTGCAGGAGCGGGGGCGGGATTGGGCAAAAAATCAGCGGGAGCGGGCGGGAGCAGGATTAAAAAAGCAGTCCCGCGCAGGGCTCTATTTTACAGTGACATATACCAGGAGCTGTAAATTCACACCTGAACTACAATTTATGTGATAAAAGACACAAAATAAATTACTACCACAAAGTTTGACAAAGGTTGGTAGTAGAATTGGTGCATGGAATGGGTAAAAATGTCAGCATTAGAAATACGTTGGGATGTCTAGTTTTTAAAAGTATGGGGATACATTTTTTGATGGGGGTAAATTGCATTGGCCAGATTCAAAGATGTCCCAAATAGCACATGGGGCAGAATGACCAGATTTGGAAAAAAATCATTTTGAAAACACTACTTGTACTTTTCCATTAGCTTTTGTAGATGAGTAAAAGGTTTTTCAAAGGAAAGTGAAAAAGTGTTTTCACTTAAAGCAAATTAGATGATATGATCAAATTGACCTCTGCTCAATCTTTATTGTATGTGGCCACCCAATGTTGATCCTGGTACACCTCCTCTCCTGGTAGGCAAAATCACACCTTTCATGCCTCCCCTATCATTTCTCCACTCCTTGACATTTGTCTATGTTACTCATGGAGCACCCATCAGGAAAATGTAATTTTTTAATGTATATACTGCTATTATTTGACCAGTAATTTGAACTGTATTTATTCAGCCACACCCGTTGTAGTATAAGGTGTATAAATTCAAGCACATAAACATGCCTTCTCCAGAGACAAACATTGGCAGTAAAATGGGTTGTACTGAGGAGCTTAGTGACTTAAATGTGGCACCATAGGATGCAGTGGCGTCTCCAGCTTTCATATTCAAAATTGCACCCTACGCAAGCATTTCCTTGGGGCACCCCTCCACTCTCCCTAGCATGCAATCAATTCCTCCACTTACATACCAAAAATATTTGCCACACTGACTGCAGATTAGGGGAGGACTGTGAGAGTCAGTGCAGTCTTCCCTCCTTCCGTCCTTCTGACCCTACCTTGACTTTGAGAGGTCCTCTCCCCCTGTAATCATCCTCAGAGTCCCTTTGTCCCCTCATTCACGAAACTACACCTCTCTTTTCCTTCCTCCCTGTAGTTCAGGTATAGATCAAATAAACAACACATGTAAACATCACTTGCATGTATAGATCAACTGAATAAGACATACAAACCTTACATTTGCAGGTATATATAAATAATGTATGAAAAATAGCATAACAAGTATAGATCAACAGAATAACACACAAACCAGCTTTGCATGTATAGATCAATTGAAATTCACATGAGAACTCAGTATTGAAAGTCTAGATGAAATAAACAGAATCACATATACAGATCCTATTTTTGCAGGTATACAATAATAATGTATGGAAGCATAGCATAGCAGGTATAGATCATCAGAACACACAAACCCAGCATTGCTGGTATAGATCAACTGGAAATCACATGTTAACCCAGCACTGAAGGTATAGATCAAATAAATAACACATGGAAACAGCACTTCGGGTATTGATCAACTGAATAAGACATACAAACCCTGTATTTGCAGATATACTAAAATAATGTATGGAAACAGCATAGCAGAAATAGATCCAACAGAATAACACAAAAACCCAGCATTGCAGGTATAAATCAAGTGGAATTCACATAAAAACTCAGCATTAAAGGTAAAGATTAAAAAACCTAACTTATAGATCACAGGTTGCACACCCCAAAGGCCAGCACTTGCATCCACGTTGACCACATAGAACCAGACCAGCACCCAAATAGGACTTGCCATCTTTTCCCCCAAACAGCCCAGTGTGAGCCACCTTTGTCCCCATACAGCCCACCCTTTGCCATCTTTGTCCTATAAACACCCTGCCCTTTGTCATCTTGGTTCCCAAGGCTCAAACACCCTGCCTGTGCCATCTTTGCCTTTCCAGAAATCATTTTAAACATCTATAATACACACAAACACTTATACAGTTAGTCGTTAATTCACACATTCATTCACACTATTCATTCACACAATCATTTATTTTCTCACTCATTCACACAAATCATTGACACATATTGATTACTGCATTCTCATAAATCATTCCAGCAATTCATCCGCACATAATTCATTCATTCTCTCCTTCATTCACACAGTAATTAATTCTCTCACTCATTCTCACTCTTTATTTATTTCAATATTCTTACTCCCCCCTTTCTCACTAGCTAACTCTCCCCCCTTCTCACTATCTACCCCCTCTTCTCTACTTCTCACTATCTACCCCCTCTTCCCCTCTTCTCACTATCTACCCCCACTTCCCCTTCTCACTATCTACCCCCACTTCTCACTATCTACCCTTTCTTCCCCCTCAGCCCTTTGTAGTTCACTTACCCTGCTTAAGTCCTATGGTGGGAGGGCGAGGCCTCTGTCTCGCTGCTCTGCCTCGGTGCGCACGGCTCCACTACTGAGCGCTGGGATATGACTGGTCATATTCTGACGATCAGCATGAAGCGCCCTCACCGAGTCCGAGGTCTCGTGGAGGAGACTGAGGGGTGCTGCATTCTGTCCCTCAGCGTAGTGGCCTTGGTTATGGGATGACCGCCTGGCTGTGGCTGCACAGCTTGCACACCCCCCTCTGCCCTCTTGCCAACACCACTGACAGGATTTCACCCTTGCCACAAGTCAGTTCGTGAAATTTCTGCCCTGCTATAATTGCCCAAGTCCACTGTTACTGCTATTATTGTGAAATGCAGCAGTCTAGGAGTAACAGCTCAGCCTCAAAGCGGAAGACCACACACATTCACAGAGCAGCATTGCTGAAGAGCATAGCACATAAAAAATTATTTACTTCAGAGTTCCAAACTACCTCTGGAAGCCCTGTGCATCAGGAGCTTCATGAAAAGGCTTTCTCTGGTCAATCAACTGCACACAAGCTGAAAATCACTATGCAGAATGCCAAGAAGTATACCTGGTAGGAAGATCTCTCACCAGCCCAGTGAAGTAAACAGCAAGGTAGGGCGAGATAAGTGCAGATGTTGGTACAAAGCTCTATGATATCTCTCCCTTGAGTTGCCGTCATTCTCAGGGTTCTGACTTCAGCATTCCTGGGTGTAGTGGAGAGTTGACATGCAGACCAGTGCTGATAGGCGCACAGAATTTTGCTTCCCTTGATTAGGTCATCAAAAAAGTTTGTCAAAAGAAGGGGTCTTAATGCTGCTTTTTCCATTTTTAAGGAGTTGTTAAAAAGGGGAAATACATATTGATGAACACATGGGAGCACAGAATGCAAGGAACAATTAAAGAGAGATGAGGAACTGGGAAAATAAAGAAGATAGATTTAGACATTATGACTACAAAAAAAAAAAAAGATTGGTGAGCACTGTGAGTGAGGGATGGATTATGGACCTTGTGTGTTAGGGAGGGATGGGTGATACTGTAAGGAAGGAGTTTCATCTGACACACTTTGAAAGAGGTAGAGCCCAGGGTTACTGTGCTTGCGTGAGAAATGTAGTTAAGAAACAATCCCAAAGGTGTATATATATATATATATATATATATACATACATGCATTTGGGAGTCAGTTTCTAAAAAATCTGCCTGTACATATATGTGTGTGTATATATATATATATATATATATATATATATATATATATATATATATATACGGGTTCATCTTTCATCTTCATGCCAAACCCTGCTTTATGCACGTTCACCCCCTCTCTTCCTTCCATTCCCCTCCTCCCTACTGTGGTAGCACAAACTGTACCAGCAAACTTATCAAGGCAAAACAGCTGAAATCAATAACTATTGAACAATCTTCAAGCTATGTTGAGTTTTGCTAACTTCAGGCAAAAAGCAGATCCACACACAGAATTGTGAGCCCCCTCCATCCAAGTCATGGAAAGTGAGTGGTGTGTCTACACATGATGTTAATACACACAGAGGTTCACAAAAAAATAATCATTTCAACATTGAGTCATTAAAAATTCAATATACATCAAGTGAACATTTTTTTCCAAGTAAAGTGATTAACTATATTTCATGTATTAATTATTAAGCATTTGTTTTATTTGATTCTAGCTGCATAAAATATTCCATTCTCTTAATCCCATTTATGTCTTGCAAATAATACACAATTGAATGAATTTAGATAATTCTGTAACCAACAATTGCTTTGTTAGAAGATCGCTCACTCTGGTTTCTACTCTATTCTGCATCTGTCTCCAGCATTGACTCTACCTGTTCTTTTACTCTGCAATTAGGATAGCAGTCTGCATACATAAAATAGGAATAAAGCACTGAATATATCAGGGTAATTGGCAGACTAATACTCTTGAGCATATCCCAGTAAACCTATAGTTTGAAGGTACTTAAAACACAACGTGAGCCTATACTGATTAATTTAATTCCCACCTAATAAATAAGCAAATATAATAAATATCCTGTTTTATTTTCTGAAAATAATGCCCATCATTAAGTCACATTAGCATTAATATCCCCCATCCACAATAATTGTTGGTGTGATTGGGGACTTGATAGGGGGATAATGCTAATGCGACTGAATAAAAGAACTGGGATGATGAGCTTTATTTTTTAAGTTATTCAGTTTTGCAAATATTTGTGTCTTTGTGTATATGTGTGAGCATTTCATAATTGCCCCCTACTTTTGTCCCTGTCCCCCCATGTGCCCCTTCTAAAATATGATTGCTAGAGATGCTGCTGCTGTTAAGATACAAGCTTGGCAAAAACCCTACTGGGTTGAAACGTTGCCACCCGTGTGGACATAATACTACACTAATTTATTCACATTGCTGAGAACCTTGTGCAATATCCCGGGATGTCCTAATGTCAAACCCATGTGATTGGTTAGCTAAAAAAGAAATGGAGAAGGATGAACTAAAAAGGTTGAATATATGGCAGTGGTTTAAGTTTGAATTCAGGTATGAATATCTAGGACATTTATTAACTAAAGCAATCATATATTTTCAACTCCTCCTCAACACAGACATATCAAGGGCACATATCTTTGCTCATGTCTTAACATCTTGAGCTTGAATATGGAACGAGCTATGGATTCATCAATAAAATCATAAAATTAAAATAATCTGAGTCAGTAATGCTGACAGGGTGTCGACATTAATTTTCATTTACTGATTTTAGTTATTATGGTATTTAGATGATAGACCTACCCTTTGTGATTATTGGAAAAAGATTTGTATCCTTTACTGTTGTAAGCAAATATTAACACTGTTTCCTCATGTCTCACGGAGTAATTTATAAGATTAAGTCATACTATGACATTAAATCTGTCATATGCACTGATTTTAACATATTTATATTCAATCTTTATTTTTTATTTGTGTATTACCTACCTTATTGAATGCTTTTCATTTGCTGACTCATTGAAATGGTTTTGGTGACATTTGGTTTAACATTTTAGGACTATTTCACCTTATGGAAGTTGCAATCTGTGACAAAAGACTAAAACTATCAATTTCCTGTCCTGATTTCATCTCATTTACATACTGCCACACTTAGATCGGGAGCAGAACAAATCAGATGACACCAGAAAGGGACAGCAGTTTAACAAAAAGGAAGAGTAATCACTCAAATCTTGTGAACACCATAACATTAGTAAATCCAGTATACTACACTGCAAAATGTAATATTTGGGAAAGTGAAAGATCCACTTATATGTGTTGGAGGTAAAGCCGGGAATAGTCACTCATTACAGGGGTATCTCAAATGATTTAATGTGAAGCCACTCAAAGAAACCAATTCAAACAGCAACTTCTCTATTCAGCAACATTCGAGTTACGGTCAAGTTAGGTATTGCCAGTCTAACCTTAAGTTGAGTATATTTTAGATAAAATTTAAGTCAACAGCTGTTGCCAGGTTTGTCATTGGGGGTGGTGTTTCATCCTATTGTCCTGTTGAGTTTAATGAGTTTTGGGTCAACTCAAGTTCTTATAAGTAGTTAACACTGTGAAATTGAACAATTACATTTACTGTTAACTTAGGTTGAGCAGATGAGTTGCCTTTCTTTTTAAGCTTTTCACTGGGAGTTGTGGGGTGATTCACTTTCACTGTATTTGACTCACTTCAGAGAATAGACAACTTGTACCATTCCAACCAATTTTAGCATCGTTCATCTGGGTAACTCAACTATTTCTACTAAGTTTTTCTCTGAATATCCCATTTCTTACTGGTTTTCATCACTTTCTTTTTAACTCAACTTAATAGCCAACTCAAATAACTGGTAATAGATAGTTTAAGTTTTTTTTGGTGAGAAAATTAAAAAATGTTTTTTTTTCTGGTAATAATGTAAATGGCTTTCGGAACAGAACTACCGAAAGTGAAAACTTTTATAAAAACATAGAATTTGACGACAGATAAGAATCATTCAGCCATCCAGTCTGTACCGTTTTCTTGATGTAGAGACTCAGACCTTAATCAATCCTTGGCCATGTCTTAAATGTAGCATAGCGTAATGCCTTTCCCATGCATGTTCAAATCATGACAAGAACAGAACAGTAAATCCATACTTTCAAAAGGAATCATTTTTTGACTTGCCTGTTCCTGTGTTCTAAAAAAAAATAACGTTGCCTCCAGCTTTGCCATGCCCTTACAGAGAGTTTGTGTGTGGGAAATTCTGCACTACTCAAATGTCTTCAGAAAATGTAAAGTACCTAGTAATAGCATATAATTTACACAGAAAGGGTTAAAAACTTAAACAAGACACTTGATGTGGATGAGTGAGACAGAAATCCATCAGGTTCGTTGTCTCATGAAATAACCCAACATAGGTAAGCTTGAAGATCAATTTGTCCTAACAGCCATGCATTGGCTAAATTGATTTGCATTTTTACGCAGAAAAGTGGCAATCAATAGAAAATGCTGATTTAATACCATGTTTGTATAATTCGACAACAAATGTAGATGTGTCTGATTTTTCTGTCAATTCTTTAGATGAAGTCATTTTACTTTCAGTTTCTTTTATACGTTTGCACCACAGAAACAAGGAAAAATAATACAACTAGTAAAATAGAACAATCATTCTTTTTCATTAACAAAAAACTCCCACAAAATATATGTTGTATTTCATATCTTGATTATTTGATGTATCTTTTATTTTTTCCCCCAGGAGTAAGAAGCAAGCAGGTCCCACAATGAAAGGGCACTGTGGAAATCGGTACTGTATTTTAGCACAGTTGTGTTCTTTATGTCATAGTTGATATCTAGGAGAGTGTAACGGCCATAAAAGAAATGTGGAGATTTAATTTTTATGGGTTAGTGTTTAACATGGTAAAACACTTGGAAGGTCGCTTTATTACTAGACCACTTGGCTAAATTTGCTTTAGTTGCATAAAGTTTTTGAGACCATTTTCTCTTGGGCCATATAAATTTTTCTCATTTAAAGAAACACACAACATATATCTATATCTATATAGATATCTATATGTATATCTATATATAGATAGATATATATATATATATAGATATATATACACACAATATATATATAGACAAAAGTATTGGGACACACCTAATTATTGAATTCAGGTGTTTCAGACCCATTGGCACAGCATACAAAATGAAGCACCTAGCCACGTGGTCTGCACTTCATTCTAAAGAGCTCAGTGAATGCAAGCATGGTACTGTGAGAGGATGCTACCTTTGCAATAAGATATTCCACGGTCAACTGTAAGTGGTATTATTGGAAAGTGGAAGCTATTATTAATGGCAGCCATGAAGCAGAAGACCGTGTAACCGAGTGCTGAGGCGCATGATGCATAAAGAATTCCAATGTTCTGCGGATTCCATAGCTGAAGAGTACCAAACTTCCACTGGCATTAAAATCAGCACAAAAACTGTGCAGCGGGAGCTTTATTGAATGGAGTTCCATGGATGAGCAGCTGCATGTAAGCTTCACATCACCAAGTACAATTCCAAGCGTCGGATCCAGTGGTGTAAAGCATGCCAACTCTGGAGCAGTGGAGACATGTTCTGTGGAGTAATGAATAAAGCTTCTGTGTTTGGCAGTCTGATAGGAGAGTCATGGTGTGGCGAATGCCAGGAGAACATTACCTGCCTGACTACATTTGCCAACTGTAAAGTTTGGTGGAAGAGGGATAATGGGACTGTTTTTCAGGGGCTGGACAATGCTATGCTTCCAAATTGTGGGAACAATTTGGGGAAGGCCTTTTCTGTTCCAGCATAACTATGCCCCAGTGTGCAAACAATGTCCATAAAGACATGTTTGGATGAGTTTAGTGTGGAAGAACTTGGCCTGCACAGAGCACAAATCTCAACCCCAAAAACTCAGTGGGCAAAAACTCCCACAGAAATACTGCAAAATCTTGTGGAAAGACAGCTTCCCAGAAGAGTGGAATTGGTTATAGCGGCAAAGGTTGGACCACCTACATATTAATGTCTATGTATTTAGTATTTTTATTGAAAAAGTCCCTGTTGGTGTGATGGTCAGGTGTCCCAATACTTTTGTCAATATAGTGTATATTTAAATAGAATGACAATTCTAGCCCACTATTTCACTACTCACTATTTCACCACTAATGATTCATGCCAAATATTCATAGATTATCTATGGCAATGATGGCACAGACAAGTTGTTTGGGGGAAATATGGCACAAGTAAGCTGTTTGGGACACTGATAAGCTGGAGCAAAGATGGCACAGGCAGGCTGTTTGGGCAGTAGGATGGTACTAATAAGCTGATTGGGACAAAGGTGGCACTCACAAGCTGTTTGGGAGCAAAAGTGGTACTGTGGAACATGTTACTTGGTCAAGTTGGGGGGCTGGGGGTAATTTCCGTACCGGGTCCCTGTAGTTTCTAGTTACACCCCTGCATCACCAATTTCCAGCTACTGTCATATGAAGAAACATGATAGTGAATACTTTTAATGCACATATCATTAGTTAGCATCTTTCACCAGAACAGTTATTTCTAACATCATGGACTGTTGGGCTGGGAGTATGCCTTTTTTATCTGCTGCCAAGAGCAGATCTATGAAAAGGCATCACATTTACCATCTTTCTGGATTAAGTTTATGATAGTGGAAAGTGTTCCAGCCAACTGAAATATTGTTATTCTTTTTTTTACCAGTAAGATTCAGTGCCTTATTAATCATAACACATACACATATACAATATCAATTTATATGAATCTGGCATCCAAAGCAAAGTCGAGGATCAGGCAATATACCCTAGGAAAATAATCATAGGGTAGGCATTGAAATCACTAAAATATTAACTGCAGGATATGTACCTCCTCTCAAATATGCACTATATGAATTATATTCTGATGGTAAGCATCAATATGCGCTCAAGGGTTCCGCTGAGTTTAACACCCAGAAGGGTATTTCATTTTCTGATGCTTGAGAATACAACCGCGTGGGATCCAATCCACAGGCAATTCAGTCAACAAGTTAATGAATCTCCCCCAGGAGATTGTATGTGAACTGAGAGTTAGTTTTTTACAGCTACTAATGTGAGTTAGACTTTGGATGTTGCCGCTACAAACCTTCAGTTTAGTGAATAAACCAGCTTAGAATTTAAACAATATTCTCATGTTGCTTACAAGTTTCCAAGAACAAACACATTGTTTCATGTGTTGATGGAAGCAACCTAGTACTCTACTTTAAGAAAAATATTATAATATTATATTATCATCTGTAAATGAAAACAGTCTAATTCCAATGCAAAAACCTTTGTTTGGACATTGAATAATGTCTATGAAGAATTAATGAGCACTGGAAAAATGGTGAAAAAATAACAGCAAATCAGTGGCAAGAATCATCAAACTATGCAGCAGCAGGGCTGCAGCTTCTGTTGGTTGTTTTTTTTTTCCTTTTGAGGGATACATATTAAAGAATAACCAGTTACACCACCTGTTTGTGTTAACCTCACATATTAGTGTGTTCAAATTAGTAAATAAAGTAGAAACTACTGACATAAATTCAAATATAATAGTTGTTTCTAAGTGTCTTCAGGTATGTGGCCATAAAATTAGATAACCAAATTCTGTCAGCATTTTTAATGTACAATTGGAGCTACAAGTGAAGTTAATTATATTAATCCTTGTCACAATTTTCACTTTGTGCATAGGACTAATAACTACTCAAAATGATATCGAGTATATCCTTCCCATATTTTGATTCCAAGTAATAACACCACCTTTCATTTCATATTTTCCCTTCTCTTCCTACTTAATCTCTTCTCTTGTTTATTCCGATTAAAACCGCTCAGGGACGTAATTAGAAACCACGATGACCAGTTGAAAAAAATTGCTCCGGGGCCTTAGTAAATTTTTACTGAGCAATATGACCCACAGTACCAGCTTTGTTTGTGCCAACTTTGTCCCCAAACAGCCTGTCTGTGCCATCTTAGCCCCAAACAGCTTGCCTGTTCTATCTTTGACTCCAAACAGTTTGTATATGTCTTTCTCCCTCCATGCAGAGTGATTGATGAGAAATTAATGAGATGTCCCTTCCTTCATGCTGGATCAGACAGCGTGCAAGAAGGGAGTGTGAGAGATCATCTAAAAATGATGATGTCTTTATATGTGGTATGGAGTATGAGATCCTTTATCTGTGCCACATATACTTGATTCATTTTTATGCCATATTACAAGTCATTACCACCAATGTATGACATCATATGCTGACACACAGATCTGAAAGTGTAGCAGAGGCCTAAATCTTGTATAGATCTATATCAACAGATGAAGGCAACTCTGTGATAAAATCACTTAATTTATAATTATATAATTCCATTCATCATTTGAGATTCCAGCAGGAATGCAGGCAAACAGTCATGCCCAGTTGGAATAAGGCCGTCTGCCCACAAGCATTGGCATGTATATATATTCACCCTGTACATTTCCTTTTAAACTGTGAGTTTATGTCAGAGGAATCTTCATTGCTGCATGTTATTAAATTATTTCTTCCTAATCCAGTGTGCTTGATGTCCATTAACCCTAGACTATGTTATGGCATGCAGTAGTGTATTTCCCACTGCATTACCACCACACAGTAGTGCTTAATGGGGGTTGAGTTTCCAGCTGTGATATTTTTTTTGAATAACATTAAATCTCTCCAAACATCATCTAAGATTAGCATAAGCATGGGTTAATGTAAATCGAGACCAATCTAAAACCAGTTGTATTGCCCCAAGGATTGCAGTTCCTTGAAACAAATGTACAATGCATGTATAAAAACATTTGTAAAGCTGGTAACAATTTATTGAAAACATCTACACGAGGTTCAGTTACTATGTCATAAATCCAAGGACAACAATCTAAACGTGAAACCAATCCGCTGTGCTCTGCTGCACAAGAGATCCCAATCAAAACTCTTACCGTATCAGTTATATTTAATAATGTTCACAATAGTGGATATGCCATATTAGTTTACTGTAACTTTTTAAATCAATGATCAAGTGATAAAGATCATCAGCCTGAATATTCCGAAGCCAGTCTCTGGTGCCAATGGTAGAACAAGATACCCATGAGCTGATTAACTGTACATGTAGCTGCTTACTATGGCAAGGCAGAATTGGACACTTAAAATAAACCAGCTACTTATAAATGAAGCATATAATAATGATCACAACAGCCAATGAGTCACTTTACGTCCCATTCATATGAGCTGCATGACTTAATTTTGCTTATTAAAGCTGATAATGGACTCTTAGAAATTGGTCAGCACTAAAAACATTTCAGCACTAAAAACATCTATAAATCATGTTATTATTATTTAATGTTTTTCCTTTAATTCCCAACGAAACTTCGGTAAAGTCATACCCATGCTCATGTTCACCACGTTCATGCATTGTTTGTGCACACTAATATTGTACCTACGGTGCTAGAGATTTTTCGAACAAAAACCATGATTAATGTGTTGCATTTAAATCTAAGAATTGATATAGTATATATGACATGGTGTTTGAGTGCCAGACAGTTGACATAATGTTGACATAATGTAATTTGGTATTTGGAAATAGTAACTAGTTTCACAAATCAGAGGAATTAATTTAAACAGCCACAAAAAAAAAAAAAAAAAAAAAAAAAAAATCAGTGGCTCTAATGTCACTAAACATAGGAGTTTTTATTCTCTTAGTAGAATTAAAACCACCACATATTTCCTTTTCTTGAGTGTATAAAATAGAAAAGGGACAAGTTGATTGAGGAGAAAAAAGCAAAAAAAAAAAATACACATTAAAAAGATCAAACTCCACACTCAGGTTCGGCTAGCTTTTGGAGAAGCCATAAACATATAATAGAGAGTTAAAATATGCATGAAAAACGTGTAAGTTCAATAAGCCACAGAGTACGTATAATCAATAAAAAAAAAAAAAGATCATCTAATAAAGCAAAAGTTTCATTAGACATTTTACAGTGTAATGAGATTATACATCGAAAGAAACAAAATTAGCATCTCTAAACATTATTATACATGCAGTCATTAAGAGATGCATTTAAAAGCAGGCTATACTATCTGTGCGTGCGTATTAAACTATTCATTGACTTAAAAATGGGTTTTCCATGAAATGCGCAAACCTCTGCTGTTGCAAGTAGCAAAGCAAAACGACTGTCTATGAGAGCTTAGTATCTTAGTGAGAAATCTTCCCTTACAAAAAATTACTGCAGTTTTTCTGAAGTAATACTGCAGTTTTTTGGACATGAAAAAACTTCAATACTGCACTTTTACTGCAGTATTACTGCACATTTACTGCAGTTTTACTGCATTTGTACTTCACTGTACTGCAGTTTTACTGCAGTTATTTTTGTACGGAAGTACAAATGCAATAAAGCTGCAGTACATTGAATTACAACTGCAGGTTTGCAATATAAAAAAAATAACTTTTTGCTAAGCTATTCCCATTTTGGACCCTCCTTATAATGACTGCTTTTACACATTTATATCCACATAATCTTGCCTATGACTCTAGCATTTCTGTAACATATAATGTTGTACTGTAACCTGTGCTTGATTTCAGTTCCTTCGCTATAAATATTACAAAAGCTCCGTCTAATCGATTTCTTTTACACCTTACTTAGGCTATGTGCTCATACACTCTAAAAAAAGACAGCCACTCATATACCTTCGTAGGTTACCATTTCTCCATCTGTCTCTTTCCACAAAACCGACAAAAGTCGAATCAATGGCTACACGCTGTGAGCATGGGCTGTACACGTTAAGCACACGTTCTCCTGATCAATTCTGCATGTAAAATTCCCCACAAACCCTCCCTATTACCAGGGCACCACTGCACAGGCCTCCTGCGTTCATCAATGTTTTAACCCCTTCCATCTATGGAATCAGATTAGATTGGACAATAAATCTAGAACGTATTCTTAATTCCATATGATCCCATCATATTTCATTCCGGATCCTCTCTGAATTCAGATTATAAAATACATTTTAAGCAGCTACTATTTTAGTAAACAGGATCTTATTTTGCCAGTACCCCATTTTGTTCTACACTGTAACGTTGATACAAATATATTCTCAAGCCTTACATCACACCTTTGCAGAATAGCAAATAACAGAGCCATTACTCAATTTTAGGTGCAGAAAATTAGTCTGTGTCTGATGTATATATATATATATATATATATATATATATATATATACATACATTCATTGAGAAATGTTTTAGACTTGAGAAAGGGAGAAGACCTCCCGAAAGCTTGTCATTCCAAAATTCTGTTAGTCCAATAAAAAATGTATTATCACAAGATCCTTATTCCATCTGTTATTTGATACATACATAGATACACAGTATTGTGCAATACTATATTATTTTTGTTTAAAACAACCTAGCTGCAGAATTCCTTTCATTATTGATTTGATTTAAATTTTGTTTCCCTTCACTGACTTTGCATTATAGTAAATGATAAAAATAAACCATTGTCTATTTTTGAAAGCATTCTTACTTTACAGCATTTTTTTACTCCTGTGTTACAACTTTTGCATAGTAATACATGTATGTATGTATATATATATATATATATATATATATAGCCTTGGTAAATATGAGCAAAGAAGTGTATGAAAATTTGTATTATTTAACCATTTGAGCTTTTCTTTCAAAAATACACAAAAATATTCTGATCTCATGGATATCAAACAATATAAAACACAACACAGGTTTATCAAAAATAAATTGTTAAATATATGTGTGGCCCCCTTTTAGTCCATTTGTGCTACCTCTCTTTTCCAAGAAAACAGCTCTGAGTCGTTTCCTATAATGTCTAATGAGGTTGGAGAATACATGGCAAGGGATCTGAGACCATTCCTCCATACAGAATCTCTCCAGATCCCTCAAATTTAGAGCTCATCTCTGGTAGACTCTCCTCTTCTGTCCACCCCACAGGTTTTCTATGGGTTTCAAGTCAGGGGACTGGGATGGCCAAGGTAGGATCTTGATTTTGTGATCAGTAAACCATTTTTGTGTTGATTTTGATGTATGTTTTGGATCACTGGGACCTGCTGGTAGATCCAACCATGGCCCATTTTAAGCTTCCTGCCAGAGGCAGTGAGTTGTTCATGTAATATCTGTTGACAGTTGATAGAGTCCATGATCCTATGTAACATAAGAAAATGTCCAGGTCCTCTGGCAAAAAAACAGCCCCAAAACATCAAAGAGCCACCATCATATTTAACTGTCGACTTGAGGTACTTTTTAATATGGCCACCCATGGCCAATGTTCCATCTAATTTTTCTTAGTGGGCGTGCACAGAAAATTTCTCTTGTGCAAAAATTTTCAGAGAGCAAAAATTTGGTGCGCACAATATCCGAGCCGCATAAAGTTTCCAAAAAATTATTATTTTTTTCTTTTTTTGGGAAAAACTGTTGTGCGCGCAATTTTTGGACGTGTGCGCTCTCTAAAAAAGCTATGTGCGCGCGCACAAGCACACAGCTTAGAGGGAACACTGCCCATGGCGTTTATTGACAAAAAGCTCTGTTTTGGTTTCATCTGACTATAGAACCTGATTCCATTTAACCCCTTAATTACAAAGCCTGTACATGTACAAGCTCAAAATGCATTGTTTTCAATGGGTTTAGGGACCGCCCATTGTACTTAAGGGGTTAAAGTTCCAGTAGTGTATAGCTAACTGAAGATGGCTAAGTTTTTTTTCTTGAAACAACTTTTGTTGATGTAGGTGACATCAGATTGTAGTTTTGGAGAATCTTTCCCATGAGGCAATGAACTTGCTTAGTTTTTAGATTGTATAAGACAATATAGGCAACCTCTTCCAGGTTGATTCATAAAATGTTCGGTTGACTGTAACTTCTAAATTACTGTGCTGATGGTAGAAATTAGCATTTTCAATGCTTTTGCAATTTTCTTATAGCCACTTCCCATTTTGTGATGCTTTGGCCTATGTGTTACCTAATATGTACACTCCTGTGAAACAGGAAGTCATAAATGAACAAATTCCTGTTCCTTGTCACCTAGGTGTAATAAAAAATATAAAATATCAACGGGAATATACTTCAAATATATTTTTCTCAAATGAATTCACAAGGGTTCCAATAATTGAGCCACACATACATTTCACTTTTTTTTTTGATAAACCTATGTTGTGTTGGCAATTGTTTAATATCCATGAGAGTATTTTTGAGTATTTTTTTTTAAAGAAAAGATCAAAGGCTCAAACAATAAAGAAAATGTTTCACAACTTCACTCCATTTACCAAGGGTGCCACTATTAGTGGAGTGTACTGTATGTTTCGGTACTTATATAATATCCACCCACCCCCCTACCTAAGTGCCTGTAAATAGGGCACAAAATTGAACATCATTCATGAAATATACTCAAACCCAATGCCTTCCAAGTGACCATCTTTATGTGGACATTAGTTCTTTGAGACACATATCCCCTTGTTCCTTGAGTGTACCACGGTGTTTTATGGCCCCTAATAGTTCTACAGTTATAATAGGATGTATATAAACAGCAGTAAACATGCTCAAATTGTATACATAAAATACATAATGTTTTCTGCTGGCTTACTAAGTCTCAGAAGAAGCCTTGTAAAAGTGTTGCCCTTTAACAGAAATGTGTTCCGCTTTAGCATTTGTAATGTTGGGGGGGGTATGCACATACACTTACTGGCCACTTTATTAGGTACACCTTGCTAGTACCGTGTTGGACCACCTTTTGCCTTCAGAACTGCCTTCAGTCTTCGTGGCAATCATTCTACAAGGTGCTGGAAACATTCCTCAGAGAATTCCTCAGCTGCACATCCATGATGCAAATCTCTTGTTCCATCCCATCCCAAAGGTGCTCTATTGGATTGAGATCTGGTGACTGTGGAGGCCACTGGAGTACAGTGTACTCATTGTCATGTTCAAAAAACCAGTTTGAGATGATGTGAGCTTTGTGAGATGGTGCATTATCCTGCTGGAAGTAGCCATCAGAAGATGTTACACTGTGGTCATAAAGGAATGGACGTGGTCAGCAACAATACTCAGGTAGGCTGTCGTGTTTAAACAATGCTTAATTGGTACTTAGGGCCCAAAGTTTGCCAAGAAAATGTCTCCCACACCTTTACACCACCACCCCCAGCCTGAACCATTGATATAAGGCAGGATGGATCCATGCTTTCATGACCCTGCCATCTGAATGTCGCAGGTGGAATCGAGACTCATCAGACCAGACAACGTTCTTCCAGTCTTCCATTGTCCAATTTTGGTGAGCCTGTAAGAACTGTAGCAGAATTTTCCTGTTCTTTCTGTCATATTGAACCAGTCTGCCCATTCTTCTCTGACATCAACAAGGCATTTTTGTCCACACAACTGCCACTCACTGGATATTTTCTCTTTTTCAGACCATTCTCTGTAAACCTTAGAGATGGTTGTGCGTGCAAATACCAGTAGATCAGCAGTTTCTGAAATACTCAGACCAGCCCATCTGGCACCAACAACCATGCCACTTTCAAAGTCACTTAAATCACTTTTCTTCCCCATTCTGATGCTCGGTTTGAACTTCAGCAAGTTATCTTGACCACGTCTACATGCATTAAGTTGCTGTCATGTGATTGGCTGATTAACTATTTGTGTTAACAACCAATTGAACAGGTGTACCTAATAAAGTGGCCAGTTATGTTAATCTTCCTGCTATGTTAATGCTGATACAACATGCTCCCTTAAAGTGACATAAACCATGTAGGATCTGTACAGGCTCTGCTGGGTTTTTTGGTTATCCAATTGCTGCTGGTCACACAGATCAGCCTGAAACCCGGGGGGGTCTCATCTGCTTCTTGTGAGACCCCATGAAACTCTTACTATAGAGGAAAAATTCTGCTACCTCAAGGAAAACCCTGCAGTGTTCTGCATTTAGCATTTATTTGCCAAAAGGTATGGCAAACAAAGAGGTTTATTTGCCAAATTAGGTGTCTGCATAAGAGGCTCATCTTTCAGCTTCCTGGTAATTCAATTTGACTAGACACACCCAGGCTTGAATACTGCCAGCCCTGTTAAAAGTGCTTCATGTGCTGCTTTTTGAGGCCAAATCTAAAGAGATTCAAGAACGTTTTGGAAGACATGGATCCCGTTACGTTGTGCTTAAAGCAAACACAGCATTCCACAATAAGAACATCATACTACCAGTAACAGTCAAACCCCATGGTGGTAGTTTGATGGTCTAGGGCTGCTTGGCTCCTTCAATACCATGGTAACTTGTCATAATTGACAGAACTAAAAATTATGCTACCAGAATATCCTGGAGGAGAATATCCAGCCTTTAATTCATGACCTAAAGCTCAAGCCCAACTGGGTTATGCAGCAGGATAACGATCTGAAGCACACAAGTAAGTCTAACTCTGAATGGCTCAAAAGAACCAAAATGAAGGCATTTTGAAAGTCTGGACTTGAATCAAATGAATATGTTGTTTCATGACATTAAATAGGCAGTTCATCCTTGGAAAGCCCTCCAATGTGGCTGAATTAAAACAATTCTGCCAAGAAGTGTGAACCAAAGTTCATCCACAGGGATGTAAAATACTCATTGCCAATTATTGCAAAGGGTGGCACAAGCAGTTATTAGGTTTTGGGGGGGCAATTACTTTTTCACATAGGTGATATGGGTTTTGATCAACTCCTTACCTTCAATGGATGAAATCACCATTTAAAAGCTACATTTTGTGTCATGCTACCCATGTTGTCTTTGTCTGAAGAACAATAGAAGAAAACAGCAAGGGGGTAAATACTTTTTCACAGGACTGTATGATCTCACCTTTCTCCCTATCTCCCTTCCTTCCCTTTTCTCCGTCTATCTTGCCTTTCTCTTTATCTCTCCCCTTTTTCTTTATTTCTATCTCCTTCGAAATATCTCTCCATTTTTCTTTATCTTTCCCCTTTCTCTTTATCTCTCCTCTGTATTTTATCTCTTCCTTGTCTCTTTGATCCCTCCCTTCTATTTATCTATCTCCCTTTGCTCCCTATGTCTCCTCTTTTTTCCCCATCTCTCCCTTTTCTCCTCAACTCTTTTTGTCTCTCTCTCCTGTCTCCCTCCATTTATCTCCATTTTTTATCTCCCCTGCTTATCTTGTCTCTCCCCGTTCTATGTATTCTCTTCTTTCTCTATCTCACCATCTCTCTTCCTTCTCATTATATCTCCCATCTCTCTCCTTTCTCTATCTCTTTTCTTTCTCTTTATCTATTTTTTGCTCCCTATATAATCCCTTTTCTCAGTATTGCATACCTTTCTCTTTATGCCACTCTATTTATTGTGTCTCTACCCTTTCTATGTATCTCTCTTGTTTATCTACATCTACTACTTCTCTTTATCTCTTCCATTTCTTCCATTCTCTCTTCTTTCATACTCTCTCCTCACTTCTTACCTTTCTCTTTCTCTCTCTCTTCTTCTCAATTCCTGTGGTGGGACTGCGAGGTCTGTAAAAAGCCACTTTGCCTCAGAGGTTACATGTATGTCTTCAATATCAAAGTAAGCTGGTTTTGAGTGGAAGTGGAACTGGCCATACTTTTGTTTTGCAGACATTAAAGCATTGATACATTAAAGCAGTAAACTCATGTGGTGGACAAGGGTTGGAGCAAAGGTTAGTGAAAAGGTGGTGAGATGGTATCAAACAAAAATGCTAAGAAGAGATATAGCCCAGATACAGCCAGATCCTGAATTACGAGTTCAGGGTGAGATTTATTATTATTATTATCTTTTATTTATATAGCGTCAACAATTTACACAGCGCTTAATACAATACATATATTCAACGGGATTGACAGACTAAGACAAACTGCTAATTAGGTGGAGAGGGCTCTGCTCGCAAGCTTACAATCTTGAGGGTATAAAAGGATATTATTTCATAAGATTATCCTGGGTCCAGAAACATCTTTTCTGAATCATATGTATTTGCTTTATTGGAATGGAGTAGGCTTGGGGCCTGTCTCAATTTATATTCAAAACTCCTAAACCATCACCACTAACACAATGTAAAATGACCTTCTATGCCATTAATGCATGAAAAATCATTACGCTTTTCTCCCTACCATCGTCAAAGAAAAATAAAATACTCGAAATTAACTTCAGCTCTCTGAATAAAATCTATGTGGTCTCCTACCTTCTCCCCACGGCACTCACACCACCTAACCCCTCCCTTCTTCCTTCGATCAATTTTATGATACCAAGCATTGCTTGGTAATGTTTCCGGAATCGTTCTGCCCTGTTTAAAAATTCTTAATTAAGCAGATTTCTTTTGTTTACACTTGAACTAATTGTACCTTAAAAACCAACAATAAACCATTATGTGCTTTCCATTAGGCCGATATCATTCCTGGGATGGACGCTAGTTCGGCACAATTGAGGAAAGAGCGAATCTCCATCCAGAGATAGTAAGGGCCCTGCCAAGCTCCACTCAAGAGGGGAGCTTCAAACTGTCTTGCTATCCAGATCAGTGATTGGGATAAGAGAGATAGAAAGGAAGAACAGGAGATACAGAACATTTATCCATCTGGCCTCCATTGAGAAGATCTCTGGTTACCAGATAAATCCAGTCATTTTGAGATGAGTTTATCTTCATTTCAGGCAAGTAGACAATGAACGCTTAATGTTATTTATTTAAAATGATGAAAGCCCTTTGCGTGACCATATAGTCCTGTTTTCTTTGCAAAACGTTATTTATTTAAAAAAAAGTTAAAAGCCCTTTGCCTGCATAATCAATGAATAATGCTGTTTATGGTCATATTTGCCATGAAGGCTATTGTATATGTTTATAGAATCTTAGATTTCAAACTGTCGTTACACTACATTTGCTACCCAAGCCCCTTAAAGAATGAGTACCCATGTGTCTTTAATGTAATCATTTTTTCCATTATGGCTCATAAAAGCTCTCTTCCAAGGTCTACTTTAAGGCCACATTTAAAAGTACCATTATAGAAAAATGTTTTTAACTATAACAGTCCTTCAAATTGCTTGTGATGTGAACAGGGCGTTTGAACTGAAGCCATCTAGGAACAATAACTCTATGTGGTCAACATCTTAAGGAGCTTTCTGTAATTACTCTTAGATACATTATTGTTTTCATTTCTGGAGCATTTCAGAACTACACCTGGAAACCGATTATTTGGCATAGGGAATAAGTCCTCAAAAGGTTTGAGCCCCTAGTAAACTCAGTTAGAAAAAAAGATTGACTCAGTATGAAAAGAATATGCTCAACCAAAACTAATTTCAACTTTTCTGTCATGTCAGAGTGATCACTTTCTGGATTCTTACAATGGGCCACAGGTACATGGTTGAACAGGAGGGGCCTAAGGTGTATTCACCACTATACTGGTACTAAGCAAATGAATGATAGTGCCCCCACATAAGTCCTTCAGTATTCTTCATGGTCATGCTCTACACTGTAATCGTATTTGTCACTAATTTTCAATAAATGGAGAACTGAGTCAGTATTCTTCATGGTGTAACACAAAATTCCCTCTACGACTTGGAAACCTACTGTATTCATTTTGAAAAAAATAAATACTAGACCACTGAAATACTTGAATATATGAAAGGTCCACAGAATCACAATTCTATGGTGTAAGAATTGTGCATTGTGCAATCACTTTTAGATTCCACAAAATCTTCTACAGTTTACTAAACCATTTTAAATCACAGGTCATAAGATTCAGACAACACATTTTGTTTCAACCTGCTGTGTCTAATTAACATTCCTCGTTATGTAAAATTCATGTCAATGTGGTAACATCAGCTCTGCAGACATAAATATACAGTATGGTATATATCTATATATGTAAATTGACATGTCCAAATACTAACCAATAAATCATATTTATACACACACATGAAATGCATAGGTTGGGCTTGTGTGGGTTGTTTTTATCTATTTTCACAGCACCACAAGGCAAACCTTGAGCCTTAGTCAACCTTGCCTGCTTTGAATCTAAGATACTGATCTATGGAGGTAAATGGCAGCTCTAAGGGGCATTGATAACATGGAGAGGAGCTTACTACTGGGGTGGAAGTAGGAGAACAGAGTTGGGGAGACTTGTTCTGGGCAACCTGAATCCAATATGTTTGCCAGTTTTTGTGAAGATGTTGGATAGATCGGTTCAGATCAATCATTTCTGCAGGCTGATTCAGCTAGCAGCCAGTTGATTACCCCTTCAAGTTATATTTGCAGGTTTGCAAATAAATTCTACAAAAAAACCTGCAGCAAACTTGTGATTGGCTGGCACAGGACAACGTGATAAAACCACTAAACAAAGTTAAAATAAAGTCTTGGGGCCAGATGGTATATGTCATCAGAAACTTTAATCGAGAAGTCTGTTGATTTCTTGATTTTCATGTATTCTCTCTTGTCTGGCATGGTGCTAAAACACTGGCATAGGCAAAAGTGGTACCAATATTCACAAACAGATCAAAAGCTGAGTCAGGTCATTACAGACCTGTGATCTTGACATCTGTAGTGCGGAAATTATGTGAAAGCTTGTTAAGGGATAATCATTTCATTCTATGAAAAGGTGAGCAAAATATACATCTTGGTGTTTCAGTTAATTTATTTTGAATTCACAAATGCACGTGATACAGTTTCACATAAAAGGTTACTGTACAAATTGACAGAGGTAGGTTTAGGCAATATTGTTTGCACCAGGACTGAACATTGTCCAAAAAAGTTTCAAGATGATTTAATCTCAAATTGTTCAAAGTTGTAAGCACGGTACCACAATGTCTGCTATTTAAAGTCTTTATCAATGATGTTGCAGGTACTGGCATACATAGTACATTTTGAACTAGATCTTTTTTTATCATTAAATGGCATGCACCCAGCCAAAGTAGTTGAGTGTAGTTTCATACATGTTGCCAGATTAAGCTGGCGATTCTAACTGGGTTCATGTGCTTAAAATTCAAAAAGGCAAAAAATAGGTGCTCCTAAAATACATTTTAGAAACAGTTGTGTACTAAGACGGCATTTGCAATGGTTATAAAAAAATGCCCAAAACACTGGGGTGATTCTGGTGTACAGTCTGAAATGTTGTCATCACCACAACAACCAAAGAAATGGTTGAAACATTCTTTATTTTCCTCTAAAGGCCAAAAGACATTCATATATTTATCATATAGAACATCACAGCTCTTTGTTTGCCGCAAGCACTATTAACTGCAAAACCAGGGACATTGCTGAGCCCTAGCCTCAAGAGAACTCTTAATTCCTACATCCTACAAACAAGCTGAATATGTAATTTTTTTTATTCATGTTCTGATCTCCGAGACATCCTGCTTTAGTTTTTTTTTTTTGCTGAGGTGGTTTTTAATCTTAGCTTTGCTGGGTCTTCGTCCTTTTAGTTTTACTTTCAGATTCCATTAATCAAAAAATTAATTTTGGAAATTTTGGAAAAAATGTTTTACCAAGGATTTAACTTGCCAGAAAAACAGAAGCAGTAAAGGAAAAAGATTTGAGATTTTAAAAAGGAGAAAAGACGATAAGTACTTAATACTGTAAATAGTTTAATATGCATTTATGACTTACCGCCCCCTTTGCGCCCCACAATTTGCACCAGTTTTGGTTGCGGCCATTGCTGGTAAGAAAGTACTCTTGGAAAGCTTCCCATGGAAGTCAATGGGAAAAGCCAAATATGCATGCAAACCCCTGGAAATCTGGAAGCTTATGCTGACCGGCAGTAAGTACTCATGTATGTATCTGCTGAGTAACATATCAACTGCAAGTTAAGGAAGCGTGTGGCAGGGAAACAGACCAAATATAAAAGTAGGATTTTGATGAATCTCTATACATTTAGATTTGTACAAATGTTAAGTTTAAGAAAACACTTAGCCATCATATGCATTAACGTACATGTGAGGGTTGGGGTGTACCTACATATTATTATGTATGAAACATACGGAGTTTGGAACCACATCTAAATAACTATACATTAGACTTGTGCACAGCAAGCAAAATCGATTTGGACAAAATTTTGGTTTAGTTTTTGCTGCTTGGCACGGACAAAATTCGGGGGCATTTCTTGATTCAGAAACAACATTCAGGGGGTGTTCCAAAAGGGGGAGGTCCATGACACCTTCTGGACTCACCTTTCACCTACGGGAGCATCATCTCAAGGTTAATGAAGGGATCCACATTCTCTTTTGCACTGCAGGGCAACCACCACTAGCAGCAGCACTGCACCTATTGATAGACACATCCAACAGCATTCTATGGGACTTGATTTCCCCCAAAATTGGACAAGTTTGATTACTCAGAATAATGAAGGTGAAGTGACAGCAGCAGTAGTAGTAGCAGAGACATGTCCACCGCACAATTACTCCAAAATTAGAAAAATATTTACCTCTCAGAGTAAGAAGGAAATTGAGCTGCAGCGGCTGAGGTACAGCAAGGCACAGATAAGGCACTGGCAGACAGACTGAATTCCCACTCATTTTAGAAACAAGAACAAGAATTGATCCACCAGAGTAAGGAAGGTCATTGAGGCACAGTGCAGGGCACAGAGCAAAACAGACAAGCACTGGCAGATAATTGATCGTCCACAGTAAGGACGGTGAAAGAGGAGCACCAGAAGCCGTAGTAGGAGGGTGCTGGGCTTGGGCAGGCAGGCACTGGCAGATGATAGGAGCATGCAGCACGTTGGAGCAGGACTGGATTTCCCCAATATTATAGAACTTATTTAAAAAGGGTTCCCCAAGATTCAAAGAGGTACAGCAGCAGTAGTAGCGGAGCACTGGGCCATGGCAGGCAGGCAGGCACTGGCAGATCATAGGCACATGCAACTCCCTGGAGTAGGACTGAACCCTCCCAATACTATAGTTTTTTTTTTTAAGTAGCAGCAGTAGTAGTATTATGGCACTGGGCCTTGGCAGGCAGAGATTGGCAGATGGTAGGCACATGCAGCACCTTGGAGCAGGACCGAATTTCCCAAATATTATATCTACTATATTGCCTTGTTTTGTCACCAATATTTATTTATCAATGAAGGATAATAGATCATAGAAAATTAACTTGTTCACAAATTAGAGGTGTACAAATTAGAGGTTTGGCTGGCAGTGTAAATGGGCAACTTTCTAAAACTACGCAGGAACAGGTTTTGACAGTCACAATGCGTGCAAGGCCAGTAGAATGCCTAATTTTGTCACCAATATTTATCAATGAAGATGTAGAATAATATATAAGATAGAAATATAACACAAAAATATTAGAGGTTTGGCTAGTATTTGTCTTAATCAACTAAACTCTACTCAGGAACAGAACAGTATTTAATAAAACACTAAAACACACTGTGTGCAAGCACAGTCAAATACCTAATTTTGTCACACATGGTTTTTTGTGTGTTGACCAAAAACTAGAGGTTTTGCCCGAAATGAAATTGGGGAAAATGTTTGATGCAATCCCTGTAAGTGGTATATATTTATATACATACCGTGTTTCCCCGAAAGTAAGACAGTGTCTTACTTTCTTTTTATCCCTAAAAGCCCCACTATGTCTTACTTTCGGGGTATGTCTTATATTGGGAAAAAATTGAGAGTGATGGGAGTTATGATGTACTTTTAGAGCATAATTAGATCATGAAAAAGACATTGGAAATGGTACAGCATAACACCCATCACTCTCACACACTTACCAATCAACACACCTACCAATCCACACGTATACCAATCCACACACATATACACCAATCCACACACACATATACACCAATCCACACACACATATACACCAATCCACACACACATATACACCAATCCACACACATATACACCAATCCACACACACATACACCAATCCACACACATATACACCAATCCACTCTCACTTAATGCTTTCCTACCTTTCCTTTCTTCTTTCAGCTTCTTTTCCTCCTCTTCGCTCCTCTTCTTCAGTTCTTGTCTCCTTCCGGGTCAGAGGGCATGGACAGCGGTGGGCGCGGCTTCAGTGTTGTGCGCCGGGATCTGACAAGAAACCCCGGCGCACAACAGCTGTTGCCGCGCAGATCACAAGGGAGCGGTATCGGAGGTCATTAACAGACCTCCGGCTCCCTTGAGTGATTTTAAGCCGGGTTGAACCCGGCTTAAAATCACTCAAGGGAGCCGGAGGTCTGTTAAAGACCTCCGATACCGCTCCCTTGCGAGCCTGCTCCTCCAGCGGCGGACATTACTGTCCGTCTCTGGAGGGGTGCCGGGTGCCGCAGGTTGGCACCCCCTGGAGTGTGGCGCCCTGTGCGGTCGCACACCCCAAAGGTCGGCCCTGCTCTAAGGGGCCGGCCTTAGGGGTCTGCGGCCGCACAGGGTTTAAATAAAAACATCGGGGTTTTTTTTCAACTTTATTTAACATCCTCCATGTTAAATAAAGTTAAAAAAACTTTATTTAACATCCTCCATGTTAAATAAAGTTTTTTTTAACTTTATTTAACATGGAGGATGTTAAATAAAGTTAAAAAAAAACCCCGATGTTTTAATTTAAATCCTGTGCGGCCGCAGACACGTAAGGCCGGCCTTGGTGGGGACTTCCCGGCCCCTTAGAGTGGCGGACCCGGCAAATCCCCCGTGTTTCCCCGAAAGTAAGACATATGTCTTACTTTCGGGGTACGGCTTATATTAGCTGACCCCTCTGAAACTCCCGATACGTCTTACAATCGGGGGTGTCTTACTATCGGGGAAACACGGTACACTACATCAGTACACCACAACTTCTCCAATCCACTCCAAACCAGTACATTTTATGCACTAAAATAAACGATTATTACTTTATTAATTAGCTTGCAGTATTGTATATGACTAATGAACCTCAATCTCAGCCTCTGGTAAGCTGTCACTGTTTCACACTCCCATCAGTCTGTAACTGCTGTCACTGACAAGTTAAAATGGTGTCCACACACTTCTATAGCTAATGCTTGTCGCTTCCCCTTGTAAATGCTGATTGGTCAGAGTGAAAAAAGTAAGGAAAAACTCCCACGGGTTATTGGACCTATCAATCACAGCCATAAAAATCAATGAGACCACACCCATTTTTTGGCTACCTCTACCTATCAGTTATTGAGATGTACCCTCCTACACACAGTCCCTCCCACTTTACCTCATAAAGGAGCACCAAAACAACTTGTAATGGCGCCAAAACATTTGGTAGTGGCGGCAACACATGGCAGCAAATAGATGAATCTTAACGGCATTTTGGCAATTTTTTCAATTCATTTTCGTCAGGTTTGTTGGGGATCACCCTTGTAAACGGAACGCACAAAACAGGCAATTTTCATTTAAAAAAATGGTAGGACCCCGAACGCACACGTCTACTATGTATATCTTACAGAGCATCATTGCACAGTGATACAAATATGATTGTGCTTGATAAAGCAATAAATAACAATTGTACACACACACACACACACACACACATATATATATATATATATATATATATATAAATATATATATTTTTATTTATATTGTTTTGTTGGACTGCAAGGTAATGATAAATCTCAGGGAACTCTCCATCGGACATGAGAGGGACTCTGACATTATGGATGGCCAAAAAACAGAGCAAGGTTTGTAGTCTAGTATCTGAAGCTCAGAACACATATTGATCAAGGAAAAAATCCTATAGTGTTCTCCCAGTGCACAATCCATTTGTGTTTGTCTGAACAACACTAATTAAGTCTGTTGGATAGAAAAGAACTTTAACATCAGACCCAAATACTTAACCCTTTGTTTACTTGTGTCCTAACATGCTTTTATTACAAGCAGGGCCCTGGATAGGTTTATTTTCTAAGTCGAATACGGACACTTGTATTCAATTTGCTGTGAACCAGCTGAAGAGGAAAGCTGTCCATGCTAGTGATACATGGCTATGGAAAGGCAGCACCACAAGGGGTCATAGCATCTCCCACCCTTCACCCCGCAGTCCGCAAGGCAGCCACATTTGTGAAGAACAACGTAAAAGGGGAGATGGGGAAGAGGTGCTGTGGAGAAGGTGTTAGGGGAGAGGAGTTGGGCAGAAGGTGTTCAGGAGAATATGGTAGGCAAAATGTGCTGGGGAGGTGATGGTGAGTTGGTGTGGAAGTGAAGTACACTTGATATGGGTATTTGTATGTTATGAGGAGGTTATTGGTCAGGAAGACCTATCAGAATGTTAGCGTGGCGTTATTTTTTAATAAATCATTTACAGAGTTCAATATAAAATAAAAATGTTTGTCCTGATGTGATTCAAGGCTCGGCTTAATAGGTCACAAAACTCTAAGAACTGATTAGTGTGTCTTTCTCAATAAGACGGGACGTATATTTTTCATGCTTCACGTATTAGAGACGTTAAGATACCATAACCATTTATAGGAGCAAATATTATTTTGCCCAACAAAAAGCAAATATAGGGATTAGTCCAGGATTCTCAGGATCTTCTGAAGTACAAACAAACAAATGAAGATGTGCATCAGGCTTTTGGCACCATTAAATGGCCCAGCCAAGCCATCAAGTACACAATCAACACAATGTCTTGTACAGCAGTGGAGGTGTTCATAGAAATGCCCGGGGTGAACTTATGGTGAATTTACGGTGCCTCTTTATTGAAGGCAATTTACTGATCTGCTTATAATACTGTAGGAGGGTAAGTGTATGTATTAATACAGAGAGAAAATAACTTTGTTCAGCTCTGTTACCATTGTATACATATAGATATTGAATAAGCATGGAGTCAGCAGCTCAGAGCTGGTAAATGGGCTACTTCCCAGGGAGAGACACCGTCAGCCCTGTCTGATGCTTTATGATCTCAGAGGGACACTTTATAATCCCATATACCTTTACTTACATCAATTACAGCTTAAACACAGATCTTCCTTTACACATGCAGGTGCATTAAATCCTGCTCACGTTGCACAAACCTTCCCGGAAGGATACTGCTACTGCTACTGCAAACTTAACCCTTGGTTGCCAAGAGAGTTTGAGACCTACAACAGCACTTATGTTGTACCTAAATGTCCTCTTCTATAGTCATATCTGTAATCATCATATGGAAGTACTCATGATGGGAGAACCAAAGGTTTTATAGGTCTTGTGGTTAGATTTCTGCCAAGCAATATACAGCACTCCTAAACAGTCAGAATTAAAGGAATGGATGCATTAAGCGCCATGGTTACCTCAATGATTAATGAAGTAATTCCACTAATTATGGGCAGTTATTAATGCTACACATTGCTTTGTACAACTTTTTCCAATGCAGCATAAGTTGTTGTTTAACTGATTGCGGTGGCACCTGTCTCCAGCACAATTTTATTTCATTTTAATAAACCAGAGGGGATCTTTTTAACTGCCATGAGTGTAAATATTAATTAATATAAGAAAATATATTAAAAAGAGTTATTTTACTAGTGTGAGGTCACGTGGTTTTCTGCACTCAATCTGCCTTAATCTGGGCCAAACTAGTTCTAGAAAAGTGGTGTGTGATAACTTTTAAGTAAGAGTCACCCAAACTGATGAGGGCTTAGAGCTCCTTTCTTACATCGAAACATAGAATTATAGAAACGTAGATAAGAACTGCTCAGCCTGCTTTTTTTCTGATATAAAGATCCAAACCTTAATCAGTCCTTGGTTATGTATTATTTTCATGATAACCATATGCCTATCCTATGCATGTTCAAGAAGCTTCTTTAGGGTCAATGGTAAAAACAACCTATCAATGTCTACTTTTGTGTCACAAGGCAATTAAGTATTTCCCACTAAAACTAAAATTGAGGCACAAGGCAATTAAGTATTTCCCACTAAAACTAAAATTGAGGCAAGGTTTTACATGGTTAAATAATTATTTCTGAGAAGGGTTTGGACAGTATTAGGAATGATACTTCACATGTTGCATTTGGTAACAAAATGTAAAAAATGGTTCTTAAATCAATTATTTTCCTTCAATAGTAACATGTACAGGAGCAACCAACATCATGTGTGCTCATCATCATTTTGGAACATGATATTTGGTACCAATGAGAACCATAACATCTATCTATTCTACCAATTTTCAACCAGCATTGTGTCTTGGAGTGAAAAAAGATACTTCTAAATCAGTGGCTTATGCTGGTCATATATTTTCACCAGACATCATCTTGCAAACATACCTCCTTTCCAATGTGCTTGGCGCTACCTTAGCCTATTGTGATTGTAAAAATAATATGTCAACAGATATTATAGATCTTTATTAGCTTAATTCTATCATCCTGTTAAATTTACCTCAAATATACACGGAAGACATTCAGTAGATTACAGCTCAGCAGTATAGCAAGATACTTAGAGCTAGAGGTCAAAGTATTTACTACCCTCAAAGATGGTATGTGATTTTTCTAACAGCAACCACTATCACACACACTGGAGAAGTTAAGGGATATCTGGAAAACACCCACAGTGTATATTAATTCCACTGGAGGGAATGCCAACAATCACTATGCACTATTTACTAGACTTGTGCATATGGTCCAAAAACAATTCAGATAAGTTTTCATTTTGGTTTTGGACCATTCATTTTTGGGAAACCAATTGTTTCCTGCCTTTCAATTAGGAGAAAAGTTTGAGGACTTTTTTATTTTTATTTTGTGGTCACTCACCCACACTCATTCAATCTGTCACGCGGTATCATGCTTTTTCTCACTTTCATCTCTCTCAATGTCTTCCTGCCTTCTCTGTGTCTCCACAGCTTCACTTGTTGTTTTCTGCTTTTTTTTCTCCTTTTTCTTCCTGGATTTCTGCATATATTAGTTATTAAATTTCATCTGGTCTTGAAGTCAAAACAATAGAAAATGTTGTCTGCTTCAAATACAAAAACAACAATATTTCTTCATGTCTTTATAGAACACAGTCTAAGAACAAAAGTATGTTAAGCATTGTCTTTAGTAAATGGTTGACCCACCTTGGGCAGCTATAAACTCAACCAAATGTTTCCTGCAGTTGTGGATCAGTCCTGCACAACGATCAGGAGGAATTTTGGACAATTTATCTTTGCAAAACTGTTTCAGTTCAGCAATATTCTTGGGATGTCTGGCATGTATCAGCGTGTAAAGGTCTTGCCACAGCATCTTAACCCGTTTGAGGCCAGGACTCTGACTAGGGCACTACAAAATGGTATTCTCTTCTGTTGAAATCATTCTGTTGTTGAATATCTTTTCCCGCAGCTGTAACCTTTCTCCAAGCTGTACATTTTTCAAAGTTGGTTTGCTGGCACTTTAATTTCAAAACTGATTTACAGAAACCAAAACCAGTTTACAAAATGATATGTTTCTGGAAGGTGACAACACAGGCTATTTTGCTAGGGTCATTGTTTCACTTCATACAGCCATTTCACTACCGATATCTTCCAAACTTTGTGGCAAAACAGAGTGCGCCCACCTGTTTACAAGAGATTGTTCTATGTCCTCCTATGAACTCCTACTGACGTCAGTGGGACTGCCCACGGCGTCAGGGGGACCTGGCCGCGTCCCGCAAGGGAAGGCTCCGGGTAGTCGGAGCCAAGAAGTTCACAGGTATGCATATCTACAGATGATTTCTCTATCTTTTTAATACTATCATATCATACTCACAGGTATACTTACCTGACGCCTTATTTTACACTTATCTTAGACATATATCTAGTCAGGCCCAGACTGGCCAGCTGGCACACCAGGCAAATACCTTGTTGGCCACTGGCCGACATTACTAAACTCTCACCCGAACTGCCACTCCAGCCAAAGATCAGGTACATATGCTTGGCTGCATGCTACATAAATGTAAAAACATATGGTGTAGCCACACATATACAGATATCCGCCGCACTTACATCATCAGGAGGCCTCAGGACTAACGTGCTGCCCGTCATCCCCAGTCCAGCCATGTACCTAGTCATCTTAGATTGAAGTATATTTCCTATCTTAAGGGACTGCATGGAAACTATATTTTTAATTTAAGAATTTTTTGTTAATAATATTTGATGTTGACTCGTTGTCAAAGTTACTACATATGCAATGCTGTTTAAAGCTGTTGACATTCAAATCTATGAACCAAGTTAGTAGGTAAGATATATATATTAAAGAAATAATTTGTAAAACAATTTGAAATCTATATTACAGTTTTACACAGTATGCTAATAGCTAATGCAGATTGCTAGCTCTTGATAGTAGCCTGTTTTCTCACTTATAACTAGTTCTTCTTTCCGCAACTAATTAGGTAGCATGTGCTGGCAGCTTAATGTGATGTATGGAACAACTTTAACTGATCATTTATTAGCAGTGAAGACACTTCATCAATATTAATTTGTTTATTTAAACAACTAGATTGTAATAAAGATATTTGTGTTAACACTTTGAGAGAACATGGGGGAACAGGTTAAAAAAGCTGAGGATTGGGTAATGTCCATGTACACATCTGCAGGGAGTAAGAAGAAGCAATGAGAATGTACCGGTATATATATAACTGCTTCACCCAGTCTTTTTAATATGCAATAAGCAGGTCTCATTTTACTTTCTGATTTATAAGAGATATCCATCTCATTATGTTTTTTTAAGGACTGCAAGACTAATAAAAAGAATAGGTATACATAGGGACATATATACCGACTGCCCTCTCATGAATAGGGTGACCACATTTTATTTCTGCCATTCAGGGACACACTATGAAGCGCATGAGATTACACACACAGGTATACATATATATATATACCTGTGTGTGTAATCTCATGCGCTTCATTTATATACCGTATTTCCCAATTTTTAAGACGCACCTTAATTACACTTCTATCATGCCCAGGTTCCAGGATGAGCTGTGCTGGGATCTGGGTATGCCTGGGCATGATAGCAGTGTTATTGCTGTTTCTGAGTTCTCAGTGAACTTCTTTTGTCCCGGCCAGGGGAGCAGGAACGGAGCGGAGTGTGATGTGATGTACGTTCACATGACTCCACTGGATTCCTGTGTCTCCTCGACGGAACAAGAGACACTGCTGAGCAACACAGAGGTAAACGAAAAAAAAAAAAAAGAAATCTACAACCACTGTATAAGACGCACCCTGTTTTTACACCACAAATTTTTCGAAAAAAGTACGTCTTTTACATGGGGAAATATGGTATATGCGATAGACATGCATTTTTAACTACATAGTATGTACTTTAATATTAGCCCCTGCTGCCGATATATGTTAATATTAGACCCTGCTGCCAATATATTTTATATTGAAAAAATTGGACCCCAGGAAAAAATTTTCTTGGGCCCCATTCCACGCTCCTTAGCATGCAATCACTTCCTCTGCTACCACACACAAAAAATATTTGCCACACTGACTGCAGATTAGGAGAAGACTGTGAGAGTCAGTACAGTCTTCCCTTATTCTGACGCTACTGTGAGAGAGGTCCTCTCCCCCATAATTATCACCAGAGTTCCTTTGTCCCCTCATTCACTAAGCCATCCCTGTAGTTCAGGTATAGATCAACTAAACAACACATAAAACAGCACTTGCATGTGTAGATCAACTGAATACGACATACAAACCTTATATTTGCAGGTATACATAAATAATGTATGGAAACATAGAGATTTAGATCAACAGAATAACACACAAACCCAGTTTTGCAGGTATAGATTAATTGAAATTCACATAAAAACTCAGCATTAAATGTATAGATAAAACCCCCTAAATTACAGGCACAGATCACAGGTTGCACACCCCAAAGGCCAGCCATGGCATCCACACTGCCCACATAGAACCTGACCAGCACCCAAATTACACACACACAGGACTTGTCATCTTTGTCCCCAAACAACCCAGCATGAGACAACTTTAACCCATAAACACCCTGCCTGTGCAATCTTGGTCCCCAAGGCTCAAACACCCTGCTTGTGCCATATTTGCCTTTCTACAAATCAATTATACATCTATGACACACACAAACACTTTTACAGACACTCACTAATTCACACTTTAATTCACATAATTAAATTCACAGTTATTTATTCTCTCACTCATTCACACAATTAATTCACACATTAAGTCATACTCTCACTCATTCACACAATTCATCCACACATACTTTCATTCTTTCACTCATTCACACAATTCATCCACGCTTGAATTCTTTCATTTTCTCACTCATTCACACAATGCATCCATACATTAATTCATTCATTCTCTCACTCATTCTCAGTCTTTAGATATTCTTACTACCTCTTCAATATTCTTACAGTCTTCAATATTCTTACTACCTCTTCTCACTATCTACCCTCTCTCCCCCTTTTTCTCACTACCTACCCCTTCTCACAGTCTACCCTCTCCCCCTTTCTGACTATCTACCCCCTCTCCTCCCCTTCTCACTAGCTACCCTCTGCCTCCTTTGAAGTTCACTTTCCTTCCAGGAGTCCTGCTCTGTCCCCCTGCTCTGCCACGGTGCGCGCTGCTTCATTGCTGAGCGACGGGATATGAAGTCATGGAGGCCTCCCGTTGACCGCTCTCTCCCTTCTGCGTCAAAAAAAAAGGATGGCGTTTGAAGCCACTAATTCCGGGATACTGCATTGAGGCTGCCCAGGACTTAAAGTCCCATTGGTTATCCTACTGACAAGATTTTTTTTTTTTACCTTTTTAAGGCACAGTTGGAAATTGCTTCAATGTTTTTTTCGCCTTCTTTTGGATCAACAGTAAGGATTAAACTTGAAATGTCTTTTTTTCAACTTAAAATATCATGGAGTAAGATATCCAGCATGGACAAAAGTATTGGGACTCGTTACCATTATGCCAACAGGGACTTTTATGGCATGGCATTCTAAATACATAGACATTAATATCTAGTTGGTCCCCCCTTGCAGCTATAACAGCTTTTTGGAGCATTTCCGTGGGAATTTTGGCGCATTCGTCCAGTAAAGCATTTGTGAGGACTGGCACTGATGTTGGACAAGAAGGCCTGGCTCGCAGTCTCCGTTCCCCTTCAGTATACGAAGACATTTTGGAAAATACTATGCTTCCAACTTTGTGGGAACAGTTTGAATGAACATCTGGGAAAATGCTGTTGTTAGTAGAGAGCAAGGTCTTCAAGCTCTGACAGCTACATAATGCATGGAGACCCAACCTGTGAGTAAAAGGGTCTGTCATTGGTCAAGAGATAGGTAATATTAGTTCTACTTTTCTATGGTCCAACTTTAATAGCCACATTTATTTTCATGATAACGTGTCAGTTTGAAAATATACATCTCTATTAGTATAGGATACTGTGACTCCTGGCATTGCTGGCTCTACCATATTAGTAGCTTAAGGTTGTATATCTATCACATTTCAAATGGCTAAAGAGGGCAGACTTTGCCAAGGTGTTTTTTAAGTGACAACGTGATTAAATAAAGTTTTTTAAAAATAGAGAGGATAATGTATCTTATTAGACCAATTCTATATATAAAAAACCTTTCTTCTATATACAGTACATATTCACTAAGAGGCCAAGTGACTCAACAGCCAGATTATATGACTTTATAAAGGGATTTTTAATAGTTTCAGGTGAGGGCATGTGAGTTCAATAAGCAAATACAAGAATTTCCCTTTATGTTTTTACCCTTATATCCCACAGTCCAGAGATGGAGTGATGGGTCTTTTCCCCTGGAAGTGGTTACAAGGATGCCCCAAAGTGCAATTACTTTATATGAACTTCCTCATTCCACTAAACAAAACTCATATAGAATAATACGAACTACCAATCACTCATAGTTTAATGAATAGACCTAAGTATTACTTTTATGTAACACATTCTGAGTAACAGAGTTACTAAGGGGAGAAAAATAAATATACTGATTTGAGTCATAAAGATTGACTTGTCCCTCCTAGGAGAGAGGCAATTGGAGGAATGGGCATTGATCTGTGGGTTCCTAATTAAGAATGCTTTGGTTACATCTCTATACTGCATTTAGTGACAATCATATTGGTTTTTCATAGTTTGTGTAATTAAGCCCATCATTTTTGCTAGGACTGAGTGTGCTAAATCTTTTATATGGCTCCACAAAGTTAAAATGGCCCCTGGTTTGCTTCAATTTTGGAGAGTTTTTTGTCTTGTCATTAAAGCTAAAAAAAAGCATCTCCTCATGCTCAGCAGGCACTGCCCATGTAATATTCCCAAATTTCTCAAAATGTGTTTATTGCTTTGTACATGGTGAATATGCACTGCGATTAGATATATTTTTGCAGATTGATCACTGTGGTCAGCGTCTCTCACTCTGTATAGATTAACACAATATGCCCCCCTTTGTCTGGGGAGGGAATAGGTTAATGTAACATGTAAATAGCTATTAGTGTCTGTGTGAAGGGTCTTTGTCTACAGGGAGATATAAGGGAGGTGGTTATGTTTTTATGATAAAAGAGGTAAGATTAAAGATGCAGCTTTCTATTTGCACCTCTTAGCAAATCAGTAATGGATCCAGTGTGAAACAAGAATTTTTCTTTCATCCTCCCTTCTGCTAATTGATACTCAGAGCTTCTAACAAGAGCACAGGAAACAAATGCGTAAAAAGTCCCCAATTCCCACACGTAGCTCGTACTTCCATCATTAAGAAGCATGAATGCGTACTTTTATGTTATCATAAACAAAATGATTAAGATGATTGTGAAATATTTTCTGAAAATGAGTTTGTACACCATGAAATCACCATGAAATTTTTATTTTGTATTTTTATCAAATTTTATTCCATAGCGCTATAACATTGGAGGGAATACAAAGTTAAAGGTAGCATGAATAAACATAACATACTGGATTAATAAGCTTTCATTCATAAGTAACTGCGATTCCAGGATAGTTTTTTTCTGCTCTTTATTTTTGTTTTAACTAAAATTGAAGTACATTTGTAAAAGAAACTTGATAATCATTCCGCTCTCACAGCCAAACAGAATGCAATTAACTGTTTTGCCTGCGTCCCGAAATGCATTTTTGGAAGTGCTTTACTAATGTGATTATGGAACTTTTCATTACCAGAAAAGTTAATCAGAAAAGAATGGAATCTGCATCTGCAATTTTGCTCATTCCTCAAATAAAAGTATGAGCCCATTAGTTTTTCTACTCAGGGGATACACTTTTGTGTCAAATTCATGATGAAATGAACATATGTGTACTCTTTGGGTCAGTGATATGAAATTAGTATTTTATTGTCTAACATATATGTTCTCGTAGAATATGTGAGAAAAAAATTCACGAGTAATTGGCCCATTAATGCTCTCACCATTTTTTCTCTTTTAATTATGAATTCATGTTGAAAGCAATATTTTTTTTTAACTTTTTTTTATTAAATAATTATCATTACAAAATTTGACGTATAAAAAGCAATCAGACAAAACATGGATAAACCATTACAGACAGTTACAAACACCTCAGAATGCGTCAGGGGATAGGTGACCCTTGTCCTTCCTGGACCTACTTTTCTAACATCTGTATAATTTTCTCCCATTTTGTGATATTGAAAGCAACATTTAAGCAGGCATAGCATATGTGTTTAGGCCCAACCATAACCCTGTTATTCATTAGTTTCCTGAATATTAAAAACCTGAAAAAAATTAAACCCCCAGAGTTAGGAGGGATATAGAGAAGAAGCAGCATAAGGGCACTGGGCCTGGGCAGGTACCTGTAGATAGGTGCATCCAGCAACATGGTACAGAACTGAATTTCCCAAATATAAAAAAAAAAAAAAAAAAATCCCCCAGAGTAAGCAAATAGAGGAGCAGCAGCCACAGTCAGGTACTAATCCTGGGCAGGCACTGGCAGACAGAGCTAGACCTAAACCAAATTGCCCCATAGACAAGAATTTTCTTCTGGGCTCCCTCTGCTCATTTTTTCACATATTTCACAATATTATGCAGCCACACGCTTACTTGCACTTAGACACATTCGCCCTAACATACAAACACTTTTAAAACCACATACTCTCTCCCCTTTCTCATTATCTCTTCCTTTTTTCTTTCTCTCTCTTCTTTCCCCATATTGCTCATTCTCTTTATCGTTCCTTATCTCTCTTATTCTGATTATATCTCTCCTTTATCCTCATCTCTTCCCTTTCGCTTTATCACCCTCCCTTTTTTTTAGTACAGTGCTAGGGTAGACCAACCTTCTCCTGTTCCTCTCTCAGATGCTGGCTTGCCTTCACGCTGTGATCTGGTAACCTTATGGCACTCCTTGACCAGTTTTGACTACACTACTCCTCAGTTTGCTACCCCATCAGTCACCACTAGTCCCATTTCTACTGCCGTACCTGCCTGTCCAATCAACTGCATCAACATCTTGATGTGTTGGCGATCCATAACCTTAGCATGAAGGAAAAAGGATCTATAACCCTGCTGCCCTTCTGCCCCAGTTGTGCCCCAGCTGTAACCTTTTGTGCCTACACCAAGTACAGCAATACCGTCCTGAAAGAAAAGTTTTTTTCAGTTATAAAACTTCCAGTTTTTGCAGTGCTTGTGGAAGCGATGGCACCAGTGGTGGTTGTGGTGGCACTGGTAGTAGTTTTATTCTGTGCTTATACAAAACTGATTACTTTAGTGACCACAGACAACCGCACTGCTAAGTCCACAACCTCCTGTTTCAGCTTGCCTAAATAACTATTAATAATTAATAATATAATAGAGTTTTTGCTGGTAGCAAAAACACGTCTTAAACCCTACCCAGGAACAGCATTTCGAAAACTAAAACACTTCAAGCATGCACAGTACAATGCAAACCCTAAAGATTTTGTTTTAAACAATATTTGATTAATTGGCTCCTAAATTAATTTTTAAATTGAAAAAACAGACCTAAAGTAAATAAATCAATGCCTACAGTAGATCCATAATGTACTGTACACTGTTTCTCCAATCCACCCTACCCCAGTAAATTTTCTGCACAACACTATTGACACTTGCAGTGTGGTCCTCAACACTGTCACTGACTGTCTCACGCTCCAACTCCTTCATCAGTCTGTAACTGCTACTGACAAATTAAAATTGTGTCAGCAGATTTGTCTATGCTTGTCCCTTCCCCTTTTAAATGCTGATTGGCCAGAGTAAAAAAGTAAGGAAAACCCACAGGCTGTTAGACTCGCCATAATCAGCAATGAGAACCCCACCCCCTGATTAATTTGGTTTCTTGTGGCTACTTCTACCAATCATTTATTATGTACCTTCCTACATATAGTTCCTTCACTCCTCCTCTCCTGAAAGAGAGACAAAATTAATTGTAATGGTACTAAAATAAAGTTTGTACGAATCTGAATGCAGAAGTCTAATAGGAACATTGCAGAGTCCTCAGGAAAAAGTATAGCTCAAACGAGCACCAGAATATTAATAGATTGCATGACTAGTGTCTACAATTGGAATTACCAAAATAAAATAAAAAAAATAATTATGTAGATATTCACAGCATTCGCTACATGGCTGGTAAGAAAACCAGGCAGTATCAAATGTAGCCATTCATCAATGAAGCAAAAACTGACCACCAGAAATATAATCAAGATACATGAACTGTCCCTCATATGCAACTAGAAATTGCAAATTAAAGCCATTCGTCAAGTTGAAATATACCTCTGTGTAGCTGTTTGCCAGCTCTCCATCCTGCAACTCTCTGTCCAGCTGTATGGAGGGAGGCTTTGGGCTCAACCATCAAAGCTCACTGTTTTCCATGCACCTGGCTGCTCCCTTACCCCGTGTTGTAGACTACTTGGTTACCGTGATTTATCCATTCATTATTAGCCTCTGCTGCTTTATCTTAGTTGCTGACGTTTTGGCCTGCATATTGGATTGTCCTAGAACTTCTGGTACCCGATTCTTCCTGATTGTAAGCCTGTTAACTGGTCCAGTGTCCTACGTTCTCCTACAGCAGTCTCCAGTATTCAGCTTCCTGCTACTGCTCTCCAGTGCAGGCCTTTAGGTTTGGTCCCTACTTGTGTATAATCACAGGTTGTGGCCACTTCTTCGATTTCCATACCACGCACCACGGACCATGGTAAATCCTTATACCTTTTCTGCATTGGAACAACAATTATTTAATTTAGCTTTAGCCCATTTTAATTTTTGTAAATAAAACAGCAACAAGAATGAAAACTTTCATTGGATATGATGTCATATCCTGGCGTTCCACTTTTAATGGAAGCGTGACGCAGAAGGAAACTACAGGGGACTATGACAACTCTGCACAACCCTCCATAGTGTTAATGGCTCAGTGATCTCCCTTTAATAAGGCACATTGAATAGTGGCATTACATTGAATAGTGGCAATCAGACTATTTTGTGACAGATGGGCTGTTGCTCCACCGGGTAATATGCACCAGTCCTTCACGTCAAGCGCCCTAAAACTGGGAGGTAGTGGTATATACATTTTCTTTGCCACAATGATATAGAAGCAAATATTTTAACCTAAGAAAAGGTAGCAGTATTCCAAATAAAAAAGAAAACACTGGAAAAACTGGGAAACACAAACCTTATGTATGTGGAATTGAAGTATTGAAAGAGATGAAGGGGATTTGCGGGCCTTGAGCCAATGTACCTTCTATCATCTCAATCCATTTTACTGTACGCAGCATCATTGATAACACACATAATCTAGTTCACCGCTAATTATTCAAAATATACAATTTAATTAGTAACGATTCCAATGGGAAAATGTCATTCTTCTTGTGCAATTTCAGTATGCAATAATTTCTGCTGTGCTGTATTATCATCAAAGATGGCACGTTGAGCAAATGAAACAATCATTTGTAGATCACAGGTGCCATTGCAGCATTTTGATAATTTCATTTCTCACCCGTATGCCCCATCGATGAAATGTGTGTTGTGACTATACCGTTACATTAAACCATACATCATTGAAAAATATACAAGTAAATATTATAACTGCTCACAAAGCATTGGACGCAGAGGCAACATGAATGAGGTGACACCAGGCAGCCATCCTGGTCTCAGGGGATTTTATGCTGATGGGGTGGGAGAGGGGCCAATTGCGGTTAGTTGAGGCCCCTCATAGGGCAGCCCATAGGAATCCCAGGGAACTGCTCCAGAGTGTTGTTTTCTGCATTGGACAACACCCTCCCATAGTATACAAAAACTTAAAACAGTTCATTGTAAAAGGGAAAGTACTATTCATTGAACTGCAAGCTTCTCTGCAGTGCCAATCACTCTGAATATCGCTGGGAGAAAACTGTTAGCCCAGTCTCCCTTTTGTCAGCAACAGCTAGAATCACTTTGTTTGATGTAAAATAGCCGTGGTTAAACCCGTCATTCTTCAACCTAGAAGACTTAGTGGTCCAGTGGACAAAATCCCTAACTGGTAAGGATGGTATGAGGCAAGTTGATATTGGGATGCATCCCTCAATGGTTCCCAATCAAGCTGCTTCCTTTTGTATAAATGTTGTGTTTAATGCACACATTTTATCCTCTTAAGAGCTAATATGTATAGTTTTTGTTGACCTATAAGGATACAAAAACTTACAGACAAATCATAGTAGTAGTGAGAGTACTGTGTCTTGAGCAATTCCAGATATTGTGGATAAACGTGTGTCTTCATGAGAACTTTTGTCCAAGCACAAACATTATTAACAAGGAAAGCAACTAATGCTGTTAGAGCCTTGTATTCATCACCCTAATGATAAGACCGTTTATGATAATAATGTTTGAAAAGCAGCTGTGAATTAACAAATGATCTATTCATTGCTTAAGAAGAAATGCTGAAACATACATTTACATAATAATTTTCAATAGTCATATCAAATTTTATACAGTGATTCAGACATCCAAACCTGAAAAAAATTATTTCAGGGAGGTGGCTTTAAAGCCTGCCTACCGAGAAAAATGATAGGTTAGTAAGCACAAAGAGAGACCAATCAGGACGTGCCAAAGAGGAGGGACTAGATCACAGGCACACCAGAGCACAGATTTATTTTTGAGAGAGAACGCGAGAGAGAGTTTAATGGTCATAATGAACTCTCTTGCACGCTTGCTCTATTTCCGGGATTTCTGTTGCAGTTTGAGGGGATTCAGGGAGCCTCTATTAAAATGAGGGAGACTCCCGGAACTTCTGGGAGAGTTGGGATGTCTGGTGATCAATAGAGGAAATGTTGTTACATTCGTGATCTCTGTCTCTTAGTAAGACAAGCATACGTCACTGGAAAAAGTTCCATCTTGGCGTCACTTAGCACTGCCAAGCTTCTGCACATGTATATGCTGATCTCAAGTGGAGCACTACTTAATTCCAGAATGAACACTTATATAAAACGTATTTAAATAATTTCCCCCTACCCATTATCCCTATACAGTCATCCCTATAAATGAACTAGGTTAATAAAACGTAACAAGCAGGGAAACCAGCTTGGTGGGAAACGATTGGTAAGTTATTGTTTGCAGTAAGCAAATGATGTTGGAGGAAATAAATTAAAATTAACGTAACACATAGAAACAACCGAAAGTCGTGATACCTGACTGAAAATTCCAGAGAAAGGGTAACACACATTTACTGAAAAATAAAGAGTGCATGCTAAAGCCTAAATTATTTTTCAGGATTGCAACAGAGAATTTTGAATAGCTTAATTGCATCATTACGGTCCCCAGGACAATGCAGGTACAGAGATAAGTCTATGGTAACAGATATCTGCATGATTGATTTCATTTGACACCCTATCTAAGGTTGAGTATGGCTATAAAAGTGCCATAGTTGTCCCGTTCCCATCTATGTTTAACAACTTCCTGCCTATACCCCACCTCACGGGTCTTAGGGACATCAAATGATGAGTCTTAGGGACATTAAGTCCCAACATATAGATGAAAAAACTACAGGCTTTTTGCTAATTGCAACAAAAGCACAATCTTCCATATTCAAACAACTTTGTATGCACACTGTCATACACACCTTTATTACAACACACTCTCAAACACTCCTTTACTGTGCTTGGAGCTTTGAAGGAAGGAACATCAGATCCATTGTCTAAATATTCTATGGGATATCCATACAACCATTTCCTATACCCATAATTACCTGTACCAGGTTACACCCATACAACCAGTCTAGGTTGGTCCCATGTTGTAGGGGGCCTCCAATATGCATGGTGTGACACTGTTGTTTAGAATAAAGCAGAATATAGTATATATCCAGAGGTCAACACAGCTTGTAAGCATGCAAGGGAGAGCTTGCTATTAACTGTAGGTGCGGTGTATCTTGTTGTCACTAGGATAAAATATCGAAAAAAAGGGTACAAAGTTTGGGGTCGATTGGAAGTAACTGTTGACTGCTAAGACGTTATAAAGGACAGGTAAGTCTGGAGAGAGAGAACAAATACAAACAGGTGTATCACTCTTCAATAAATACAATACAATAATACCCATACATACAAACAAGCCTTCCCTAGCACTCCTCAGGTGCTTATAAGACAATTGGTATATGTAGATTTTGGAGGGCGCATGATGTGATATGTGGGAAAAGAAAGACAACATGATAGTGTAGTATTTTGTAAAAACAATAAGTGATATTAAATTCTGTCTCAAATGCACGCACAAACACAAAGTAAAAAAATGCCTCAACAAGAAACGATGAATCATACGGACCAATCTTAGGACTGCTGTTAGAGCCATTTCCGGCTATTAAATGGTTAACAATTAAAGTGTCTTAGGGTCAGCTCATTTAGAACGTTATGTGATTTTAAGAAGTTACATTAGTTAAGTAAGACAAAATCATGTTTTCTCGTATTACATATATTTTTTAGTTTTTTTAATATTACTACACTCTAATACTAGCTGACTCTCAGGCATATACTCTCAGGCATAAAAAGGTCATCATCCTCCCGTAGCATACAGAATAAACACAGAAGACACCCCCATGTCTTATCTAGAGAGGATGTGCGGTAACATATTTTTTTTCATTTCAAAAGCCTAAAGAATGTAGCGTTATTTCTGCAATACACCACCTCTGTGATCAATTGTCGGTTCTGTATCTGATTGCAATGAAGTATCCCTCCAGGCTGGCAATGAAAGGGTGTTTCAGCAGTAGACACCTTTTGAGAGTGGAGGTGGGAGGGGGCTTCCTAGAAAACCAAAAGCTTCCCAACAGCTGTCTCCCTTGCTGCCTGGCATTGAGAGCCCCCTCCATAATCTAATACCTGTTTCCATGGAAAAGATCAATAGCTCTTAGATCTGAGCCCCTTCATAATTGTTTCTCAGCTACATATACACTGCCTAATATTACAGTGTAAAATACATATATATATATTATATTTCTATGCATTTGTGAGTTTGTCCAAATAGACCCACCCGTTTACCTCTTATATATACAGTATATGTATACAGATATACAGTATATATATACACAGTATATTCTATTCTATTCTATCAAAATGTCTGGCTAAAGCTCTTTCCCCTGGCCATACCAAACTCCATTCTGTGTTCCTATAAGACCTTGATTATGCAACCCTTCCCACCCCATTCTTAAATGGAAATTTTCACCTACAGATGTTTTAGCTCACGTGATTCAGTATATGTAAAATCCTCTTCAGGATGGCTTGTTTTATTTCTGTCGAGTTTAAATTACATTAAATTACATTATTTTGAGCACTAAGATGAATTGATCTCTTTTCATTCCCTTCCCTACATAAACAAAAAGAAAGCCATACTTGCCTGCAAAGCTGTACACTTCCCATTTTACACATTGTCTACCTGGGGAGAAAATGACTGGTTTTTCAGCGTTAGTAAAGCATGAGGATGGTACAAGCCGCAACAGTGAAAACTCAATACACAGAATTAGAAGTTGAAACCAGAACACTATAAATATGTTTGATGAGTTACATGACTTTCTTGGTCACCGATGGCTGGCCTTAACTATCACTGTAGCTGTGCCCACTTAACCCACCGACAACATATTGGAGGTATAGCTGGGGCTCAGGGACAGCACACCTGGGAACTTTTCAGAAAAAAAAAAGAAAATTTTGAACTAGCCTAGTCTGCACTGCCAATAGTCGATGCAATCTACAGCATTAAAAGTGTTAATTTTCCAATTATTCTAATTCTATTTGTATAACCCAAAAATGATGCCTCCTTGACAGCCCTCAAAGAAAATCATATACCCAACAACCACCATGTTGCATACTAAAGAAAGATTAAACATTCCCCAACGCCTTCCCTTCCACCACTGAATTGACAGTATCATTTCCACTTTGACCACTCTGACAAGTAATTTCCTCTTATATCTTATTAGTATATAATGCCTCTATGATGTGGCAATCCATGAAAGGGTCACCAAAAACATGCATTATTCTTTTTCTATACTACAGAGAACACAGCTGTAGGAAATGTTGCCAATAAACTGACCAGAATTCCATTTGAGTCTACAAATTTTCAATGATAAAATGAAAGATCTGAGACCATAGTCCCCTAAATTAATAATATACCCCCTACCAATTATGGATCATGGTGTCCTTATAATTACACTCTCTGCAGTACTTATGTCTTAAAGCAGCGAGGAATACAGACGTTTATCGAGAAGGAGCCAAATACCACCTGTATAACAATTCAGGTTACAGTTCCATGTGGTTAACACAATGAAAAACACTCCTCGTATTAGAAGAGTTTTCCTAGTTCTCTCTCCTAAGCATCAGTGAAGGAGATTTCCCTGTATTTTGGTGTTTGGGTTTTTTTTTTTATAGACACTGCCATTACAGTCCGATAACCATCCATGTACATATTCGTAAAACCGCAATGAATGATTAACATAAAACCAATTCTTGAAAATGTACAACTTTTACACTATGTATACTGTACTTTGGTATACATAGAGTAAAAATGGTAGAATAATATGGCATTATTTCATTTTATATGTTTTGTTTGAAACTGTTTATATGCTCTGTTGTCCTGAAATATTGTCAAAATTAATTACTTCTGTCTGGTCAGTGCTGAGTGGTTTCTGCATGGAAATGAGATCAGCTGACCTTTTTGACCCCGATAGGGTAAAGGGCACAAGCTAAGGGCACAGGTCAAGATTTCTGACCATCCCCAGTAAACATGACTGCTGGAAGACAGTAAGGTTTTTGTGAATAACCGCGATACCAGAAGCGTGTTCTTATATAAACAATTTGAAGAGCAAACACAAAACACATTCAGCTTGTGTAGTCTGCCTGTTTTAAACGAGACATAAATATATATATATATATATATATATATATATATATAAAATATATTTATATTTAATATATATATAGAAAATAAATCAAGAACATACATACACTACAGTGCAATATTCATGGACATAAATAAAAATGTAATGCATGTGGCACAGGGACAGGTGAGTGTTCCACACACATTACTAGTGGTAATTTAAACACTACCTATGCCGCTCCAGGGGATTTAACATAATTTTATTTCTTTACATCTGCTATTGTTTTATGACCCTTGACCTTTGCACTGGAACCCTTGCAATGACCTTTGCTTTCAAGCCTTGCTCCACTACAGAAATGATATGCAAAGTGATAGTAGTTGATATGCAAAGTGATAGAAAGCCAAAGATTTGGGGAACATACATTACCCCAAAAACAGAATTGCAGTACTAAAATGACAAATCCTCAAATAATGTTGTTTCTCCTTTCTTTCATATTGCCTGGCTAAGCACCTAAAAATATAAAAATATTTGGTCAAGATTCATATAAATGAATATACAAATAAGAAGAGGAAGTACCAGCTAATAGAATCCTATTAATCTATGGAGACCTTTAGAGGATGTATGTGACACTAGTATGACATAGACTCGTAATGTTACATTGTTTTAACCAGTCGCATGAAAATGTGAATTTAGTTGGTGTATAACTGAATTTTGCCACAGATGGGCCCCCAAAATTTTTACGTAAGACCACTTAATGCCCAGTGTCACCCCCATACATATAAACATTTGCCAGGTCTGAAAAACAACTGTGTACAAAATGGATTTCAAATAAAGTGATCAGAAAGACACGAATAGAAACTATTTTGAATAACAGGGCATGTGCTCTCTCTGATGGTCACACTGGGATCTGCAGCTAGTGATCTACTTAATAAAATTGCCCTTTCTAAACAATTGTGAACTGGTACGAGGAGACAGGAAGAAGGGGTTGCGGGGGTTGCACCAGGCCCCTTCGAGGCACGGGCCCCGCCGCAGCAACGACCGCTGCGACCCCTGTAGTTATGCCAGTGGTCTCAGGGCAAGTAAGTGCCATTTGATATTTACATAATCCCTGCCCAAGTTATGTCCACTGGGAGAGGAGGAGCTCCGGGCAACCAATCTTGGAAAAGGTATGCCAATACGGCAATCTGCCGCTGGTAAAGCAGTAGGTAGTAGCGGTGGTATGGTGGCAGCTCACACAGAACACCTTTCATGTAGCCCAATAATAATGCGAATACCTATGAGGATTAAAGATTTGCTCAAGAGTTTTGTTTTGATTATTCCCTGTAATTCGTACTTATAACTCATACTTTATACTAAAGGTCTTTGTAATTATTTATGTTGCGGCAGAGGTTCTTGATTTCACTTTTATGTTTTTATAAGGATATAGGGCTATTTATATATTGAAAGATTCGTAATTACTTAAATTGTCATTGAGCAACAGTACACTGAGGCACCACAAGGTTGTTTTTGCTTTACATGCTGCATTGAACTGAACAATTAGCGCTCTATATTTTATTAATGTGCCTTTAGCAATTCTGGGGCCGCATTAAAATGTGCTGAAGAACACTAGTGGTACATAGACCACAGTTTCAAAAGTTTTCGTGATAGCAAAAGATAGCTTTGGAAGCCTGGAAATCACAAAACAGTTTAGCATTTAATTATCATAATAATCTTTAATTATTTTAAGTAAGTATTTAGTACTTTCATAGAATAAACACACTGTTCCTCCCTTCAAGCACATCGTGTTTTGTTTATCGTTCGATCATGTGTTCTACAGTACTATGCCGCCACCTTCTGAGCAGAGTTTATATAGCTTTCTTCCTTTGCATTGATGTTTTAAGATCAGGTATACCAGGCACATGTGACAATAATGACTGTATTACATGGCTCAAGACTAGAGCACTACGTCATATCTTGGACTATATTAAAGCATTAACAAGAGCTTTTACATGCTGAGCATATATTGTTACTCTTACTGTCTGTTCTTCAGCCATGTTGACTTATATCTGAACCAGATACTTTTGCTTCCCTTTTGGCTGGTGAATATTATCATCCATCAGGGTAAGGGTAAAAATTCTCTTGGAGGAGGCACGGAACCCAAAGGTGGACCACCCCCACCAGGGTAGGGTAGGAACAATAGACAGGATTTTTTATTTTTAGATATTTTAATTTACCTTAACCTCTTCCATGCCACATACCAGAATTAGAGGCCAGGGTCTGTGCCCCTCCAATGGGGATTTTTTGGTTTTAAATGTTTAACTCCCTTTAACCTAGAGGGCAAGAGGTGAGCGTGGAGCGTAAAGGGGGGGTTATTACTTTAAGGAGACACAGCTTAGGGTTTCTGCCTCCCTTATTTTTTTAAATATTTTGTAACCCCCGTCTCAATGAGCATGCGATGGTGTGAGGGGGATATTAAGAGCCATCTACCCTCCCAACTTAGTCCCAAGTGTTTTGAAATACCCCACACCCAACTGAACACGGAGTTGCAGAATAAGGGGGCAATCTTCACCACCCTCCTTCCCTGTTAATAAGTGCCCGGGGGACCACCCTTTTATTTTAATTACTTATTTACTTACATGTATATGTGTTCTTTTATAATTAATGCAATGGGGGAACTGGAAATGCTCAGAAGTTCCAATCACAAAAAAAAATCTTTTTTATCAACTTTAGTAACTAGTACTTTTTTGATGTGGCTTCAAATGTGTTCTTAAGATCAAGTGATCGCTGGTCTAATAAAGTTTTCAGAATGTTGGACATTTTTTCACCACTCCCTGAGTTGAACTTGATCATTCCACTCCATGTTGAGTATGAGTCGGGTGGGAAATTGTATTTCATAGAATTTTATAAAGTGTTTTGAACTGGAGACATGTAGCCCCATTAAAATCTGTTGCCTTGTTTAGCTTAAGCTATTTTGAAACACTACCTGTTGGCAGCTCAGGTGGCCACTTCCCTCCTGCCCCTCTTGAAAGCCTTCACCTGGATATAACCTGCTGGGTGGCCTTCTCCCCTATACCTTAGCAAAGGTGGATAATTTAAAGTGGAGTATACCTACTTAAGAATTAAGAGAGCTACCCAGTACCATTCCTTCCTATTGTGATGGTGCAGTTTCCAGTTTCAACATGGAGGATGTCGCCATGTTGCAGCCTTGGGGTTTTTAATGAATTTATCCAGGAAATTGAATATTCATAGGCCTGGAATTTTCACTAGGTCTGTTTTATAAAAGTGTGTGTGCCATAAAAGTAAAAAAAAAACCCATAAAAATATATGTTACGGAAAAGAAGACACTCAGGGGGATTTCCTGCCACAGTATTTCACTGACTGATTGCAGAATGATCGTGGGCTTCACACAGTGATTAGAGGGCTCACCAGAGAATTTCCTTGATTGATATAGAGGAGAACACCAGAGGGGAACCTTCTACTGCACAGAACCCCTTGATTGCTGTGCTGGTGGATAAACAGGTGATAAAAGACCCCAAGAGTGACTCTCTATACATTGCAAAGAAAAAAGGAAAGGAAAGAAAAAGTAAAATAAATATATATATTTTTATATATATGTATATATATATGTGTGTGTGTGTGTGTAAAAACATCCCATTCTATCTAGCCATATAAGAAATTGTAAACATTCCTTTAACAAAATTACATATAAAAAGCTTACAAATAAAATGCTACAATGAAAGCTAAATATACCTTAACATTGTCATTTTAAGCCTCTGTCAGGTGAAATTTAGGTGTCAGCAATGCAATGTAGAAAAGTGTAATTTATATATTGCATATCTTTAAAATTTAATAATAATGATGATGGTTATTCTTAATACATTCAGAACTACCAGGATTTAATCTTCTTTGAAATTTAAGTGATATCTTTAAAACCTTTTACTGTCAGAATATATATACCGTGTATTACCATAGACCTTCATATTCTGAGTTTTTGAGTCTCCCAGAGGACACTCTATCCGTCATATGCACTCAAATGCTGAGTGTCCCCTTTAACTTATCATCCTTGTATCCTTGCAAATCCAAATCTGTTATTTTCAGGCCACTTTTTTGATGTGGCTTCAAATGTGTTCTTAAGAGCAAGTGATCGCTGGTCTAATAAAGTTATCAGAATGTTGGACATTCCTTGTTAGTTGAACTTGATCATTCCACTTCATGTTGAGTATGCGTGGATTATCCTTACTTAAGAATTAAGAGAGATGCCCAGTGCCATTTCTTCCTATTGTGATGGTGCAGTTTCCAGTTTCAACATGGAGTATGTTGCCACGTTGGGGTGCTTCTAAAGGGTTTAGGAGGCACTTTAGGACCGTCTTAATCTCACGTATTAAGGATTTTGCGAAAACAGTTATTATTATAAATTAAAATCCAAACATTTTAATCCAAACATAATTTTATCAATTACTTGGTAAAGCCCCTCATCTCCAGTTAAGCATGCAAGCGCCTTTGTGTGTGCCAAAAGAGTAGAAGTTTTGCAATCCAGCAGAATGTTCCTGTTAACACAATATGCCTGTCCCATGAATTTCTATTTATAAACAGCCAGCTTTCTCTGACTACATACTTTTCTGCCATTTGCTGCAGATTTGCTGCCTGTTCCGTTTTCCATTTGAAGCTCCAGTACGTCAGCTTCTTTCCTGCACATAGACTGCTGTGTCTACTGTGGTCAGCGGACGCTTCCTATGACCTTCAAGTTGATGTATAACTTGTGATCTGGCCTTGGCACTTGATTGTTTCTGCTGGTCCAGTCTTCATGTCTACTGTGTACCTGCCCTGCTTCATGGCACTTGTTTCTCACCTTTGTTCATCCTTGCTGTGATAGGACAAGGCGGTGATATACTCTGCAAATGGCTTTACCACTTCAGCGACCTGGCACACTTAGTTGAGGCCATGACATGTATCAAGCAAGAAGGGGACCTGTTTAGCAGATGCTGTAATAAATCACGTGTTTGGTCTTAAACATTGTTCCACGTACGTCACCCGTAGCATATTTGATGTAAAACACAAAAACTGGTGAACCGCAAACTGCGTGGTCATTGTCAAATCTTCAATATTCCAAGATATGCATTTAGGGTCTACCATTTCTATGTTGGTTTTATTTTTTGAAATTTCTTATACAGTACCTGAAAATATCTAACACAGATCCTGAAAAAAAATATGTGGCACCCTTTACAGATTATGTAAATATCTCTCCCTCAGAAAAAAAAACAGATGCTCTGCAGTCATTAATATGCAAATATGCAAATGAGTTGTTAATTAAGCCGCAGCTCCCAGGAGGATGCTTGCATCGCAACAAGCTCTATTATTAAGGAGAGAAAAAAGACAGTGATCGTAAGGGGACGAAGAGTGAAAAATGGGAAGGTAGCCAAGTAAGGGTGAGTGAAGAACAAATAACAAATGTGATAGAAAATAGACAACATAGAGACAGAAGAAACGACATGGAAACAAGGAATGAAAAGAATTCGGAGGCTAGATTGAGATGAAAAAAGGCAAATAAATATGAACTGGTAAGACTTAGAGTCTTAGGAATTACCCAAAATTCCTTCTTAAATACCGTATTGGCTCGGATATAGGCCGCCCCCGTATATAGGCCGCACCCTAAAAGTTTGGTGCTTTTTTAAAGAAAAAGTTTTTTTTCTTTAAAAAAGCACCAAAAAAAACATGCTGCCACTGTCCTCCCCCCCGAGATATGCTGCCACTGTCCTCCCCCCCGAGATATGCTGCCACTGTCCTCCCCCCCGAGATATGCTGCCACTGTCCTCCCTCCCCGAGATATGCTGCCGCTGTCCTCCCTCCCCGAGATACGCTGCCGCTGTCCTCCCTCCCCGCGATACGCTGCCGCTGTCCTCCCTCCCCGCGATCCGCTGCGCTCCCTCCCCGCGATCCGCTGCCCTCCCTCCCCGAGATCCGCTGCCCTCCCTCCCCGAGATCCGCTGCCCTCCCTCCCCGCGATACGCTGCCCTCCCTCCCCGCGATACGCTGCCCTCCCTCCCCGCGATACGCTGCCGCTGTCCTCCCTCCCCGCGATACGCTGCCGCTGTCCTCCTCTGCCCCCCCTCCTCGACTTACCGGAGCAGACTCCCGGGTGTCTTCAGGGCCGGCGAGGGACATCTACGCAATACGCGTATGCAACTTCCGGTACCGTTACCGGAAGTTGCATTTGCGTATTGCGTAAATGTCTCCCGCCGGCCCCGCAAGACACCCGGGAGTCTGCTCCGGTAAGTCGGGGGTGGGCAGAGGTAAAACGCTTAGATAACCTCCCGTGCCGGCACCCCCCCCCCCCGTGGGAAGTGCTGGCAGGGGAGGCTGTCTGAGCGTATCGGGGAGAAGGATGCAGGTCCCCTGCACCGCTGCGGGGGATCTGTATCTTAACCCCGCTGCCTGCCCGGCGCCCGGGACTGCATGTCCCGGGCGTCGGGCGCTAGACCCCGAATATAGGCCGCACCCCCACTTTAAAAACTTAAAGTGGGGGAAAAAAGTGCGGCCTATATTCGAGCCAATACGGTATTTTGCGGCAATAAAGGAAAGAAAGTAAAACAGGATGGATGAAGCAATTTATCTCTCCACCATTATTTTCAGCAGATCCATATAGCAACTTAACTTTGGTATCAACCTCTCAGGGTATCACAGTACCGGCAGGAGTCTGATACATGACAGATTTAGATTCTAGCAGCTCCTCAAACAGTTTTTGTGGGTGGAGAGCTATTTCCATCTAGAACAATGGTATGTAGAACAGTACAGTTGTAATTATCTTTTATAGGGCAACAATTTACCCAGCAGGACAGGTGAAGCCAAAGGTACAAATAGAGTGGCACGGAAAGAACCATAATGTCTTGTTGTAATTATATGTAGGTGTAAAGGATGACTGGTGAGTAAATGTATAGCACTTGCATACATAAAGGATTCGACCGTGGAGGATTTTCCTAATTCACAAATTCTGGGAAAATATTGTTTATTTAGCGTGGCCCTCCATCTACATAGTATTATATAGCGTATAACAAGGGCTATAATGTTCTTATCATTTAAATGTAAGTCCTCTATCTGGTTAAATTACACACAGGGGTCACAGTTTCTTCCCTGCAGTTGCTTGTGTAACAAATTCAGCATTTCACCAGTAAGTGGTGTGTTTTCTGGCATCAACACGACAGTATTTGCAGTAAAATACAGTTAGTAAATACATATATACTTTACAAACCAATTGATTTAATCAGTGTGTGCACTACATGCAGTGATTTGTGTTTTAATTGCATTACCTATTCTGCAAAGTAACAAGGAGCGATAAAAACATTCACCAGTCCCTAACTTTTCTCGCTGGTCCCAGGTCATGTTGTTGGTGGACCCCATATCAAGTCCTTTTACCCTATCTCAATGTGGCAGGTCTTGTTTTAACTCCTTAAGGACCAGGGCGGTTTCTTTTTAAAATGTTTTTACCCTTTGTGAGTGAGGCTGTTCTAACATTTCTGTGGCATTTGTCTTTAGTTGTAATTTTCTTCTTTTCAGGACAAGGGCTTTCTTCAGATACTATTATTTTGATCATATAATCTAAATTACTATAAAATTAATAATCTTTCTTTGGTCCCTAAATCAACCCCTGAATGTACATATTTTTCAAAAGGAGACATTGAATATGGGGTATGTTGACACTTTTCATGCAGCCATTTTACTACTAAAGTTTGCCCAAGGTAACATATTTGGTGATTTTTTTCACACAGATTGCAAATCAGGTATACATTTATTAACAATTCAAAGGGTTACTAAGAAACAACATCATAATATAAAGGGATACCACCAATACATAAGTTTGTTAGGTTGTCTGGGAATAAAAGGCCACATTTGGGACATCTTTGAAGCCAGCCAATGCAATTTACCCAATCCTATCAATCCATATATTTTCGAAAACTAGGCAACCCCGGGAATCACCAGGCTTTGTCATAGTTTATGGTAGCAACAATTTAATTACACACAAAAAATTACTACCACAAACTTTGGCAAAGGCTGGTGATAGAATCATCTTCTGAAGGTCATGCCAGGAGAAGGGCAGTGTCACATTGAAAGACACTTTGTCTTTAAACTATGGCAGCGCCCAGCCACTGGAAAGAGCATTTACGAAGCAATCACCAAATCGCTCAGCCGGTCTTGCTGAAATGCCTTGATAACGCTTCCTAAATGCTCTTTCTAGCAGCAGGGCGCTGCCATATTTAAAGACATGCATCTTTCAATAGGGCGAAAATGATCACTCCTTAGAGTGATCTCACAGGACTTTATATATTTTTTGTGTTGCTGAGTGCCTGAGGCATTGCAGCAACACTGTTTTAGCAAAGAAAGCAATTGTTGATTGCTTTCTTAGCTCGCTAAAGCCCATCACGTGCTAGGCACGTCATTGGTCATTAAGAGGTTGAAAAATAGTGTCATTGCCCTTTTCTGAAGTTTTTTTTCCTGTGGCCACCTTGCAAAACATTTCCACTTACATACTTGGCTTCTGGATAGAATAATAATCTTAGTAATGCAGTTTACAATAGAAAATTTTACTCTTAACATACAGCGCTGTGAAAAAACTATGTGTCACCCTGCCGATTTGTACTATTTCTGCTTGTCACCTTTTAAATGTTTCAAATCATCCAACTAATTTGAATTAACAATGATAATGTGAGTAAACTTAAAAATGTACCTGTTACATGATTCAAGATAAAGAGTTAATCCTGCAGCATTCTCCTTCAGATTTTTCTAGTAGTGGTTCCATGAATTTTGCAAAGTCACCCAAGTCCTGAAGTAACAAAGCAGCCCCAGATCAGCACACTACCACCACTGTGTTTGACTGACAGTATGATGTTCTTATTGTGCAATCCTGTGTTAGCTTTATAACGGGACCCATGTCTTCCAAAAAGTTCCACAGAATATTATCCCAAAAGTCTTGGGAGTAAATTTGTTCTTTTTTTGGCAGTGGTTTTCGCCTTGCAACTCTCCCATGGATGCCATTTTTTCTTTCCAAGAATTCAGCACATACTCAACACAAAGAACACCTATGTAAGGCATAAATATTGGGTATTCTGTCACACTATATGGCCACATATTGCTTAGCTTGCCACTATGTCAAAGTACCCCAAGTTTGGCAAATCCTATCTAATTTTTCCTAGCTATATTGCTTACCAAGAAGCTGAATCAATGGGACTGCACTGTAATTCAACCCAAATGACACTCAAGAAAGGTAGGGCACCATTAATGAGGTAATGCCTCAGATTGTATTTTTGTGCAATGCATATTTGCAGGTTCTGACCAAACCTTAGGGTTGAGGAGCCCCTGGTTCCTCATTCATTGTGTCCAGAGAAGGCTTTTTTTTAATGGTATGCTTTGTTTTGTGTACTTATTGGTTATTGTTATTATAGCAGCAACCAAGGAATCTGAATGTGTATGCCTTTTATGATTTTAAGGTTGCGCGTTCCCCTTTCTCTATATAGTTAAAGGTTAAGTTTTAACATATTTAATCTGGCTAATACATTGGACTAGCATGCATTCCTTAAACAGCATGTGAGATTGTAGCGGTTTATCTAGTGTTCATCAATGCCTTTAGTCACCAGATCCAAAATTTTTGGAAAGCCAGTAATTTGTGGAGTAAAAACACAGTGTGGGGCCTAAATTAGTGGCTGGTGCATAGAAGCAATTAGAATCTCTGGTAATTTCTTTTTAAGTTATAAACAGCTTTTTAAAAATGAATGATTATCTGAGGGAAAATACCCAAAACCTCTAGCATCTTTATATTTTATAGATTATAAAAAATAACATTTACAATTTAATATATTCTACCAAAAAAATGTTGGAGTTGGAGTACAAAAAAGTCCTTTCCACAATGCAATTTTATGATGTGTATTGAGAACAAAATCAGTTCAATTAGCAAGTACTGTGTCATTCTGAAATCTTTGTGAAATCTTGTGTTCTGTTTTGAATTAAACTGCCAAATATTTCTGTTTCAGAAATTTGGATGGGAATATTGGGGTGGTTGTTCTAGCAAATGCACCCTCCCTTAATAAAAATGTCTTATTTATATATGGAAGAGATCATATCCCTGAAGGGTTTGAAGATTTAAGTTTTTGAAGTGACATCAAGAATGCCTAAAAATTAAATTATTTTTAAACTCATTTAAATCCCTAAGAACGTCATAAATAGATCTTTTGACTGTGACATAATTGTCTTATAATTGCGTCATCATAATCAGATCTTTTAAATGTGACGTCATAATGGCATCAACCTATAATAATTAAGTCATAAAGGGATCTTTTGATTGTGACATCATAATGCCATCATTGTCTTATCATTAGACATCCTAATTGGATCATTTAAATGTGGCATCATAAAATATATCCCTATTATTTCCCTATTTATTTATCTTTTTTATGGATATTCCCTCTTTTAACTTTTCTTCCTTTTTCTTTCTTTCCATCTTTTCACATCCCAATGAGATGACTGATTGGTTAGTGACCTCTGAAGAAGCCGTGACAGCGAAATACGTCAGGTGCACAACAACATTTGCCCTTACTATCGCTGCATAATAGTACTGACATTATCATTTTTTATTTTATTAATACATTTATTTGATGATGTATTTTTATATAGGTATTAAGTATGCATTAAAATTGTAAGGTTTTTTATGGCTCTTTTATCACTGAAGTGCTCACACCAATTTATTATTACTGTTGTTTTCTATCTTCCATTAAGTGTTGAGAACTCGGTTCTTGGTGTCTCTTCTAGCTAGTCTTTATCTCTTCTCCCTCATTGGCGCAGATCCACATGAAGCATCCTGCCATGCACTCCTGCCTAGAACCAGTCTCCAGTCATGGGACCTGCATGTGCTGAACATCTCCACTTCAGGAACTTGCACTCCCCAAGAAACTCATACATGGAGGCCTCCTTTGTCTGCAGACCTAAACCATCTGGACACAGCCACAGTCTACAAACTGGTTCCAAGTTCTGAAGGTAGATGGCGCCCACTCAGAAGGTTAAGGCTTTAGCAGTCTGAAACAGGAGAAGCAAGAGTTAAGCTTTCCCACACAGGGTTCCGGACTATCATGTGTTCCTGCACAGAGACTCTAGCCTGACAGGGCATTTTGCAACCAAAGCTAAATGCCTTTGAATTATTTTTTTGTGTTCAGCCACCATTTAAACTCCTTCAGATCCATCTAGGTCTAGGTAAAAATATCCCATGGTGACCACATGATTCTAAAAATGCTAGCAATCCAAAACTAGTAAGAACTTTATATTTTGTGAATAAATACTTTTTTGATAGCTGTCTGAACAGACGGAGGACTGGCATTATTTGGCCCAGGGGGAAATAGAGCAGAGTGACCCATTAACACAGCAGATAAGAAAATATAGGTAATACAACAAACTTTAGTGTCCAGTCCTGTCCAATATAAATTCTCCAAAACTGTGCTTCACAGAGGTCCATTGCTATTGCAATTGCCCTTAAACCCCCTTGCCAGCCCTCCTCTAGGGAATTCTGATTTTCCAGTTATCGCTATGACCATTTGGACATTAAAAAGATGTCTGTTGTACACGTATCATCTGCAATCCAATGTGCTACTGGTTGCTACATTTGCCTACAGTTCTGCTTTTCTATATAATATAGAATATTTTATATATGTATTAAAGCAAATGTGTTCTCATTATCCCATGCCTTCCCAATCGGTAATATAACATTCAAACATATCCTGAAGTCCCGAAGAGCAATTTTCCAGAAGCATTTTATTTGAAGATGCCATGGTGCAGAACGAAGTGCTACCAGCCTCAGATATCCACACTAAAGTCATTGCTAGATTTTGCAATACTTCAGCATACACGCGGGAAAGAAGGGAGAGCTTCCAGATGGAAGTTCTTTGAGAAGACTCAATATATATACACTGCTTCTCTGCCATTTACTCGTTAAATACTCGTTAAATACACGACATTCATTATTTTTAATACAATTTTGTATTAGGCTAGGTGATGATATATGGCTGCACATCAGAACAATTTCAAACATAGTGAATGTTCAGTGGGGGTACAGTAAAAATGCAATGGTAATAACAGGGGCCTAACTAGAAACCATAGGACCCTGGTGCAAAAATTCCCCCGCGGCCCTCAAACTTTGCCCCCAAACAAGTTGTGAGTGCAACCTTCCTCCCCAAGCAGCTTATCAGTGCTATCCTAAGGCCCAAATAGACTGCCTGTGCCATGTTTGCCCCCAACATATCCATACTGGCGTCCTAAACAAGCTACTTGCAGACACTTTGAGCAATTCACTTATCCAGGCCCCATCTCTCTGGTATCGTCTTCCACGTTATTTTACCAACAAATTTTATAACAGCAAAACCATGTGCTCTTGAGCTTGCTTCCCCTAGCCAACATTTTTAATCATATTGGGAGCATACAGGGGCAGCACCGGCTGTGGGATGAAAGCCAATTTTTTTTTCATGGTTTAACCTATAAAAACTTTATATTGCCAGTGCAAAAGAAAAACCTCCAAAATGTATTAAAGTGTTTGTCCTGATTATGGAAACCCCTCATATGCCTGTTATTTTCATTTATTTTGGTAGTTACATGGTTAAATACCAATAACACACATGGCTGTTCCTAAACAAGAGTTTTTTTTTAATCTGATATACTAACAGTTGGGCACAAATAGAAACCATAAAAACTGCTAAACAAAAGTATACATTTTTCGAAAGATGACATCCCAAAGTATTTTACTAGGAGCATTTTAAGGTAGGGTCTGGAGCTGCAGCTCCTTCAGCCCCTAAGTCAATCCGGGCCTGGGTACAGCTATGATATAGTGTTAGTGATAGGGATGATGATCAGAGTAGGTCAATGGCAATCAACGCTTAGTGACCTAAAGGGCCACAAAGCATTTTATTAGGTTAAAAACCTGTGTAAAATATATTGTAAAAAAAATCGTTTTCAGATCACTTGTAAGTGAAAAGTTTAGGCCACTGACATTAATCAGTGAGACCAATCAATAATCAGTGACCTAAAGTATTTTTTTTTTACATTTTCTAGTAATACCGTATTAGCCCGATTATAGGCCGCACCCCCCCCCAGACACACTTTAAGTCTTTAAAGTGGGGGTGCGGCCTATAATTGTGGTTTAGCGCAGGGATACGCAATTCATATTGCCCGATGCCCGGGACCTGCAGTTTTTTTTTTCATTTAGCCCTGCAGGGGACCTGGATCCTCCTCTCTGGCAGCCGGGGGACATCTGCGCGATGCTGACACCCCGGTTGCTGCAGGCACCTCCGCTGAGGATTCTATGATGGAGCACCGGCATGACATGACCTGCCGGTGCTCAAGCGGAAGTACCGGTCAGCAGCAGCGGAGGTTGTGTGAGCGCACCCCGCAGACGTTCACCGGCTGCCAGAGAGGAGGATCCCTCTTTCTGGCAGACAGTGAAAGTCTGTGCGATGTGCTCACACAACCTCCGCTGCTGCTGACCGGTACTTCCGCCGGGGCTTCTATGACGGAGTGCTGGCATAGAAGCCCCAGCGGAAATGGCGGGTAGCATCACGCAGACTGCCCCCACTAGGCATTAGGGAGTCTAGGGATACATTTGTAAGTCCTGGGGAGCAGATTGGCATATCAGAGGGACATAAATCATATCTGGGGATCAGACTAGCATATCTGGGGGGCAGAGTGGCATATCTATAAGTAAGGTGCATTATGAAATAAGGGGTGCCTTAATATGGCTATTGGTTTTCTAAATTTCAGTTTGTATGTAATATATGCTGACTAATAGATAATACATAGCAACAATGTTAAAATACATGTATTCCTGTTCATTAGGTAAAATGCTGTTTTACCATTCCACTAATGTGTATTTTTTCTTTAAAAATAGCACCAAACTATAAAGGTGCAGCCTATAATACGGCCAATATGGTAATTTGTGTGTGTGTTTTGTTTTGTTTTTTATCTGGGATGACCCATGTCTCTCTCACTATAGTGGCATTCCCCACTTTTGATTGGTTCTGCATAGAAATGTAAACTTTCTGGAAATTTTGAAGCCATGGAAAAAACAGGAAAAAAAACAGTGCAGTAGTTTGGGTGTCAGTGTAGCAGAGCCTGTCCTGGTGTGTGTTTGGTTTTCAGTGTTGCAGAGCCTGTCCTGGTGTGTGTGTGTGTCTGGGTGTCGGCAGAGCCTGTCCTGGTGTATGCGTGTCTGGGTTTGGCAGAGCCTGTCCTAGTATGTGTCGGTGTGGCAGAGCCTGTCCTGGTGTGTGTGTTTGGGTGTCAGTGTGGCACAGCCTGTCCTGATATGTGTGTGTGTTTGAAGGTCGTGTGGCAGAGCCTGTCCTGTTGTGGATTTGATTATCTGTTTCCTGGCACTTTACTTACTGTAGGAATAAATAAATACATAAATGTATTTTTTACTTATCCAGAGACAAAACGCCCTCCTGAATTTGTAGTCACTTCAGAGGACAAAACTTTCTAGGCCCAGAAATCAGTCAGAGGAAAAGTAAAGGTTTTGTGTTATTTAAGTTATGTGTTAAGTGGCACACATAAGATTCTATCCTATATTATATTCTATCCTATATTTATCTCATGGACAAATTGTGAGAAATAACATATATAGCATACACCCACTTATAAAATAGTTTTTTACCCAATTAAAAAAATGACCCCGGATTTCATTTTAAAAATCTGGTTATTGTTTACTGAACATTTCAACTATACATGAGAACAGGTTACCCCCCTTTCCCTCAAATGCAACAAAATAAATGAAGAAATCAAAGATCTCCTCTAATCTTCCTTGTTGAACGGACTGGGAGGGCTATCACAATTGCCCAATCAGATTTGCACCTTAGCACCAATTGCAAATGAAAAAGTAACTGTCATTATTTGTTCCTGTCGCATGCAGACACATTGCATCATTCATAAAGGTCTTCATATAATACAGTTTAAATGCCATAAACATATCATTTACTATTGTAAAAGAAGATATTCCACACTCCATTTTGTTTCAATTTTTCCAGAAAAAAACCCCCAAAAAGCTTTGGAAACTGTTTTTTCACAATTTTTCTGTGCTTTTTCCAGACCTTCCCATCTCTAGTTCTGCAGCAATTTTAACTGCAGCAGAGCCTTAACTGACAGCTATGGACCTGGAAGCACCTTTTCTGTTTTTTTTTATTTTTTTTTTATTATTTCTTTAACTCTTTCAATGTTGGTGCTCCAACATTGACTATGCTTTAGTCCTTACAAGCTTGTGGAGACTGTGGACACAAACATTAACCCCTTAAATGCCAGGATCGCATCATAGACACTGTAGTGATTTTTGTTAACTATAGAGTGATATTTTATTTATATACAGCCGCGGGAAAAAAAAAATAACCCTTTGAAATTACTTGTTTTTCTGCATTAATTGTTCATAAAACATGATCTGATCTACATCTAAGTCACAAAGCGTTTAAGCTAATAACACACAAACAATTATAATGTTTCATGCCTTTATCGTACACACCCATTAAACATTGTGGTGGTGGCAAAAGTAAGAACCCGTGGATTTAATGACCGGTCAAACCTCCTTTGACAGCAATAATCAGATCTGCACAATGTTCAGGAGGAATTTTAGATCATTCTTCCTTACAGAACGGCTTTAGCTGAGCTATATTCTTAGGGTTTCTGGCGTGAGTGGCTCTCTTGAGGTCATTCTATAGAAATTCTAATGGATTAAGGTATGGGCTCTGACAGGGCCACTCCAAAAGGCAGATTTTCTTTTTCAACCCATTCTGTACTGGGTTTACTTCAATGTTCAGGGACATTATCCTGCTGCATCACCCAACTTCTACTGAGCTTCAGCTGGCGGACAGTCATCCTGACATTATCCTGTATGATACATTGATAAACTTGTAAATTCATTGTCCCTTTGATGATGGCAGGCTGTCCAGGCCCTGAGGCTCCCTCCACGGCACTTCACCATTGGGATGGTGTTTTCATGTTGGTATGCAGTGCCGTGCATGCTTCCAGAACAATTCAACCTTCATCAGGCCACAAAACATTCTCCCAGAGCGTCAAAGGTGGTCTTTGGCAAACTTCAGGTGTTCAGCAATGTTTTTTTGTGGTGTCCTGCCATGGACTCTATCCCTGTTCAATGTTTTGTGTATGGTAGACTCTTGAACAGAGATGTTCATCCATTCCAATAATTCCTACAGCCCTTTAGTTGTTACTTTTATGTCCTTGAGCATTGTGCCCTTGGAGTCATCTTGGAAAGGCGATTACTTCTGAGAGAGTAGCCACAGTGCTAAACTATTTCTATTTATTAACAGTTTGGCTTACTGTGGACTGATGAATACATTTTCAGTAAATTACTTTGTAACTGTTTTACGATGATACAGAGATGACACTTTCACTCAATGAATAAAATCATGCATATAGTATATTAACCAAATCAAACTTCATGCATAATAATCAGAAATAAAAGAGGAATGAAACAGATTATGTCTACATCCCTTTTTGCACTGGGAGACCCTCAAAGCTATTTGTTGCTTCAAAGTGAGAGAAAGTGATAGCTGCAGAGCTAGATGCCAGGCATCATAAACCAATCCTTTGCAAAGTCTCTCTTAATTGGTAGAATAATACATGAAAGTCTATTTAAATCTCTGTCCACGAGATCATGCTCATTAACTATTGTTTAGCGATTCTGTGGTTACTTACAGAACAGGATTCTCATGCCGTGCTCCCTATCCTGTTCCTAATCTCCCAACATCCCAGGTTCAAGGATATGTTCAACTGTGTTCAACCTCATTCTACATGACATCACTTTGATTTAAAGTTCCTGTTAAGCTTTTATATAGAGAATAAGGAAAAAAGGCATATTAACCCTTTCTTTGACAATTAAACCTTACACCAACTCGCCTTTTTCACACTATAAACCACGTCACATCACAATTCTCTTCCAGGCAATTACATTATCCCTTTCCAGCTTTATGCAAATCAACAATTCTTGATCATAGGTCTTCTGAGGTTCACATCAGCAGATGCTTCTTGTGAATAGCAAACTCAAAATGAATGTTTTTTTATAAGTCAAAGTAGCTCTTAAGCACAATTCTAGTCCAGTTCCATTGATTAATCTCCAGGTTTTCATATTCTGACTCTAGTTAGCTTTTGTTGAAGTCATTACCATAGCAGTTCACTTACTTTTTCCAACCCACACTGTGAATTGTGTACTCAGTATAGATAAGAACAATCCAATAATTTGTGTGTTATGAGTTAAAACAGATTGTGTTTGTTCATTATTGTAATTTAGATGAAAATCAGACCATATTTTATGGATGCCGGCTACCAGGTGTGGGCCCCTCACGAAGCCCCTCTAAGCAAGATGTAACAGTGACCCAATGAAGGATTGGAGTCTGTTGGCCATAATGGTTACCAATATTTTAACAGGGTAATGGGCCTCTTAGAGGTTACTAGGACCAGATTTTTGTTGGGTTTTCAAATAAGAATGGTACTGGTCTGTGAGGGATCCCGGTGGGGTGCCACCTGTAAGTATTGCATAGAAGAGGGACAGTAAGTGTGGTTTTATGTGAGGAAGTAATAACTTAAAAATGCAGCTGGAAAACCATCTGGGCCTGGGAATTTTTGACATTGTGATCTATGTTCTATTCCGGGGGCATATAGGGGCATTTAATGTAACTCTTTGTGAGGAAGTTAGTCTTTGTAGTCCTGCTTTATATAGCAGTTGCACCCCTATGGTGAAATCATCTGAGTCTGCTTCATGAAATGATGATGGAATGTATCACAGATTCAGTCAATATTATTAAATATGGTATTGTTTGGCTTGGTTAAATGGACCACCTGATAATATTGGTTTTAAAATAGTCTATTTGCGATTGTGCCTTCTGTTGTAAGAATATATCTAATAAGGTTTTAGCTGCAGACATGTGACTTTATTTTTTGGGGATTGATTGTTCTGGGATACAGTGATGGCATAAGACACGGCCCTATGTAATGGCATAAGGCACGGCCCTATGTGAACATTCCTATTGTGCCTGCCATTGCAGCATAATATATTAAGTGTCCCCTCAGCAGCGCCTGTTTCCCAGAATAGAAAGGGGGTGTCTGTATGTTCAAGATGTCTGGGTGTGTGACTGATGACAACAGTTGCAGGGAAAACAGGAAATAGTTGATTTGTGTAAGAGTGTTGTGGACCCTGACAGGAATGTAAAGTATCTACCTGTTGGATTCCACATCTGACACAGGTCCACTGACTGTAGTCTTTGTTTGTAAAATTAGATACTCTCTGGTATTGGTGCATGCAGAAGTCTGTCTGTCCCTACTCTGTTTCAGTCCAGGTCTTGTAGTACATTGAAATCACCTCCTTTAACACATTTAGAATGTTAGTTAACATTTTTAGCATGTTAACATTCAGTGATTATAAATTAAGCAATAGAATGTTGTGGCAGAAGGGAAATAAAAACGTGTTGGTGCCCCACTGTTTGCCATGGAGTGCCACATAAACAAACAATGAGTAACACTGCAATTGGAGGACACCAAAACACAGAATATTATAACATCCACCTGGGAAAACCTAAGAGCGTAGTAACTTAAAAAACTGAAATGCCAATAAAGTATAGAAATGTAGCTCAAAACAGCAAGTGGAGACAACTTAATGGTCTTCATTGGTCCAACAGATTCAGTTCAGATAAAGGTCTGAGCCCCATAGTGCAATCTAAGTTTACCAAGTACAGCAAGGCAAACATGGCTCCTTTAGAATGCAGTAGTTTACAATGCGTTGCAAATTCCCTCCTCCTAGTTGTGACCGTTACAGAGAAGAACCAGTTCCACTGTCTTCCTGTAAGATGACAGCAAGTTGGTACTATCATCAAGTTTTGCACTGGTCGCGGTCTGGAACTTCCTGCCCCACCTCTGTCGCTTGAGAGGGCATAGAGAGAGCTAGAAGTAGCTGGGAGTCTTGGTGGGAAGGATGCCAGAGATTTCTTGGACATCTCTTATGGAGCCCTGTAATCCAACTGAGGCAACGTATTTTGGAGTTTTTGTAATGATTTATGGGCAAAATGGTGTGAGCGATTTCTTTGGGGCATACTCCAAACACCATAAGTCCCTGGCTCATTTGAAGTTTTGAACCAGTTATAGTAGATATAATTGTATGGCTCTTAGTAACAAATCTACAGCATTTGCAGACTTTATGCCCACAAGGGAACATACGAGTTGTTTCCAGCAAATTGTCCCTCAATTTGGAAAGTTGTAACATGCTGGGAGAAAAGGGACTTTTGGACTTATACATTACATAGAGTAACTACCTGTTTTATTTAAAACTGTATTTCCTCTTGATTGTTTTATACTTGATTATTTGAGATTATGATTATTATTATTTCTCCCTTTGTTTGCTTAATAAAGTATGACATTTTGATTACATGGACCTTGTTTAATTCTTCCTGAGATTTTTTTTTCTTAATGCTCTGGATAGGGCAATTACTGGGTTACACCTGTGAGTGTAACCCCGTAATTGCCCTATCCACAGCACTGATGTTCTCTGTTGCCTCCCAACATGCCACGTTCAGCTACATTTATATGTTTTCACTTGTACTCCCTTTATAAGAGGTATGGCTGTCTCATTATCCAGGTTGCTTTGGAATAAGCACGTATAATGAGAAACGCATAGCGTTTAGCCTGGTCCTGTCAGGTTCTCCTTTTGCTCTTGTTCTGCTTTCCAAGGATGCGAATAAAGACTTTCATTTTATATGGACATTGACCTTATAGTTTCAGATGGTGTTTTTCTTGTGTGTTTAAACAACTTTTTGAGTTCATATATGCAGAAAAACTCTCTTTTTTAGAATGTTTTGCCTCTTTTAGGTGTCAGTATCTTTTATATAGCCATACACCAAACAGGCATAACATTATGACCACCTTCCCAATATTGTGTAGTTCCCCCTTTTGCCACCAAAACAGCCCTGACTCATCAAGGACCTCTGAGGGTGTGCTGTGGTATCTGGCACCAAGACGTTAGCAGCAGATCCTTTATGCCCTGTAAGTTGCGAGGTGGGGTCTCCCTGGATCAGACTTGTTTGTCCAGCACATCCCACAGTTGCTCGATTGGATTGAGATCTGGGGAATTGGGAGGCCAAGTCAACACCTTGAACATGTTGTTGTGTTCCTCAAACCATTGCAGAGTCATTTTTGCTTTGTGGCAGGGTGCATTATCCTGCTGAAAGAAGCCAATGCCATCAGGCCAATGCCATCAGGGAATAATGTGTCCATGAAAGGGTGTACATGGTTTGCAACAATGCTTAGGTAGGTGGTACGTGTCAAAGTGACATCCACATTAATTGCAGGACCCAAGGTTTCCCAGCAGAACATTGCCCAAAGCATCACACTCCCTCTTCTGGCTTGCCTTCTTCCCATAGTGCATCCTGGTGCCATTTGTTCTCCAGGAAAGCAATGCACTCGGCCATCCACGTGATGTAAAATAAATGTCATTCATCAGACCAGGCCACCATCTTCTATTGCTCTTTGGTCCAGTTCTTATAACTACATGCCCATTGTAGGCAGTTTCGGCAGCGGACAGGGGTCATGACACCTTTCTATCAGAACCAGCATTAACCTTTTCATCTATTTGAGCTACAATGGCTCGTCTGGTCATAATGTTATGGTTGTTCTGTGTATATCTTAATTGTAACACATGATGGTTATATAATTTAAGATGTTTAGGCACAGTTTATTTAAGATTTTGAGTCTATATATTACTCTTATGTTCACCACTCCTAATTGTCAGAGGCCTAGTAGTTTTCCAATATTACCAAAGCCATAAAGGCATTTAAGAAGGTACACCACAAATTAAGTTTTGGAATTAAGGTATTGCTTAACAGTGTCCTCTTTACCTAAACTAGAATGATTAAATGTATCACCTACAAGTCATCCATTACATTTAAAACATCTTGTCACATCTGTGCATCCCTGAACATAGGGTGAACCATATTCTTGTACTATCTATAATACTCAACTCCTGATTGTGGACCAATTGGTCCTATAAAATACTACATTTTAGGCTATGAGTGGGCAATCACTAAATAAGGGACTTATTTTAGGGTCCATGTGTAGTATTCTCCAATTTTAAAAAGTTATGTCCTTAATTTGTCTAGAATGTGTATTATATGTGGTGATATAAGGTACTCTATTATCAGACTTTTCCTTTTTAGGAATCAGTAACTGTATCCTCAATATTTTTTTTGGTTAGTTTTTACAATTATGTAAAGTGTCCAAATCATAGCCCCTCACAGATAGAAAAGTCGCTAATTCATTAGCTCTTCACTCAACAGAGTCAGCATCCAATGTAATTCTCTTGATTATAACAAATTGACTATAGGGTAAATAATTGACAAGATGCTGTGGATGAAAAGATGCAGAGTGTAAAAATAGAGCTACAATCTGTCTCTTTCTTGTAAAGATCATATATAAATATATTATCAATTACCTGCACAGTGACATCTAAAAATTGGATGTCCGTATAGCTGTATTCCAGGGAAAAGCGAATGGTAAGCATTCAACAGTTTAGTCAATCTCTGAGTTTTACCAGTCCAAAGAAAAAAATACATTGTCAAATGAAAGGAAACGAAATAGGTACAAAATTATTGAATAATTCATTTGGATAAACAAAGCCTCTTCAAATGCTGTAGGGAATACATTTGCATAAGAGGGTACCACATTGGACTCCATGGCAGTCCCCTGTACTTGTAAATACTATGTATTTTCAAAAACAAAATAGTTCCTGCAGAGAACCAAAGACAACAAATTCATCAAAAATAATCGATATGTACTAGAAATGGGGAGCTCTTGTGTGGCTGAAAGAATGGCTTCAATTCCTTGGTGTATAGGCTTTCAATGTTCATTGTACAGTGTATAGTAGTATCTGAGACATGGCCTGAAGAGTCAAACGTCTGAATGAAATCAGTGGCATTTCTAATGTATGCTTGGGTTTTCAATACTATTGGTTCTAAAAGCCCATCCACAAAAATGGAAAGGGGTTGGAGTATGGAGCCCATCCCTGACACTAGAGGGAGGACCATTTTTTTCATTAATTTTTGTAGGTATAGGAAAGTTATTTTGGGAAAATGAACATTTAAAAAAATCATACATTTGTTATCAATAAGATGTTGCTCCAAACCCTGTTTAGTAGTTTTGTAAATAACCTGTATCATGTAATCGTGTATCAACGGACATACCTGTGGGGGTGCATCCCTCAACTGTTTTGGACTGCCCTGTACCTTTTCTTTTATTTCTACCCCTTTCCCTGCAGACTCTGAAGGTGTAGTTGCTAAAACAAACAACCTGAGAAACAGACTGATCATTTCTTATACTTTCAATACTGGATCTGAAGCTTGTATACTTGTCGCTATAAATTTTAAAGGGGCTTCTTTCTTCCTTCCAATTTCAGTGCCCTCCACTAACATTGATACCCTTAGTAAATATAAGCAAAAAAACATTTGACCTTTTCTTTAAAAAAATACACAAAATACTCTGCACTCATGGATATCATTTTTTTAATATTTTAGTACACCTGGGTGACTAGGAACAGGACATTCACCCATGACTTCCTATTTCCCAGGGGTATAAATATTAGGTAACACATAGGTCAAATTCCCTTGTCATTCATTACAATTGGTAAGACCAAGGGATATAGCTGTAATGGGCGGCAAAAGGTTGTTGAGCTTCACAAAATGGCTATAAGAAAATAGCAAAAGTATTGAAAATGCCCATTTCCACAATCAGGGCAATAATCAAGAATTTCCAGTCAACTGGAAATGTTATGAATTAACCTGGAAGAGGACAGGTGTCTATATTGTGTCAACTTCCGTGAAGAGGATGGTTTGAGAGGATGGTTTGAGAGGATGGTTTGAGTGGTCAAAAAAATCTCCAAGGATCACAGCTGGAGAATTGCAGACGTTAGTTGTGTCTTAGGATCAGAAAGTCTCCAGAACTACAATCTAATGTCATAATCCCCACAAGTTGTTTGGAAGGTTTTCAAGAAAAAAAGCCTCTACTGTCATCCAAAAACAAACTCAAGCTTCTTTAGTTTGTCAAACACTACTGGAACTTCAAATGTGATCAGGTTCTATGGTCAGATGAAGCCAAAATAGAGATTTTTGTCAATAAACACTAGAGGTGGGTTTGGTTGCCATATGCAAAAGTACTTTATGTCCACAATAAAATATGGTGGTGGCTCTTTTGGGGCTTTTTTCTGCCAGAGGAACTGGACATTTTGTTAGGATACATGGCATCATTGACTTAAATATCAACATATGTTACATGAATACTTAACTGCCTCTAACAGAAAGCTTAAAATAGGCCGTGGTTGGATCTTCCACCAGGACAATGATCCAAAACATACATCAAAATCAAAACAAGTATGGTTTAGTGACCACTAAATCCGTGGCCATCCAAGTCCCTTGACTTGAACCCCATAGAAAACCTGTGCGGTGAACTGAAGAGGAGAGTCCACAGCTTGAAATTTAAAGGATGTGGAGAGATTCTGTATGGAGGAATGATCTCAGATCCCTTGCCATGCATTATCCAACCTCATCAGGCATCACAGGAGAAGACTCGCACAAGGTATTGACTAAATGGGTGCCAATAATTGTGCCACATATATGCAGGGCCGGCCTTAGGGGTGTGCGACCTGTGCGACCGCACAGGGCGCCATGGTAGCAGGGGTGCCTGCCCGGGACTTACGGTAACTTAAGACATCGGTTTTGGGTTTTTTTTGTTTTTTTTTTTAAACTTTATTTAACATCATTCATGTTAAATAAAGTTTAAAAAAAAAAACCAATAAAAATACGATGCTTTAATCTAAGTCCCGGGCAGGGGCGCCGAGCGGTTGCTCGTGAAGTTCTCAGTAACCGCTCGGCGCCCCTTACTCTCCGCGGTGCCAGCATCTCATGACAGGAATAGTCCGGCGCTCAACATGAAATGCCGGCACCGCAGCAGAGTGAGAAGACGGATGCCTCCCGCTCTCACCGCAGGACTCCGGCAACAAGGTAAGGGGGGGTGTAGTTTGAAGGGGCGGGGGGGGTAGTTTGAAGGGGCGGGGGGTGTAGTTTGAAGGGGCGGGGGGGTGTAGTTTGAAGGGGCGGGGGGTGTAGTTTGAAGGGGCAGAGGGGGGGTAGATTGAAGGGGCAGAGGGGAAGGGTAGTTTGAGGGGGGGTAGTTTGAAGGGGCAGAGAGGGGGGGTGGGTGGACGCCAGAGAAGTAGTCCGCACAGGGGGCCACAACGCCCAAGGCCGGCTCTGCATATATGTTTCACAATGTTCTTTTTTGTTGATAAACCTGTCTTGTGTTTGCAATTGTTTGATACCATTTTGTGTAATTTTTGAAGAAACAGGTTAAACAATAGAGACAATTTTTCACAGCCTTTTTTGCCAATATTAGTGGAAGACACTATATATATCATATTTTGTAAATAATCTAACGTATCAAGTCTAAATTTACTACCTTTTTTTGCGAGAGTCTGGAGCCAGATAGTATGGGTTCAGTTAAAACGGGCCAGGGTTCAACCTGGGAGTCAGACAGTCAACAGGATTGTTATTATTTATTTATTGTTTTATATAGCGCTGTACAATGGGTTATGAACTATACATGGGTTACCACATGGATAAGAGACAATTTAAAAACTACACTTATCTATGTCACCCCGACTGCAGCTTTACCTATACCTGGGAGTTTTTGGGTTCCTGCTACCCTGAGCCTACCCTTGCATGATGCGGCCTAGCGTGAGGAAAAGTATAAGTGGAGTCCGGTATGCAGGATAATGCAAGCTGACCAGGAGGGGTTAAACAACGGAAAGTCCAGGGAGCACTGTATATATAATCATACTCTAAATCCGTGAGACAAGTCGAGGTCAGAGACACCAGAATAGTAGCAAAATCCGTAAAACAAGCCAAGATCAGGGTCACCAGAATAGGGGCAATATTCGTTAAACAAGCTGGAGTCAGGGTCACCAGAATAGAAGCAATACAAGCCGAGATCACAAGAAGCTGGAACTCACGAAACAGGAACAGGGTAAGATGGTTTTTAAATGTTCCCAGGCTAGGTGGCATCATCAGGAGCGTGCACAGCTGACATCCTCCGGCGGCAGAGTAAAAAGGGGGGGGTATTGCGCGACAATCTCAGCTTCAGCATGTACACTATGCTTGCGGTGGGCAACACTCGGAGGTGGTTACGGAGAGGGAGCTCATTTGGGAACCCTGGTTTAATTATCATCTTTAGGATCGGGGTTTAAGCAGCAGGGGCTATGGAATTCTGCTCTGTCTACCGCACTGACTATTCCTGGGGATTTTTCCAACTCTGATGCTCAGGGTCCCGATGTCAGATCAAGTCACTTTTTGGAACAAAACATCCTTGGACCCTGAGCTCTTCATTGACTGGGATTGACGTCACTCTCTCTGTATCACCCCCCCAAAAAGTCACTCTTTGTCAGGTGGGCATTGCTGGCAATAGAACTGTATGGAGGTGTCTGGTAGTTGATGAGATTATACTCCTAATCCAATTATGTTTTGTCTGTGCTGTCCCCAATAACATCAATTCTGTTTGTACCCTACACTAAGCCTCGGCTAGTGTTTGGGTTAACATGAAGGGTTAATCCCTTGAGCAATTGAGCTTTCAGCGGCAAGGAAGATCTCTGCGGCGGAGCTACTCAGTCGGAGTACAGGTCTCTGTCAAAACCAGCATCATCACACAATATTTTTTTTATTGTTCTCTAATTACTTGGTTTTCTCTTTCACCACCTTCCCCTCCCCCAACTTATCCCACTCTCAGCAACCTCCCTTCTCTTATAAATCACATTCCCACCTTCACTCAGTCTATCTTCTTTTGCTCTAAGCAGTTACTGATATATTCCCCAGTCATTGGCTTCTTGCATCATAAATTCATGCTACGTTCCTATTACTCTGCTCTCCCCCTTGCTAAGAAAAACGACTGTATCTCCTCGTCTTATCTCTTCGTTGTCTCATAAACCCAAACACCTGTTTGGGACCTGTTGGCACCTTCAATTCCCTTCTTTGCTGCATCAAAGCTTTGCCTCCCATTAGCCTTACTGCCTTTAGCTTTGCCGCCTACTTCTGTGAAAACATTTAGAAGTGAAATATCTGCACAGTCTTTCTCCTACTCTCACCCTCCTTTTGACTCTTCTTCTTCTTCTTCACATGTACTGAACTCTCCTTCATCCCTTCCACTAAACCATTTCTCTCTGGCCACTGAAAATTATGTTTCTGTTCTTCTCCTTTCCTCTTGCCTAACCCCATGTTCCCTCAATTCTATGCCCTCTAATTTTACCTGGTTTCTCTTATCCACTCTTTGGCTTATAGTAACTCATATGTCCACTCTCTCCCTCCCCACCAGATCCTTCCCATCCATGCTACTATAATCTAAAAAAAAGCTCTCTTATGTGTGTTATCTGTGTGCTGGTCAGGTTCTATGTGGGCAGTGTGGACTCCAGGGCTGGCTTTGGGGTGTGCAACCTGTGATCTATGCCTGAAAGTTAGGGGGTTTTATCTACACCTGTAATGCGGGGATTTTGTGTGAATTCCAATTTATATATATGTGCAAAGCTGTTTTTTTGTGTTATCCTGTTGATCTATATCTGTTATGCTATGTTTTCATACATTATTTATGTATACCTGCAAATACGGGGCTTGTTTGTCTTATTCATTTTTTTGGGGGGGGTAGGTAGGAGGTGGGTTCCAGTGTATAAAAAAAAAAAGAGGTGCGGTCTGAGAAAGAAAAGCAGTTTTCGTGATGTTCCTTTTTGTTTAATTTTTTTCAAAATATTTACTTTCTCAACCATTTGCTCCTCTTTGAAATTATTGCCGGCACACCAAGGGACTTGAAGGTTTTGCTTTGGCACACCACTACCAAAAGGTTGCCTACCCCTGGACTAGCCTATTGCATAATAAGTTAATATGGGAAAAAAAGGGTTTGCATATGATTACTTCCTTTGAGAAATCATTTTAGCATGTTTTAGAAGCGTGTCTGATCTGTATAGTATAATTCCAGGTTGGTCTGCCAGTCCTAATAAGGCCGCAAAATATTATCAAAGAAAATCTACCAGTTGCATATTGTAAAATTCACTGGTCATTTGCTTGTTCCTTGTTCTTGGATTTAGTTATCCCACAATACTTGCATGTCTTGTTATGATTCAATGTATTCAGAGGTCTTCTAGTAATGCTTTCATGTCATTCACAAAAGCCACCATGTCTGAAGAGACTTCTTCTTCATATTCTTCAACTCTGTCTGTGAGCATGCCATCTTTTATTACTAAATTCCCTCTCACTTCATTTAAGCCCTTTGCTTTTGGTTAGTCTGCCATTGAGAAGACATCATTGCGTCAAAGTAGAGTTATAAAAAGTCGATGAAATCTTTGTTTTTCCTCAATATAATCCCTGGTATTGAGAGCTCTGCTAAACAGCTATCATATACTATATACACTATTCAGCTCTACCGTCATGCATTTGTTAATAGATTAGAGGGATAGATACAAAAAAATGTAAGCTAAGCATGTATACCTTTAAGTAAGAAAGGACAGCAGGAAGCAAATGATAATTAATAATTCTCCCAATATAATTCCAACTCTTCCCTTTTCATATCATTCCTAGTTTTGTGCATACATTAGAAATACATATGTGGCACCATAGAGAGTTGTAGCGTAATTTCCACTGGGAGAAGGCTATGGTTTTCTCCTCAGTCCCATCCCTTCTAAAAATCTATGGGACATGTGTCTGTGCCTTATGTTTTCAATATCCGTATCATTTGACTCATACAATTTAAACTTGCTTGTATGTCAAAACAAAAGTAATTCTTATTAAAAATGCCAGCTTACACTATTTTAATAAACTACTTTATATAACAACAGATTGTAGAATTAAGGATTACTAAAGCACCCGACACACACGTATGAGGTCATATTATAATAATATTCTGCAGCACTGTACAATGAGTAAAAAGAATATAACAAGTAGTACATCACATAACAATTTGAACTTACAGAAACAAAGGTGATGAGGACCCTGCTCAGAAAGGCTTACTATCTAGAAGGGGGTGGGGGTATACTATATAAGAGGTGAATGCATATGTTTGATATATAAGCATCCCCTTTCATATTAATCTACAAGTAAAGTCCACGCTTTACATAAAAGTGTAGGTACTTCTAATTTTAGACAGTTGTCGCTCCTAGATATATGTTGGTGACAGTACAATATAGAATTCAGTTTAATAATTCTGCTAAAGAAACAAAATATAGGAAGAAAATATGTACGCCAATATGTATGTATGCCAACCTTTTTACCAGCATGCCAGCAAGCTCACAATAGATCCGTCAGCAGAATGCTGGCAGTTTTATAGCAGCCATATTAGGTTGTGTACTCAATGTGCCGGTTGTGGGACCTAAAGGCAATGATTGGATATTGACTTTACTTTCTTTGGCTTAAAGGAGCTGCTGATCTGCTCGATCTGTTTATGCTCGATCTGCAGTTTTCTTTCTGCCACAAGGGAAGGCGTTCTGTAATTGTCATACTATATTTCAGTAGGGTACCTACCAATGTGTCTATTTTAGTTCTTGAAGCAGAAGAGAAGGAAAACTGTTTTCCCATTGTGGTTTATATGTGTTCACTACAGTTGACTTTGGGCACTTAGTGGTACCTCACCTATCGTGAGCTGCTGTCAGAAGCGTAGAACCAAAAGCTAGAGTACTGTCGCAAATAAACATGTATTTTGCTATTTTTTGGGCAAAAATACATGATTGTGTTTAACATTGTTTCACGTGTGAAATTTTCTAATGTCCAAGAGGCTTCCATGTTGCGATAGCCAGTTTCTCAAATAGCAGAGGATTATGGTTAGGTGAGTACACAGAGGAAACATATGAATAAATTATTAAGTCATTATTTATGAGGGTTTTTTTCAACAAACATAACATACATGTTCATTATAAACACAAGACATTGTAGCTTAGAACATGTGTGACTGTATCAATAAAGTTCATAGAAATGTATGTTTAATTGGTGGTAAACAACCTACCTAATTACATACATATTTGTCAATAGGTCATAAAGGCACTTAAAAGGTCTTGGTAAAAGCCCTACCCCTATCATCTCCCAGACAACAACCCCCCCCCCAAAAAAAAAAAAACACAAAAGAATTCCTCTTTGGCCATTTGAAATGTTGGGAAGTATGCAAAGTAAGTTGGGGGAAGGGTGCCAGAATCACAGTTCTGCCATGAAACTAAGCACACAGTTATTGCTCCTCTTTTAAGTTGGTGATGATTACTTTATACAGCCTTTTTTTAAGAGTAGAAGTAGGAGACAAGGGCAGGAAATTAAATAGTTATTCTAATTTTGCCACCCTTTCTGCAGATCTCACGTTTCCTCTCATAATACCATCCCTTAATTTGAACTTGGAATATAAGTCTTGTTCCTATGCAGGAGAAGTGACATTTAGAAATTGGATCGCTTTCCAATGTGCCTTTTTTAAATAGACTAGAACTCGTCAGCAACTCTGGGGTTAATAAATAGCTGAGTTGGACACTTTGGTCAACGCAACTTCTGACTCAATGACACTTAGACATTAGTAACAGACTTCTAAGAGTCATTATTAACAAATAGTGATTCTGCTTTTTAATAGTGATAGTACTTTCATCACATTTATTTACATTTTCAACTTAAAACAACAACCAGTGCACCGTAATTTTCAGAAAGATCCCTGGCTCTTGTTTTGGGTTTGTGGGCTATGTAATTTATTTACCATGAAGAACGCTTTATAGATTTATATATTATATACCAGCTTCTAACCATGTAATTAATCTAATTCATTGGATTGCCAAGACAATCAACAAGTCATCAGTCTATATGGATATTTTATTCACTTTCTACAATGCAAAATTCTTCGGGGACAGTATTTAAACGTGATTAGCCACTGCTGGTGAGCTCTATGAAACAATCAATTGTCCTGTTTTGCTCCACCAAAGAACACCCAGAACACATCAAAGATTTTTACCAAAGTTTCATTATTTGCATAATGCCTCAGGTTAAGTGGCTTTCTGGTGAACTACAGTATGGAAGGGAGCAGGGACAAAAGACATTTTGCATTGAGAAAGTATGGTTAGCTTTAATTAATTGGCGACCACAGATAGTTAGGAGTTCTGTTAGGAGTGACGTCTTTTTCCAAACACATGCATCTGTTAATTGCAAACAGTGAATGCATATGAAGGTACTTTGTACGTTTCATATATATAAAAAAATTCTTAGGGAGAAGGTGCAGCTCCAGAGCTCTAGGAGAACATTGGACGTTGGCCTAGTAAGACCTCCATGGAAGACCAGCTGAGTCAGTGCTGGAGCTGACGTGAGGTAAGTATGCTACATGTGAGAAGTGTTCAGTGGAAAACATATCCTACACAGTTGGGGAAAGGTCAAATTGGGGGGGTTTTGGTGGACACCACATAAGTTTAAAGGAATCTCTCAAGTGCAGATGGTGACTAGAGCGTCCTTTTAAATAGTGGATGATTAAGAGATTAATGTGACTTTCCCTTTAAAGTCATAAAAGCAATTTGCTTTTATTCCTGTAAATGGGGGGAGGATTTTAGTTTGCAGCCAGACAAAAATCCCTCGTAATCTATTCACAAATATTTTAATTACAGATTCAATAAAAAGGGAACTGTCACCATCACAGGTTTTTAACATATCAAAAATTAATTTATTAAAACAAACTATAGATTGTACTGGGGCTGCTCTTCCTAATGTAAACCAGTAAAACATAGTTTTCATTTCATCTTGTTTTTTTTGCCCAGATGATATCGGCCCACTCATATAAATAGGTGTTCACAAAAAGAGAGTGGTAACTTTCAAAAAGCTGGAGGGACAAAATCATAGAAACCCTGAAAACAGGAAGTTGAGATGGCTCCTCCAAGTGGTTTTCACAAAAGGTGGGCTTAATATGTATAATATTCGGTTAAGATTTTACTATGTAACCCGCATTATATAGGTTCACTTACAGTGATTAACTCCAAAAACATATCTGCGAAAAGAAACAAAGTCGCTATGTCTTGCAACAAAAGATAGTACAATTTATTACACATGAGGAAGTGAAGCAAACCATCATTTGCTTCATTTCCAATAATATTAAGTTCTATATCATTCTTGTATGAGTAACCTATTAAGGGACAGATTGAGACCCTTTTGGCCCAGATTGAGAATGACATGGTGGCCCCGGCATTTTAAGGCCAGCGACTTGTGTGAATGCACGCCACGTTTTTTGTACTTTTGTACACAGCGTATGGATGGACGTATCAATCCGCAAGGCACGCACTGCAGGTGAATACGGGTTGCTGTCCGCCAGCAGCCCTCTGGCCATTTGCCCAGTGTGCCAGATGGCCAGTGCGGGTCTGGGTCCTTAGCCCTCTGCAGCGCAGCTACCACTATGCAGCCAGTGGTGGTACACTGGCAGATAATCTATTAGCTCATAGAAGCTTGGGGCCCCTAGGAATGTGCCTAGCGTGCCGAATAGACAATCTGCCACTTTTATATATACCCCGCGTTAGACTTAACCTTTCACTAAGGTACTGTGTACGATTGTAGTAATGACAGTTTATGTTCAGTACACAGAATGTATTGGCGCTGATAGGGTTAACACGAAGTGTAAAAAGTGCCACCCTCCACCCCTCACACATGTTTCTGTGACTCAAGATTAGTGTCACTACCCCTGTGACAGAGCGGGACAGGTGCTGAACTTGCTCCCGGGGTGTCTGAAGGGGGAGGGGGGGGAAAGTTTGTGTACTCTGACAACAGCAGTTCACATCCTACAAAAGTTTATCGTTTTCCTTATAATTTTAGGTGGGCTTGAAAGACGCTGATATATAAAAAGCAAGAAAATTAAACAAATATATAAATTTTAGAGCATAAAAGGAAACATAAGAAGAAATCCAAAGAAAAGCATTACTGTACATGAAACAATGAATGTTTTATGATTTGAAACATTATGTTGTAGTGTATGTGTGTGTGTGTAAGTAAAGATAGAGTAAGAATGCCACACTTCCATGTTTAGGAACCCCAATTATTCTGTGAATAGGATTTTTTTTCTTTCTAGGGTAAAATGGGGAGACTGGTTTCTTTGTCTTTAGAGAAGCAGAATACAATAAATAAATCAAACATTACATGGAAGAACAGTCATGCTTTGCTGTTACAGAACATAATACATTCATGGCAAATATTAAACTTTTAAATTGTATAGATACAACGCTACTGCTCAAACACATCTCATTATGCCAGTTAAGGGACAGTAAAGAATTTAGGAAACCAGCCCCTAAACGCATGTATAGTTCCTTCTTACCGCGTTTCCTTCTAAACACACCAACTGCAGGATCTGTACATTGAAAACGAGGTCTAAATTTGAGTCATAACCTTGACAACGCGTGCAGTAAAAGTTCTACAAAACTTTACACGAAGAACTCTAAAGTGGTTTATATCTCATTGACATCCTGTATATGAAAATAGTTAGAAACTGATTAGTTATATAGTTAATATGAAAGGTTAGTGTTGTTTTTTATGTTATTAGGGTACATGGATGCATCAGTCTTGGTGTAAGAGCCATCCTTGAGAGAGCGCACACTTTATACCACAGAAAAGGTGGAGGAGGTGTTCTTTGGCCCTGCCACTTGAGCTACCTTCGGTTTTATAGGGACAGTTTAATGTCCCAGACAGTTTCACCAAAAGAATGCTTATTAAAGTGCTTTATGAGTACTTTAAAATGCATTCCTTAAACGTGAAAAAATAAGGTGCTGACTTTAGGAAGGGCTTCAGCTCTAGGATCAAGGAAGCCCTCTTATTGAAATCGAATCCGCACATGGAGTTGGCTCAACACAGCTCCTGCTCGGGAAATAGCTGGGGTGCTGAGAAAGAGGCAAACGCATGTGGGGAAATTATGCCGGATCGTAAATCAAAATAGACCTTTCAGCATGAACATGCATAAGATGGCGGGCATGTCCCTTTAATTAATTAAACCGTTCCGAGTAAAATGGTGCCTACAGGAAATCTGGCAGAATAGACGTACAGTTATACCCAATCACGATGTATGCAGGGAGTCGGCCATCTTTTAAAATGCTAACCGAGACTTAAAATCCAGGTAGGAAATTAGGAACAGCTGGATTTTGTACCTCATGACAACTTATAGTAGTAGATAAATACAATAAGTGCAAGTAAGAATTAAAGATGCTACAAAAGTTAGAAGCCTAAACATGCATTTGCACTTTCACTTCACGTTCACAAACATTTCAGTAGACATTACCACAAAAGCCCACCACCTGAGGGGACAACAGAGCCAGAGAATGCTAAAACTGTGCGTGATAACACATATGTTTATATACTATTTTATGGTGGTGCAATTTGTTTTATACAGGCCTGTCCTGCCAATAACCACTCTCTTCTCTGGTGGAAGATAATTTTTTAAAGAGTCCACCCAACTGTGTTTTAGCATTGATCTCATGTCTTCTGTAATTAAAACAAGACAAGACATTTCCAATGTGACTGATTTGCAAGTAACTACAAAAGGCATCTTGTGTCCAGAGATGATATGATAACCCTGGAAAAGGCCCTAAGCAAGCATTGATTATTCACAGCCCCCTGTTGTAAAAAAAAAAAAAAGTATTTTACTGTAATTTTTTTTACTTTAACTTAAAGGTTTAGTAGGAAGGAAGGTACGCCATTTTACAATAAATATTAAAAAAAAATGTAAAAAAAAAACTACACAATATAAAATACAAATCAGTTAATAAAGTTAGTAGAGAAAAAAAAACACAATCCCAGTGTTTCAATGGAATGCACCCTTATGGCAACATGCATAATATACAGAATATATATTCGAACAATATTTAAATGTACATTTAGTGATGGCAGCTGAAATACACAAGACTAGATCCTAAACCGACCTTTAATTTAATTAACATATAAATGACTGTCAAATTGCACCCATTAAACAAATATTATGAAGAAAATAAGTCATCACCTCAAAGGGAAACATATTTAAAATGGAAGACAGTCACTAAGGACTAAACATAAAGTTTGAGAACTGGCAGGTATATGATTTATCATTCCCCGGATTAGCGCAAAAAATCCTTTACAATGGTAATTAGCCAAGCTAATTGCTTTATTTTCCTATTGTTCTCCATTTATTTATTTAAGTCCAATCCCTAAATTAAAATATCCAGAGGCAGCACAGAGCCAGCCAACAGCAACCGGATTTATGGTTATGCCACCTTCACACAAAGTCTGTAAATACTAAAATGCATTTAAAAAACCTGCTTGTGTAACACGGGTGGTAAACCCCATCAGCGACCGGAACCACAAATTAGTGGTTACTTCACGTCTAACCCCAAAATGTAGAAGCAAAATCGCACTGGACGGGTTATGTTGCTCCTGGTGCATTGGCAATTATGACCAGTACCCCAAAAAACTGACTCCAGGGTACATCATGTTCCACACACATGAAAACACATATCATTCATGATATTTGCCCTTGTTTTATTTGTAGTCAGGAGATTCTGTTGCGCTATTACAATAGGGAAGAGTGAAAACGACAAAAAAATAACTGAAAGGCCAAGAAATCCGTCCCTATCCGAGTACTAATGAAAAAGGGATGTACAACCTTCAGAGAATTTATTGTGGAAAGGTAGTGTGCTTTTTTTTCTTTTATTATAGATTTCCAATTGTGTAGCCCTTCATGTTCATTGACATTGGTGTTTATTCACAAAAAGGGATTATATTCAGTGGTTTCTCCAGAGTTGTGCAATCATGATCCATAGCTACATCTTCTCTTCTTGTATAGTGAACTTGGCAACGTGAGACATTCAACTCCACTTAGCTAGTTGGTTTTGGCTTATGCCAATGTGGCACTGTGGAAGGCATGCTTACGCATCATTGCCCGCTACTGATTTAAGTGTACATGAGATTACTGCGCAGAACCCAGGGCTAGATAAATCACAGAGGACAGCCTTGGCAAGCAAAACCGCATATAATAATGATATAACTTAGCTTTTTGTCCAACCCTGTTGCTATCATCCAAATGATAACCCTCTTAGTAGACAATACCAATTCCTTAAATTATATGTATGCCATAAAAACAAGTGTGTATGAAAACCAATATCTCCAAAATATAAAGCGATAAATACCCCAAAATGAAACAAAATATTATGCAAGAGTATACAAAATTCATATAGCTCTAAGGGGCCTGGGTAGTAACTCTCAGACCGGGCATCAAGTAGTAATTTGTATACTAATGTCACTGCCGGGTGCACCATTGGTTAGGTGATAGCAGCATGGGGGGTTACAAATAACAGAAAGGTAGGGTCCCAACTATTTGCTGAAATGTGATGCTAATGGTGCCTTTTTAGCTGTATTCATCCCAGTAATTGTAATCCCTAAATACAATTTAAAAAAAAAAACAACAACAATAATAATACTTATAACGCAAATAATAACAACAATACTAATAATAACAACAGCAAAATTATTAATACTACTACTATATGGCTTTAGTTTCAAGGAATGTTTGCGGCACTTTATTTACGACACATGCTGGTACAAGCCATCTGTTGTTCAGGAACCACTGTGTGAATGTTCTAAGAGGTTTTCTGTGTTTTGCAAAAGAAATGGGTCATTTTGCCTTCATAGTGAAAACATTAACTTCCATTACAAGTAGGTTTAATGCCTTGGTACATACTCTACATACGTATACAAAATACACACACACACACTTATCAATAGGATATATATAAGTCCCTACCTCAACCCTACCACATAAAGCACGGCTTTAATGCATATGATAGCTGTGTAGTCCCTTTAAAATTGTTGTGTTTCTTTTGCAAATGCATGCATATATATTTGCCCCTCCCCCCACCCCAAGCGCTGCAGGGCAGGGGACCCTTGAACGCGTGCGCACCAAAGGCTCCCACTGATTTCAATGGGAGCACTTTACTGCCACTGACTGGGTGCTTCGAATGGCAAAAAATATCATACAGGGCTGAAACTTCTAGGTTAGGAGTTCTATTTTTTATCTTTAATGGGGGTGTTAGGGACATTAAACTAACCCTTTAAGGAACAATGATTTCATAAAAGTCAAACAGAGGCACTTTCAGATTAACTATCTGGTACATGTTTTGCTAAATTAGTAGTCAAGACATGTATCTGCATCCTGTGAGCGGTGATACCATGTCAACAACATTGAATTAAGTTGTAACTCACATGCCATATATACGTGAGATAGAAAATCTCCAGCTAAAAAGAAAAACATGAAAATAAACCAATGCTTCACAGTATTAGATATGACAATGTAAGAGAGAAACAAATAAAACATATAAAAAATATTTAAGGAATGCTGAAGAAATCAATCATATAAAAGTCTTCTGTTTAAGCCAAACACATTGCATAGTGTATATATAAAAATGTTTAATCCTGATGGAGTAGTCAAAGTAGTCTCCTCCTCTCAGAAGCAGTGGTATCATGTTTGCCTTTTACCTTCTGATTTTTTGTTTAGGAATCTTTAGGTGGGTATTTATTGCAGTTAAGATCAAAGTGATTGACATGGTGCCACCATTGCTGGGGTATGGATACATGCCATGACCACTCCTTTAGTGTGACACATACTAGATATTTAATCCGAACATTGTCTATATTTGCTTTTAATTAAATATTTTTACATATTTGGTTCCTTAAAAAGAGTTAAATACTATTATAATATAAAATATTCTTCTTCTCTTTTTTTCTACATAAAAAAATGCGGTGTATTACATTAACCTTCTTTCCTTTTTCACCTGGGAACCATTGTATGACCTAGTATTTTTCAGTTATGTTTTGTGATGCATTTCCTGTGCTGTTGGTTGTTTTTTTTTTGGGGGGGGGGGTTTATTCCACACAGTGTGGGTAAATCTCTTGTGTTTTATGTGTATGAGCTTATCTAGAAAAAGTCAAGCTTTATGAGACCATAAATATAGGCCACATTATTGCATAAAAAAAGTATTTATTAGGAAAAGCAATAATAACTACTTTTGGTATTACCGGCCTACAAGTAGTACCTGTCCCTTGCTTTCATTAGTGCCGCCAGACTTATACATATGTGTATATACAGTATCTATACATAGCTATATATTGATAGGTTATGTAAATCAAGAGCTAGATTAAAGCCTGCTTCTGGGCACATTTCCAACATGTTTGTCTACATTTATTTTACCTATAGAGAAAAATATTAGAAAAAAAAAAACTGCAGACCTATGAGCACACCTGGGAACTCTCAGGGTTTGACCCCGGGTCTCAGGGTGTTAGCCCTAGTCTCAGGGTGAAAGGGCAGATTCTCAGGGTCACACAGGCAGGAGCTAACTCCTTCCTATTCTACAGCGCTGTGATCATACATAAGACTCCTAATTTGTGCTTTTGCTTCCAGTATATTATGGCTGATGTCCCTGCTTGAAGGCAGGTGACTAAATTAAGTGTCTCTGTAAATAATGACAAGTCACGGTTTCCGTGAAAACAGGTATTAGAGCCATTTGGGCAACACATTTGTCGAGCCAATACATAGAGTTTTCACCGTGGGCTATTAAAGTGTAATAAGGGTCAGCCGATTTAGAAAGTTCCCAGGTATGCCTGCGAAAAGACACGCGTCAGTCGGCTATCAAACTGCGGTGTGTGAGGAAATAGCGCGTGGCGTTAGGAAATCATTGAATTAGAGCCTCACAAAACGAAAGTGGTCAAAGGGAAAGAACGGCTCGTGTCTGTTTGATCCCATTAAGTCCTGCGACCGAGATAGGATATATCTGCAATGAAAGACAGGTAAACAAAGGTAATATGTACTATGTTACTTAGCACAGCTCCCCATTGAGAAGCAGGAACCACATGGCTTTTTGCAAATCCCCCCCACAGCCCCCCTTTCCCCATTGAGGCTCCATTAGCTGCAGTAATCCAATATGACCAGTAGGTGGCTTCCTTTTTTTTTTTATTATATAACAAAGCACTATAATACAATAGTGTTTTATCCATTAAAGCACCAGGGACCCCCAGAGGTTGGGGCCCCTGGAAACGTGTCTAGTGTAACTAACATCCGGCACCGAGGACACCATCCAAGATAGGAGGGGGGGTGTATCTTATGACGTCATGGTGTCACTCAAGCTTTAGGCGCTTCCTACCGAACTGCAGATTGTAAACCGAGACCTGCTATTTGGATTGTAGAAAATGCAGTATCATGGGAGCAGCCCGTAATATGGCTGCAGGTAATAAACGCCTTCCTTTACTTTTTACAATTATCTGGCTTATAGCTCTAAAATTAATTTGCAAGAGCCGTAGACGTATTTTACGTATCTTTCCGGTTTATATAAGCGGTAAATTGTCAGGTTTTTTTTTTAAAAAAAAAAAAATTGTTGGCAGTATCTCTTTAAATGGGATAGTGTTGTTTGTGCATGAGTGGGTCGGGAGAAATTGGAGGAGACAGAGAAGCAGGCAAGTAAAATAAAGAAGCCCCAGTTAAAATGAAAGGCATATTTGAGTGCCTCTGGGCCACATACGGGTATTTGTGTTATGTTGTAGAAGGAGGGTTGGAAACAGAGGGGGGTGAGAAGGAGGGGGGGGAGTAAAGGGGGCGGGTGAGCTGTATAGAGGGGGAGGTGTGGATTTCCTAGTCTCCCCTCCCCCTCTCTCACTCGTTACATTGTAGCACTGGAACTAGTTACACTTGCTGGTTCTCAGACAAGGAATAGACATCTGCACCCCCCTTAGTTATCTACAAGTCAGGTGGGGGGCACATGAGATCCCCTCTAAATCCCACAACACCAGTTCTGCTCCTCTTCCTTACAGCTCTGGGATAGTCTTCCTCTGCTTCTTTTTTGGAGGTTAGTAATTCCTCCCCAGCTCCATGCGATCCTCCTGGATTTTGACTTTCTAAAGAGGTAAATGTGTACAGATTTTTTTTATTATTATTCCTTTTTAACCTATGTGTTTGTCTGTTGTTTGTATAGATATACTTGTGTACGTCTTACTTTGACAACTCACATCTCAAGGAGTTTTATATTATTGATCAAAGCCTATATATGTGGAACAGACATTGTATGTCCAGGGCTTTCAAAGCACTCAATGTCTCATTAATATTAGACTGATAGATTTTCTGCCCAGAAGGTTGAATCCATTTCCCCCCTCTATTGATAACCCTATTAATCTGAGCTGTTATATTTTTCAATAATGAAGCCTTTTAATTCTAGTTTCTCTGAATGTTACATTTTGTAACGTTTTCCCCCAAAGAGGCTACAGTAACTTCTCTTTTGTTTACAAAGATTTTGGTGACTCTTCTAAGAAGTTGTTTTTCCCCCTTGTTTTATATTTTTTTGTCTTTCTTCAAACTACCAATAATATATGTGGTCATTTTATACAAATATTTATAATCGGAGTATGTTTCATATTTCCTAAAAATCTCTTATTGCTTTTGTCTTTTCCCATCCCTTGTGTTGTCAGAACTTTCCTTACAGCATGTGTATTTTTTTAATTTTTTTTTAAACGAATCTTTAATCAAGGAGAATGAAAATGCTCAGAAAAAGATCAATGATTATATTTGCAATTTTTTAAATTTTTTTTTATTTTTATGATTTTTTTTTCTAAGGCCCAAAATGCGTTTTTTTTTAATGCACAATATTTTTGTGGGAAAAAAAATTAAAATGTGTTCTTGAGCGTTTAATTTATATTCATCTATATATTTAGTTTGTGCGTCTTTATTATATATAGTATGTGTTTTAAAACACTCCTGTAATTGACTGTATTTTCTTTGTGGCGAGGGTAGTGCTGGACGGGGGAAGCATGGTAGGGATGTAATGGTGGATGAGAACCTTTTGTCCATAAGGAATTGGTTCTTCCTGAGTGAGTTTGGCAGGCTCAGTTTGTTGAAGGAGGGGAGGGATGAGAGGGAGGTGGTGGGGAAAGGGGAGGGGGGTAGAGTCTTTCTCTGAGCTACAGAAACATCTGCTATGTGTTAACTGGGTAGAAGAGGGACCCAAGCATTCAGCAGAGAGGAAAAACGACAAACTTCTGTGAATGATTTAAAATCTTGAAAGAGAAAAAAAAAAAAACTTCAAAGACATTACTGGTTGTGTAATTTAACTATTTGTTGATTGGACATGTCTCTAGCTACCAAATAGTTAAAACATGTTGCCGTAGAGATACTCTGTTTCTAGTTAAATGGATATTTTTTTTCTAGCTGGGCCGTTCTTTAACATAAAGTGTAAGCGTGTGAATGTGTATATGAATGTGTATGTATGTGTTTATATAATATAGATATATATGTGTGTGTGTGTATATTAAAATCTGCAGTTGTGTATATTGTGTTCGCTTGTTGACAATATGTTGTCTAAATTCACAAATTTAGACAGGTTTCTAGATCAGCTTTCGTGGCCAACAGCAGTCTACTCAGCATACACTACAGTTTGTTCATTTGAATTAACTATATGTAATATTTTATACATTGCTACAGCTCTGAATTATTGGCAATAATCTGGTCTATTAATTTTTAAATTAAAAAAGAGTAAAAAAAAAAACTAGTCACCCATGAACATAGTATAATCTAGAGATAGATACATAGATATTTACTGCCTGTAATAATGTTGGCCTGTGTAGGTGTCATAAAGCATTATAGGATCAGATGTACATTTTGGATGTCAAAAATATATAGGCAATGGAAGTAATAGTGGAAACTATTCTCTAAACTGGGAAGTTGCTAGAACTATATGGCCTTGCATAATGCATAGTTAACTATGGGTAGTTTTTTATTTTTTATTTAAAGAAATCTTGCACATACCCTTTAGAATTAAGCAGGACCAGCAGACGGTCTTGCAGAAAAAGCTCACTTTAATTCACCCTTGTTAATGCATAGTGATGGGGTAGCTCCCTCTTAAGTGAATAGATGCCATTGTCTATCGAACATCTATGCGTTCTTGATGTGACAGTGCTGTCTGCAAACACTGAAAACATCTAGCAGTTGTTAGGCATTGCTTTTCGATAACATTTCCAAGCGAGCACCCGCTCATAACCGGAGAAATAGACCACTGACGGTCGGGGTAATAATCTGTAATGTCCGGAATGCTACAGTGAGCGCAAATATAAGCTCTAATTAACCCTTACACCGATTTGTTGCATTTGCAGTTTGAACCTAGTAGATGTTAGAACAATATATTACACATGCTTATTATTTTCCAAAAGAGGGGCACTTCCTCAGTATCTTAAACGAAGGATGGCCTTGTTGTCAGAAATATGCCCGTTGAATGGGACCGATGATTTTTGGGTGTCTTTAAGGTGCAAGAGACACCTGAGTTGTATAAGGTTTATGCTCTATCGTAAATATCGTACGTGTCATACTCTCTCTCTCTCAAGCAATGATCAATATTTTAAAATCTATGTAGGAGCAGGAGAATATTGAAGGAAAGCCTCAATCGTGTATTATAAGTTGCCCCAGGATCAATGCGTTGTTTGTATATATATTAAAGCATAAAGGGGGGGTTGGAAATCTGCGTAACTTGATTAGGAGTAGATGGGTTCATATTAGGAAACTTGTGTTTATTATACGTATATTATTCTGTGTGGAACGCGTTGGTAACTAGGTGGTTATTTTCCAGTGGCAAACGAGCACCTAGTAGAAATAAGGTTTGACCAAGAGGGCATGTGTTCTATTCTGTTATTTTTTTTAATTTTTTGTATTCGTTATTATTATTATTAAGTGCTATATTTGGACGTTAGCCAATAATGCAGCGTTGGCCATGAATAGACACTTTGTATGTTGGGGTTAGGCTTGTGCGGACGACATGCATCTGGCTTAATGTGGAGCTCGGCTTATCTCGGCTCTGTATCTAGATCTTTGATTTCTTCTTTTTATCTTCCTTGGGGATTTCTTTATATCCTCCTTTTGTATCGGCTACCCCTTTCTCTGTTTTTTCCTTCCCTCTTTCCTTTGCGACGGATGCTATTTTGATCTCTCGCTAATGGATCTTCTTAGAAGAAACAATGTTCTTCAAAGTCACGAAGAACAAACAAACGTTACAGTAAAGGATAGGACAGGTGTACACAACCGCAGTCCTCGAGGGCCACAAACAGGCCAGGAATTCTGTGTATCCTTGCCAGAATAGAAGTAGTTTGATTAATTTTTAATTGAGATTCCTGCGCACAATGGTGTGAAGAGGAGAAAAACATCACCCTCTCCATTTAAGAGATATAAAATCAATTGGAGTAATAGTCACTTTTTTATTTTATTTTTTTTATTTTTTTTTTTATTTTTACATATTTATTTTCTGAGCTCACCCCTCATGATGGATGCATAGAGAGCTATTCCTTAACTGGGGGGAGAAAAGCAAATGCCTTTGATAAAGCGATGTAGTTTGCAAGCTAAACACTGTAGGGGTTACCCATTTTCTTTATTCTCACTGGTATCTTTCTATGTTTTTTTTTTTTTTTCTCCCCCTGAAACTCATGATCTGTTTCAATATAGGGTAGCCATCTTTAAATCTGGAGGAGAATGAATCCACAGCAAAGAATGACGGCTGCAGGCACAGACAAGGAATTAAGTGACCTTCTGGATTTCAGCATGGTAAGCTTCATTAACTGTTTACTTCCTCTTATGCCTTCGCTTTAACGGGGCCGCGACTAATTATGATACATTTTATGTAAAATATATTTATTTGCTTCAACTGCACTATCAAAAAATGGAGAGCTCCTTGGTACAACGTGCTATATACTTCACAACTAGTACATTTTTTCCTTTTTTTTTTTTTCTGTTTTTTTTTCACCTCTTCTCTACTTGGGTGGCGATGCCTATTGTCGGTGACAGTTGTACCGTGCAGTGGCATCACGAAACGACAAGGTGTGCCTGAAAACAAAAATACTTGTAAGTCAGGTGTTACAGAGCCGTCGATTTTTTTTAAAAACGTAGAAAGAAAAGCCTTAGCGTTCGCCGCGTTTGAATATATGTTTTTATAACCGAGCAGGCTATTTGCATGAAAAATATTTCAGCCACCCTCTTGAAACTTTGGTTTGCTTTTGAGATTCGGTTTCTCGTCATTGTCCTGTTCTGTAGAATTTTCTGCCTTGTTTCAGTCTTTATGGCTTTAGTCATGTGTGGGATTTTTTTTTATTTTTAAATAACCACATTTTATGAAAATATTTGGAATCCTTGCTTGAAGTTTTACTGAAGGAAATCTATATGCAGTTTTTTCAATATATTTTTTTTTCTTCTAACACTAAATAAGTGTATTGCATGGTTGATATTTGGATCCCAAAACCTTTGGCATAGATTTTAATTTTTTTTTCTTCTGTGACCGTTTATTGTAAAAGCGCAATTCTTGGGTATAATTTCCTGTCTGCCATGTGAAGGAGGTATAGGCAGCTGTTTTTTTCGGCTGATGGAAGTTGTTTTGTTGACAAAAGGTTGTAGGTTACTCATTTGTTCGTTCAGAGCTTTTTTTTTTTTTTTTTATTGATCGTATTCCACAGCAATGTACAATGTGTCACTGCTCTTTACATACTCCAGCCTGCTTCATTGGAGGCTATGTGTAAGAAATGATTTTGGTGCAGACATTTTGAAGCTGGTATCGCCATAGCCAATTCTGGACTGGCCATTTGTGCAGCGGGGCCTGGTATGGCTGCATACTTATCCATATTGCCACTCCAGCCATTGCCCGGGCCATTAAGTCGTCACCAGTCTGGCCCTGACCATAGCAACCTATGGAACGGTATAATTAGCAGGCTCATTGGTTGCTATGGTAATAAGCCTTTTTATACTTTAAACAAGAATCACATATGTATGTGTGTGTGTGTGTGTGTGTGTGTGTGTGTGTGTATATATATATATATATATATATATATATATATATATATATATATAACGCATAACACTTTATTTTTTTATAATTAGTACTCCTTTGCGACATAGAATCTTAGTAAAGAAAATTGGTACAAACATTGAAAACAGAAACCGTTGAAACGGTGATAAAATATATATCTAATAATCCCTGTTTTTGTTTGCGCGCCCCCCCTCCCCTCCCTTTTGCGTATGTTAAATGCATTGAGATCTTTCACAGGTGGAAAAGCAGAGGCTAGCAAAGGCTGCATCCAAGTGTTATATCACAGCAGGCAAGGAGTGAAGTGGGAACCCTGCCCTCTGCTTTCACATCCTGGCTGGCACCTCTCTTTAAAAGGGGGGTTTGGGATAGTATTGGCCATTTAGAGTCAATCTTGTCACCTCTGTGCTGCTTAATGACAAATAAGACAGGGGTTTCCCAGGGTTAATGAGCACAGAGACTTCTCCTCCTACGCAACTAAAAAGGAAATGGAGGATCCCCCACCTGCCTCCTCCCCTGTCCTAACGCCCTCTTCTTTCCCCCTGCTGAAGGAAGCTACTGTTTGCACAATAATGGGGGGTCACTTCAGTTACCTGAGCGCATTGTTTAGTCCGAATGCTTAATTAAGGTTTGCTCTGTGTGTGTGTGTGACAAGCAAACTTTTTTTTTTCTGTGTTTCTTAAAAAAGACCCTTTAACTCTTCCTACTATGAGAATTAAATCCCACTATGGGGTCTGTTGAGTGGGCGGGTGGCAGGTTTTACAGTAATTCAATGAAAAATGAATACTATTCACTTGGTAATGTCCCCTAGAAATCTATATCACAGCGTGCTCGAAATTGAAACTTCTCACTTCTTATAGCTGACGGTGGGAAAATTATTTGTTGTTGTTTATGTAGCACCATCAGATTCTGCAGCGCTGTACAAAGAGTAGAAGGACATAACAATTGGTATATAACATAATGACATACAGAAACGGGTATATTTTTATATAACAAAATATTGCTATCTACTTGTCAGCCTCCCATTGGTTTACCTCTGTTAGCCTTTTATTGAGTGTAGTAGGTTGGCATTGGTATTGTGGGTGATTGTTTTGGCCATCATGCTTTTTTTTGTACTGTATATCAGCCGGTTATAATTGGACCTTCAATGATTTGTCGCTTTTATTCTACTATTAAGACTCCGACCTTTTATTTGGTAAATAGTAGTGATCAAACCCCCTGTATTAGGGATATTTTACTTGTATACTTCAATGTTCATTACTCAGTAAACTTCTTCTTAGAAACAAAAAGATTTTGCCTATATAGTCTTGCCATTTTTCCTGGTTTCAAAGACTCTGACCATAATCAGTCCTTGATCTAGTCTTAGTTTCCTATCCAATGCATGTATACATTCCCTCGCTGTATTAGCCTTTACCACTTCTGCTGGGAGGCCATTCTATGTACCTACCATCTCTCCGTAAAGTACCGCTGTTTTATGAGTACATTTTTGGGAACTACAATGCTGTGTTTGTTAAAAGGCCTAAGTGACATGTTGAAAAATATAAATGGGTGCACGTTTTTGTTCTAACAAAAAGCCGCAAATTACGTTACAAAATTTGACGGCCAATAAGAACCATTCTGCCCATTTAGTCTGCCGGTTTTTCCTGATGTAATATTCAGACCGTAATCAGTCCTTCATCTTGTCTTAGATTCAGGATAGCTTTGTCTGTCCCATGCATGTTTCAATCCCCTCCCTGTATTAGCCTCTACCACTTCCCATGTGAGGCTGTTCCGTTTATCCACCACCTTCTCTGTAAAATAAAGTTTACTTGCATTACGTTGAAGCCTCTGACTCTCCAGTTTTAGGCTATGGCCACTTGTTCTACCACACTCGGCTAAATCGCTTTACGTATTTCCATGTTTGTATCACATCTCCCCTCTCTTTTCCTCCCAGCTATACATATTGAGGTCCCTCCGTCTTTCCTGATCATTTCTATCCTGCAAACCATTTTTAAACCAACAAAGAGTGCATATTAACATACTTTTCAAGTACCTAAATATGCATTCTCCCTTTAAAAAAAAAACCCCACATCTCCTGCACTGCAAATAGCTGGGGGAAGGGGCAAATTCATATGGGGGTGGGGGTTTTTGCAGCTAGGACCACTCGGCTATTATATACATTAAAGTTCCTATGACGACTGGAGTGTCCCTTTTATATTCCGTAGCTCTATCTACTCAACCCTTTACATATTTTGTCGCTTCGTAACAGTATTTCAAAACTGAATTCAGTAAAATTACCTTTACCCGGCTTTGCATATCTTCACTGCCGTGGGTTCTGTTATTTTATTGCAATGTTTCTCAAATATTTTTGATTGCCTCAATTTGTTTTTTTTTTTACTTTAATAATAAAAATACTTTTATTCATTCTATATATGTACGTGTGTGTGTGTATATAATGGTTGATGCTTTGGGTAATGTACATTGATAAACGGGACACGCAATCTACATATTTTATTTATTCTGCTATGGTGTTTAGTTTTGGCTCGCTTCTTGGCTGCACTTTAGTAGCTAAGTTGGTTTTGCTAAACTGTTTCCAAAGCTAAGTTCCCTCTGGCTGCTATGGTATTAAGGTCATTCATCTTTTCGATCCCTCCCAGCAGAGCTAGCCATCTCCCAAGTGTCCTCACACACATTCTCCATTCATAGAGAGCAGAAAGGAATGAGGAATCTCAACATCTGCTCCCATCTTTCGGCTACAAACCTATGGGTTTTTGTTTTGTTTTTTTTTTTAAATCCCCTCTCTACTGAAAAACTAAAAATACTTCATAACTAACATGACAACGGGGCAAATAATGCCTAATTTTATTTATATTTTTGTGTGTGTGTGTCTTGCATTACAATTGCTGGGTTTATACTTAATTTAAACACGCATGACCATAAAATACTGCTAAATAAGGATTATATTAAGAGATTAGAGAAAGGAGGCGTTTTAGCGGAGGTATTTTTAGGATGCCTTCATGTGAGTGATTATGGGATTGATGGAGCAACAGGGATATGTTTAAGTTCAAAGAAATACATTTTGTTTTCCTTTGGGCAAAGACTACCTCGTCATTCCATTGTGTGCACGACTGAACAATGTTTTAGCAATTAGTGTTTGATGTTTATTGGATATCGTTTTGCTTATATGCATACTGCTGGGTGCAGTGACGATAACTTATCTGGGTAAGATGATTATTCTCATTACTCCCCAGTAAAGGAGAACTCCTTTTCCACTTTTTTTTTTTGGGGGGGGGTTATAACTCCGTTCTAGTTTTGTATGATACACTGGTTTCAGACAGCTGCGTGCTAGCTGTTTGTATGTGTTCTAGCTCTGGTATATTGGCCAGATCTCCTAGACAAACACCCTGCCTGCAGTAAACAATAGAATGGATCCGTCTTAATTACGCAGCTGGATGCACTGACTAATGAAAGACTAATGGAGGAAGAGACTTGCATTGCCGTAAAGAATCCGCTTAGTGTGGTGTTTGAGCAGTCACCCCAAATATCACATGAGCAGCAACAATGGCGGTCTACAGATATACTTTATTGGAATGATGGGCCCTTAACAAGTTTTCTTTATTTTTTTATTCCCTTCTTTTCAATGCCAACCTGCGCTACTGTACACAGTACACTATATATTTTATGCCCGTGCAGAAAATATTTTTTTTTCTAAGGGACTTCCCGCTTTAAGTTATTTCTGCAGATGTGAAACATAATGGGGGAGATTGTATAAAGTTTGAGAACTGGAAAGCCAAAAACCTGAAGTTTATAGTATAATAATAAACCACTGAATGATTTTTTTTTTCATAGGAAATAGATTCTTTTTTTTTTTTTGTCCTTTATTTAGAAAAGGAGAATGCTACGGAAATGCATTGTCACATTTGTGTTTTTATTATATGCCATTTAACCTCTTATTTTGACCTATCCTCTTCCCTTGTGTTTTCCAGATGTTCCCTTTGCCTGTGGCTAATGGAAAGACCAGGCCAACAACTCTGGCCAGCACTCAGTTTGGAGGATCAGGTAAAGACATCATCATTCATTTGTTCACTCAATGCCGATATAATTGTTCTCTTCTGGCAATGGCGGTTGTGTAAAACAAAAAAAAACAAAAAAAAAAAGTGGTCATATTAAAGCCCAAGTGTAATGTTTTTCTGCCAGCACCTCTATTTGTATATAAATCTCTATTTTGAAGGTACAACTATGTATTCTTATACATCAGCGTTTTGGTCCTCAGTGAATGTTGGGGACAATATGTCAGACACATGTATGTAAGCTCTTTCTTAAAATTAAGACACTGTGTAGAAAGACTAAAAATTACATTACTTCCGCGTTTTGCTACAAAATGATGCCACATGTTATCGCAGGTAGTAATTTGGTACTCTGTTACTCTCACAATATAGTGTGACATAGAGAAATGCTACAAAAGATTTTCAAAGTAACGGCTGCATTTAAAACAAGAGGGTCAGATGCTTTAGTGTAATCTAAGGAATATTACTTAAATGAGAGAAGTGGGATAGGAAGAAGACTGAAGTTTGAGTCTTTAAATGAGGAAATATGGGCTCAGTGGTTCTTATGTGCTGTTTTTATAATGG